>NC_090444.1:1614683456-1614988342 GCF_031143425.1 Pleurodeles waltl
GTCATTTTGGCTTGGCTGTGCATTTATCCAGAAGGGCTGTGCGTTGAGTTTCCGGTCGCAATGCAGGCGCTGTGTCGATCTTCGCTCAGGAAGTCAGGCTGCGTTGTTCCGGTTCGGCAGTGCATCGATTTTCTCATCAAAGGGCAAGCTGTGTATCGTTTCTGGCAGGTTGTGCGTCGATTTTCGGTGCACATTGAGTTTCCTTGAAGAGATGAAGTCTTTTTGGCCCTGAGACTCCAGAAAACAGGAGGCAAGCTCAATCCAAGCCCTTGGAAAGCACTTCTCAGCAAAGTCAGAGGCCAGCAAGGCAGCAGTCCTTTACAACAAAGGAGTCCAGGTGAGTCCTTTGGGCAGCCAGGCAGTTCCTCTTGACAGGTTGCAGGATCTGGTCTAGAAGTGTCTGATTTGGCGGGGTCAGAGACCTAGTTTATATACCCAGAAATGCCTTTGAAGAGGGGGTTTTGAAGTGCACAAGGTCCTCTTTCAGAACAGGTCTGCCTGCCAAGGTCCCAGTAGGGGGTTTGCCAGTCCATTACGTGAGGGAAGGCCACTAGCCTTTGAAATGTAAGTGTCAGGCCATCCACCCTCCTAGCCCAGGAAGACCCATTCAGTATGCAGATGATTGCAGGTGTGACTGAGTATCCTGTGTTTGTGGTTGTCTAGGTGAAATGCACAAGGGAGCTGTCAACCAGCCCAGCCAGACGTGGATTGGAGACAGGCTCTAAGGCACAGATGGATTTTAAGTGCAAAGAAATGCTAACTTCCTAAAAGTGGCATTTCTGAAATAGTAATATAAAATCTAACCTCGTCAATAAGCAGGATTCTATTACCATTCTGGACATACTAAATATGACCAGGTTACCCCTTTCTGATCAGAATCTACCACTCAAACAGCATATGAAGGTAGCCCTGATGATAGCCTATGAAAGGAGTAAGCAACACAGTAGTAGAAAACGAATTTAGAAGTGTTCCACTAAAAGGACATATAAAACACACAGGTATATGTCCTGCCTATTACCTACATAGCACCCTGCCATATGGGTTACCTAGGGCCTACCTTAGGGGTGACTTCTATGTAGAAAAAGGAGAGTTTAAGTCTTGGCAAGTACTTGTAATTGCCATGTCGGAGTGGCAGCGAAACTGCACACACAGGCCTTGCAATGGCAGTCCTGAGACATGGTTAAGGGGCTACTTATGTGGGTGGCACAATCAGTGCTGTAGGCCCACTAGTAGCATTTAATTTACAGGCCCTGGGCACATGTAGTGCACTTTACTAGGGACTTACAAGTAAATCAAATATGCCTATTTGGTATGAGCCAATGTTATCATGTTTTTAGGGTGAGAGCACATGGACTTTAGCACTGGTTAGCAGTGGTAAAGTGACCAGAGTCCTAAAGTCAGCACAAATGAGGTCAGAAAAAGAAGAGGAGGAAGGCCAAACGTTTGGAGGTGACCCTGCAGAGAGGCCATTTCCTACATTGATCAATTATAACTTTGCTATACTTTCCCATAGTACACAGGATGATTCTAACAGTTCTCATGTGAATTTAACAATACTTCTTGTCTTGTTCGACAGCTAGAACAAATACTGTTACACTTGTTGTTAGTTAAAACATGTTCTCTTTCTTTAATACAGTAAGACATTTACCAGCACATCAGCAGCCTAGGAATTAATTCAGGTTAAAGGGAACAGAATGAAGTAGTACTTTTCCTCTAATGCTGTAAAAATGAATCTTCAGGCCTAGTCTAGCTAAGAAAACCTAAATACATGCTACATGTATGCTAAATACATATAAGTCCTATTGTGCACCTTACAATTTGAATCTAATATGCAAAACAAATTATTTAATTGCATTCTTTATTTGTGCCTACTATTAGAACAATTTAGGCATGCATTTATTTTTCTGCACACATGTAACTTCACAGTAAAACATCAATTTTAACCCGTTCTGTGCCCAGGACGTAATGGTTACGTCCTGAGGCACAGTGCTGCGAGCGCGCGCTGACAATCACAGAGCCTCCCCCATCGCGCTGGAAGCTCAGCTCCGATCACGTGGGGGAGGCCGAGAGAGGCTTCAAAGGGAAGGAAATGTATTTCCTTCCCTTTGAAGTCTCTCTCAGCGTTTTGGCAGCCGGATTGAAAGCAATCCGGCTGTCAAAACGCCCACTAGACACCAGGGATGTCTTTTTTACAAAGGAAATGGGCATAAGGGACCGACCCCTTGGGCAAGGGTCGCTCCCAGGGGGGGCATTTTTTTTTAAGGCCTTTAGGCCGATCTGCCCCCAGGGGGGGCAGAAACCTCTATGCACCAGGGATAATTTTTTTGTTTAGTTTTTAGTTTTTGAGGTGCGGAGCGACCCCTTAGGCAAGGGTCGCTCCCCTAGGGGGCAAATTATATTTAGGCCATTTCTGCCCCCCTTGGGGGCAGATTGGCCTATTTTTATGAGGCCAATCTGCCCCCAAGGGGGACAGAAACCACTAGACACCAGGGAGTTTTTTTTGTTTGTTTGTGTTTCACGTAAGGGGAGCAGCCCCTTAGGCAAGGGTCGTTCCCCTAGGGGACAAATTTATTTTATGCCATTTCTGCCCCCCAGGGGGGCAGATCAGCCTATTTTAATTAGGCTGATCTGCCCCCAAGGGGGGCAGAAACCACTAGGCACCGGGGATTTTTTGTTGTTGTTGTTGTTTTACAGATGGGGAGCGTCCCCTTAGGCAAGGGTCGCTCCCCTGGAGGGGCAAATTGTATTTAGGCCATTTCTGCCCGCTTTGGGGGCAGATCGGCCGATTTTAGGTCAATCTGCCCCCAAGGGGGGCAGAAACCACTAGGCACCAGGGATCTTTTTTTTGCGCCGTCATGTAAGGGGAGCGACCTTGTAGGCAAGGGTCGCTCCCCCGGGGGTGTGGGGGGGCAAATTTATTTTAGGCCATTTCTGCCCCCCCTGGGGGCAGATCTGCCTATTGTTATTAACCTCTAGGCGCCGGGGCTAATTTTTTGTTTTTTTTGTTTTTTTAGAGATGGGGAGCGACCCCTTAGGCAAGGGTCGCTCCCCTGGAGGGGCAAATTGTAGTTAGACCATTTCTGCCCCCCTTGGGGGCAAATCGGCCGATTTTAGGTGAATCTGCCCCAAGGGGGGCAGAAACCACTAGGCACTGGGGATCTTTTTTTTTTGTGCCGTCAAGCAAGGGGAGCGACCCCGTAAGCAAGGGTCGCTCCCGGGGGGGGAGCTTGAGGGGGGCAAATTTATTTTAGGCCATTTCTGCCATTTCTGCCCCCCCTGGGGCCGGCTGAGCTAGAGGCCAAAATCCACAGGTAGGCACTTTACAAAAAACACCTCTGTTTTCTGTGTTAAAAATGTGATGTGTCCACGTTGTGTTTTGGGCCCTTTCCTTTCATGGGCGCTAGACCCACCCACACAAGTGAGGTACCATTTTTATCGGGAGACTTGGGGGAACGCTGGGTGGAAGGACATTTGTGGCTCCTCTCAGATTCCAGAACTTTCTGTCACCGAAATGAGAGGAAAAAGTGTTTGTTTGGCCAAATATTGAGGTTTGCAAGGGATTCTGGGTAACAGAACCTGGTCAGAGCCCCACATGTCACCCCATCTTGGATTCCCCTAGGAGTCTAGTTTTCAGAAATGTGCTGGTTTGCTAGGTTTCCCGAGGTGCCGTCTGAGCTAGAGGCCAAAATCCACAGGTGGGCACTGTTTTCTGTAAAAAAATGTGATGTGTCCATGTTGTGTTTTGGGCCATTTCCTTTCGTGGGCGCTAGGCCTTCCCACACAAGTGAGGTACCATTTTTATCGGGAAACTTGGGGGAACGCTGGGTGGAAGGAAATTTGTGGCTCCTCTCAGATTCCAGAACTTTCTTTCACCGAAATGTGAGGAAAATGTGTTTTTTTAGCCAAATTTTGAGGTTTGCAAAGGATTCTGGGTAAGAGAACCTGGTCAGAGCCCCACGTCACCCCATCTTGGATTCCCCTAGGTGTCTAGTTTTCAGAAATGTGCTGGTTTGCTACGTTTCCCCAGGTGCCGGCTGAGCTAGAGGCCAAAATCCACAGGTAGGCACTGTTTTCTGTGAAAAAATGTGATGTGTCTATGTTGTGTTTTGGGCCATTTCCTGTTGTGGGTGCTAGGCCTACCCACACAAGTGAGGTACCATTTTTATCGGGAGACTTGGGGGAACACTGGGTGGAAGGACATTTGTGGCTCCTCTCAGATTCCAGAACTTTCTGTCACCGAAATGTGAGGAAAATATGTTTTTTTTGCCAAATTTTGAGGTTTGCAAAGGATTCTGGGTAACAGAACGTGGTCAGAGCCCCACAAGTTACCCCATTTTGGATTCCCCTAGGTCTCTAGTTTTAAAGAATGCACAGGTTTGGTAGGTTTCCCTAGGTGCCGGCTGAGCTAGGGGCCAAAATCTACAGGTAGGCACTTCGCAAAAAACACTTCTGTTTTCTGTAAAAAAAATGTGATGTGTCCACGTTGTGTTTTGGGCCCTTTCCTTTTATGGGCGCTAGACCCACCCACACAAGTGAGGTACCATTTTTATCGGGAAACTTGGGGGAACACTGGGTGGAAGGACATTTGTGGCTCCTCTCAGATTCCAGACCTTTCTGTCACCGAAATGTGAGGAAAATGTGTTTTTTTTAGCCAAATTTTGAGGTTTGCAAAGGATTCTGGGTAAGAGAACCTGGTCAGAGCCCCACATGGCACCCCATCTTGGATTCCCCTAGGTGTCTAGTTTTCAGAAATGTGCTGGTTTGCTAGGTTTCCCCAGGTGCCGGCTGAGCTAGAGGCCCAAATCCACAGGTAGGCACTGTTTTCTGTGAAAAAAATGGGATGTGTCCACGTTGTGTTTTGGGCCATTTCCTTTTGTGGGCGCTAGGCCTACCCACACAAGTGTGGTACCATTTTTATTGGGAGACTTGGGGAAAGGCTGTGTGGAAGGAAATTTGTGGCTCCTCTCAGATTCCAGAACTTTCTGTCACCGAAATGTGGGGAAAATGTGTTTTTTTAGCCAAATTTTGAGGTTTGCAAAGGGTTCTGGGTAACAGAACCTGGGCAGAGCCCCACAAGTCACCCCATCTTGGATTCCACTCGTTCTCTAGTTTTCAAAAATGCACAGGTTTGGTAGGTTTCCCTAAGTGCCGGCTGAGCTAGGGGCCAAAATCTACAGGTAGGCACTTGGCAAAAAACACCTCTGATTTCTGTAAAAAAATGGGATGTGTCCACGCTGTGTTTTGGGCCATTTCCTTTCGTGGACGCTAGGCCTACCCACACAAGTTAGGTACCATTTTGTATCGGGAGACTTGGGGGAACGCTGGGGGGAAGGAAATTTGTGGCTCCTCTCAGATTCCAGAACTTTCTGTCACCGAAATGTGAGGAAAATGTGTTTTTTTAGCCAAATTTTGAGGTTTGCAAAGGATTCTGGGTAACAGAACCTGGTCAGAGCCCCACAAGTCACACCATCTGGATTCCCCTAGGTCTCTAGTTTTAAAAAATGCACAGGTTTGGCAGGTTTCCCTAGGTGCCGGCTGAGCTAGAGGCCAAAATCTACAGGTAGGCACTTGGCAAAAAACACCAATGTTTTCTGTAAAAAAATGGGATGTGTCCACGTTGTGTTTTGGGGCATTTCCTGTCGCGGGCGCTAGGCCTACCCACACAAGTGAGGTATAGTTTTTATCGGGAGACTTGGGGGAACATAGAATAGCAAAACAAGTGTTATTGCCCCTTGTCTTTCTCTACATTTTTTCCTTCCAAATATAAGAGAGTGTGTAAAAAAGACATCCATTTGAGAAATTCCCTGTAATTCACATGCTAGTATGGGCACCCCGAAATTCAGAGATGTGCAAATAACCACTGCTCCTCAACACCTTATCTTGTGCCCATTTTGGAAATACAAAGGTTTTCTTGATAGCTATTTTTTACTCTTTATATTTCAGCAAATTAATTGCAATATACCCAGTATAGAATGAAAACCCACTGGAGGGGGCAGGTCATTTATTGGCTCTGGGTACCTAGAGTTCTTGATGAACGTACAAGCCCTATATATCCCCGCAACCAGAAGAGTCCAGCAGATGTAACGGTATATTGCTTTAAAAAATCTGACATTGCAGGAAAAAGTTACAGAGTAAAACGTAGAGAAAAATTGCAGATTTTTTCACCTCAATTTCAATATTTATTTTTTTCAGTTGTTATTTTCTGTAGGAAACCCTTGTAGGATCTACACAAATTATCCCTTGCTGAATTCAGAATTTTGTCTAATTTTCAGAAATGCTGCGATGTCCGGGATCCAGCATTGGTTTCATGCCCATTTCTGTCACTAACTGGAAGGAGGCTGAAAGCACAAAAAATCATAAAAATGGGGTATGTCCCAGTAAAATGCCAAAATTGTGTTGAAAAATTGGGGCCCGTATTTGCGCAGTTTAGCGTCAAAAAATTTTGCGCCGGCTAACGCCATTCTGAAGCACCATGCGGGCGCCGTATTTATTGAATGGCGTTAGCCGGCGCAAGCAGACCGGCGCTGCCTGGTGTGCGTGGAAAAAAACCACGTACACCAGGCAGCGCCGGCGTAGGGAAAAATGGCGTTAGGGCGTCTTAAAAATGGCGCAAGTCAGGTTGACGCTAAAAAATCGTCTTTGCGCCATTTTAAACGACGCCCAGACGCCATTTACATGACTCCTGGGGTGGGCAAGGGTGGCAGGGGGGGTCCCTGGGGGCATGGGAGGGCAGCTGTGGGCTCATTTTGAGCCCACAGGTCCCTTAACGCCTGCCCTGACCCAGGTGTTAAAAAGTGGTGCAAATGCGGGGTTTTTTGACCCGACCACTCCCGGGCGTGATTTTTGCCCGGGAGTATAAATACGACGCATTTTCGTCGCCGTCATTTTTTTAGACAGGAACGCCTTCCTTGCATCTCATTAACGCAAGGAAGGCGTTCACACAAAAAAATGATGCTATTTGCCCATACTTTGGCGCTAGACGCGTCTAACGCCAAAGTATAAATATGGCGTTAGTTTTGCGCCGAATTTGCGTCGAAAAAAACGACGCACATTCGGCGCAAACGGAGTATAAATATGCCCCTAGGTTTTCTGATTCAAGTCTGCCTGTTCCTGAAAGCTGGGAAGCTGGTGATTTTAGCACCACAAACCCTTTGTTGATGCCATTTTCAGCGAAAAAACCACAAGCCTTCTTCTGCAGTCCCTTTTTCCCATTTTTTTGAAAAAACCGAAATTTTCACTGTATTTTGGCTAATTTCTTGGCCTCCTTCTGGGGAACCCACAAAGTCTGGGTACCTCTAAAATCTCTAGGATGTTGGAAAAAAAGGACGCAAATTTGGCGTGGGTAGCTTATGTGAACAAAAAGTTATGAGGGCCTAAGCGCGAACTGCCCCAAATAGCCAAAAAAAGGCTCGGCACAGGAGGGGGAAAAGGCCTGGCAGCAAATGGGTTAAACAATATAAGTACAATTAATATATTCATCTCTACTGTATCTCTAAAAATAATACTTTAAATATTAATTCATTTCAGTAGTTCACTCGACTCTAAATGCCAACATCTTTCATGACAAAACGCAATGTCAAGGAGAAATGGAGGTCACAATCTCCACCATATTTCAAACATGCACATTTTTACATTTCATGTTCATTTCTCTGTTAGGCTTTTAAATGAAGGTTTATAAGTCACCATATGCTAACTTCTATGCCAAAAATGTATTAGTTAAATTTGATCTCTATCAGTTGTTACTCAGTGGGAAATGCACCATACCACATTATGAAACCTCTGTCAGTTAGATTACAATTATAATTAAAAGAACGCATTGCACAGCTCATTTGTTAACTCTTTGCACTACCACTCAAAAAGAATAAATCTTTGTCATCAAAAAGTTTTGAGTGATTTGAATTATTAAAGCCACTACCCAAGCATCCTTTTCATTTGCAGAGCACTGTTTGCATTTTCAGATTAACTGGTTGCGCACATTTGCATATTTTTGAGGCAAGAAGGCACCCTGGCAGGAAGGCTTGTTTAGCTGTCTGCCTAGCTTCGGTTTCACCTCACAGAAGACTCGCTAAATGACACTTCAACCAAAGCATTTTAACTATCGCAATTAACCACCCTAGGAGGGTTGTCTTTTTACAAAAAGTAGGGGAATGTTTTTTCATAAATCAAAAAAGTAGGGGCACACCGTGCCCCTCTGATCCCACCCACCCAACCTCTGCTATCACCCTTCCCTCTGCTTTAACACTTCCTTTGTAGAGCTCCTTCTTCTGCTTCGCCCTTTCACTACCTTCTCCAGCCTCACATTCTTTTCTCATTTGTGTATCTTTTTTCTTCCTATGTTGTCTTGTCTATTTTTATTACTTTCAGGTTGCAGCAGACATAAAAGAAAGAGTGCTGCAGTTCCCCTTCTTGTTTTAAAAAATAACGTTTCTTGCAATTATTATGACTCCTAATATTGTAGGAAGTTTTAGATTCAATCACTAGCCCATTATACCTTTCCATAAAAATAATCTATTTTTGTGGAAAAAGGATACATTGTTATTGAGACATTTCTTCAAATTGTTGTTTCGTCAGGCCGAATTCATCAGGCTGACATCCTACACTTTGGAAATTCATCACAATGACAGAATAACACCCTGTCTCTCTGCTTGTGTTTGGACAGCTCATGGCGTGATCACTGTGTGAGGGATATTGTCATAGTGTTTTGCCATTTCAGTTTGCCCTTATTCAAAAGGCTGACACCAAGTTCACTTTGCTCTACCCAGGTCCTCATTCTGAGATAAAAGGGTGGCCCTGCTTTACCTAAAGAATCAGGATCACAGGAGATGCTGTTGTGGCACACACCTGGTATTACACATGGGAACCTGGCCATAAATACAGACGTACCAGACAAATTGGGCACAGTGACTTAGGGGCGCTATAAATACAGTGCCCCAGGGAGTGTACATGTGCCTATTTTCTGTGTCCCAGAGAACTGCTGTATTACAAAAGGGGCTGCACACACTTGTGGGACCTCCTTTGTGTTACTGAAAGCACTGGTGCGTATAGTGTGCTGGTGCTATCTCAAGAGGACATGCCTTCATTTGAATGGGAGCATGTCCCCATTCAAACGTAGGAAACACTTTGCTTCTGCACCCTTGCTCACCTTGTTAAGGTCAGGCACAATGCAGAGTGGGGTAGTGAGCTGCCTCTATTTTACGTCCCCAGATGTCCCCGGTTCTTCTAAGTTTACTTTTGAGTCTGCCTGGAATATCTCTGTATTCCTGCATCACATAACTACCTATCTCACAACATGAGTACTTCTGGGTGGGGCAATACCAATTCTACATTACCTCTACACCCTTATGTCCCAATCCTATTCATTATTTATAGGTGAATTCACCTCTTGAGACAGAATAGAGAACGGGAAATGCTTGTGATAGTGTTCCTCCTTCACAGGGACTATCCTATAGGGGTACACTATACAAATCATCCTCCTTTTCATTTTTCTGTCTCTAATGAAAGGGGGATGAGGACTTTTGGCTTCTACTGAGCGGGAGCTAGCGGCTAAACGACTGAGTGCCAAAGGAGTTTGGTTGTCCTTGGAGGATGCATCCTTGTTTGGTGGTTGCTGTGTGGAGACCAGTGGATTTTTTTCTGTAAACTCAGGAGGATAAGGGGCTACTTGTAGGTTGCTGTATGGTGCACTATGCTTGTGCAGAACCCTGGGAGTAATCGCACATGTGCATTCTAGCTCAGCTACTCTTGTGGACGTTTGGCTACAGAGAGAGTATTTACTGCTGTGGTTTGGTAAGTCCCTATAGTATTTTGAGCTGCTATTTGTTTGGTATTCCAAGAGGACTATTTTCTGTTTTCTGGAGCCATGGGGAAACATTCTATGAAACAGATGCAAAGTCTGTAACCTTTCCTCCTCCTAAATGGGCTGTGAAGGAGAAAGACGATGATCATATCAGGTCATTTATTCAGGAGAAATTGATGGAGCTTAATGTGGTCAAGACTCCTGCAAAGCCTGTCCTGCGGGAAGTGTCTGCAGAAGTTTCTTACTTGTCTGAGGAAGAGCAGACTCCTGTGGAGGATGACTAAAAGGGGTAAGTATATTGGAAAACAGTTGCTTCCAAGATTCTGGCTCATGTCAAGCAGGACATGAGTTCCAAGCGGAAGAGACCTCAGAGCCTTTTTCATCATGTGGTGGTTTGTTGTTGTTGTTCCAGCAGGCAACTCAGTGGGCTATCACGCTATCATGAGGGTGCTGAACAGATACTGGAGAGACCCAGAAAAGATTGTTCTGCCTTACTTTAAGGTCAAGCTGTTTTGTATTGTGATAGCTTGCCTGACTCCGTTCCCACTGACTGCTTTGTTGCTAGTTTGGTGGGTCGTATTTCACTGATAGGGAATTGTATTATTCATAACCAGGAGGATAAAAAAATTGACTCCATCCAGAAAAAGCTGTATTCAGGTGCTTATATGGCTCTTAAGGCTGGCATCTGTGGAACTTATGTGTGTTGATCTTCAATCTCCAACTTCAAACAACTCTTTAAGGCAGTGGAGCAGGGGACAGAATGTTCCTCTTTGCTGGAGGAGATCAAACAGCAGATCGATTATTTGTCGAACATTTCATTGATGATGTTTGTGATATGGCTGTGTCTGCTGGGTCTTCAATTGTAGCTCGTTGCCACCTGGTTCTCAAGGATTGGTGGATGGATTCAGCCCACAAATCCTGCTCACTGCGATTGCCATTTGAGGGTAGTCACATGTTTGGAACAGAGCTGGAAGACAAGCTGCATAAGCTTTTTAATGCAAAAAGGCACTCCTCATCTCTTATGCAGTCATCTTTTTCCACACCTGCCAAAGATTTTTTGGTTCATCAGCCCTCTCGTTGCCAACACCAGGGACAGCAGAGAAAATATCAACCTCAGAGTGAGCCTTAGAAGAAAACTAATTCCCTAAGAAGCAGCGGTCCTGACAATCAGGGGACCGGCAAGTCCTATGTGGTTGGACACAGACTATTTTTCTGGAGACCTGGCTCAAATCCACTTCAGACTCTAGGATTCTTCAGGTAATCACATCAGGATACAATGTAGGATTTGTGTCTCTTCCTCCAGATTTGAGAGTGAGTCTAACTCATGGCCTTCTCACAAGGACAAAAGGCTAGCACTCCAGCAGGAGATAGAAGCTATTCTGCAGAAAGAAGCAATCACAGAGGTTTCCATTAAGTCCAGAAGTCGGGGCTTTTACTCCATCAAATTTCTGGTTGGGAAGGCTATGGGAGGTTTTCGAATGGTTCTCAACTTCAATCATCTGAACACATTTGTTTACACTCTCCCTTTAAAATATGAGACCATGCAATGGATTATTCCTTTGGTGTGCCAGGGTCATTGGATGGTTGTGTTGGACCTTCAGGATGCCTATTTCCGTGTGTCACTATTTCCTGTCCATCAGAAGTATCTATGTTTCTCTGTTAACCATCATCACTTCCAGTTCAATGTTCTCCCCTATGACCTTAAGATGGCTCCCAGGGTATTCACCAAGGTTGTGGCATCCTTAGTGGCCTCCCTGCAGCTTTAAGGCATCCACCTGTATCCATGTTTGGCCGATGGCTGCCTCATGCTCCCTTGGAGCAGCAGCTTTTACAGGAATTGGGTAGAGTTCTCTTTCAGATCCAGAAACATGGGTTCCTCCTCAATAGAACAAGTATCAATTGCAGGCTATGCAGGATCCGATCTTCATAGGGGCACACTTCCGTACAGACTTGAAAAGAGTCTCTCTTCTGGAATCCTGTGCCATACCTCTTAGGGGGTTGGTGTCTAAAGCACTCCCGAGTCAATCCCTTACAGTGAGGCACTGGCTAAGTCTGTAGGGATCCATGGCAGCTACAGTGTTTATGGTGCCCTGGGCCAGGCTGCATCTTCATCCACTTTGGAGTCATCTACATGCCTTTTGGGAACCTTCTTAGGCAGAATTCGAGAAATTGGTCTCAATAACTCACAAGATCAAGGAGGTTCTGGCTAGGTGCCTTCTTCCAGAATTCTTCAGGTGGTACTTCAGCCAGACACGCTGAGAGTGTTCACTGTGAATGCTAGTTAATTTGGGTAGGGAGCAAATCTAGAAACAGTCTCCACTCAGGCATGATGGTCCCTTAAGGAAAGCAAGAGGACCTCCAACTGGGGGGAACTGACAGCTGTTTTGAGGCCTCTGTGGCATTTTCAGGAGGTTCTTTGGGGGCATCATGTGTTGGTTACAACAGAAAATATGTTGACAATGGCATATAAAAACATCCAGGGTCGCCAGGATGAGTGCTGTGAATTTGAAAACACAATTGATGTCTTGGGCGGAGAGCCATCTGTTTACCATTTCAACGATTTGCATCAAGGATGTTGACAATGTGGTGGTGGACTCACTGAGTCGGGTATTTCCTCCATCTCAGGAGCTGTATCTGTCAGTGGCCAATTTCAGGAAGATTTGCCTGAGGTTTGGGGTCCCTTATCTGGATCTTTTTGCTTTTCAGTTAATGCCCAGTTAAGAAGGTTTTGTACGAGGGCCCTGCAGGAGAGAGCATGGTGGTTGGATGCTCTCACAGTCCCATGGCCAAACAACCCCTTTCCCCTGATTCCCAAACCTCTGGAGAGGCTTTTTGGGGAAGACAGAATAATTTTTCTGGTAGCTCCTTTTTGGCCCAGGAGGGCATAGTTTCTGACTCTCAAGTCGCTGGCTCTGCAAGATCCTTTGTTGCTCTCTGCCCTTTCCCTCTCAGCTTCTTGAAGAGAGTTCTACCCATGGGCTGCAACTCTTGGATTGGAAGTTGAGAGGCGGGGTTGGCAGAGTAATGAATTAGCCTGTCATTTGGAAGTAGATATGCAGACTTCTCATTGCCATTTGACATTGAACTCGTATGGGTGCCACTGGACAAATATCCCATGATGGTGTGCTGAGCATGACTATTCTCCTGTGTCTTGCTCCCTTCCTGACTTGGTGTGGTTTCTATAGGATGACTATGAGAAACCATTGTCAGTTTCTACACTGAGGGCCAGTAGGCTGCCATCAAGGCCTTCTGGAATCCATGGGGGGAATTTTAATGATTCAGATGATCCAGTGTTTGTTGAATGGATTTTCTTGTTCAAGGCCCATGCTTAAGCCTTTGGGCCTAATTTAGAACTCGGCGGACGGGTGACATCATCACAACAGAGACAGATATCCCATCTGCTGGAATATGAATCCCATTATATTCTATGGGATTTAGATTTTGGAAGTCGGGATATCTGTTGCCGTTGTGACGGAGTATCTCGTCCAGTGAGTTGTAAATCAGTCCCTTTGCTTCCACTCTGTGATTTACCATTGGTCTTGAGAACTTTGCCATCTTCTCCTTTTGAGCTCCTTGAACAAGCGAATATTAAATTTGTCACTCTGGAAGTATTTGTTTTAGTGGTGATTACATCTGCCAGGAGGTTTGAGGACCTTGCATCTGGATGGGGTGGTTCTACACCTGGATTCATCTTTCGTTTCGAAAGTGTGATCTGTCTTCCATTGGGCTGAGGAGGTGGTTCTCCCAACTCTGGTGAATGTGTCAGAGCCTTGTCAAGAAAATGGTTGGCATTTTCTAGATTTGAAAAGGAAACTGCAAGTCTCTTTAGCTAGCACAGAGCTTTTTCATAAAACAGGCTCCTTTTTTGTTCTTTTGATTCCTGTAACAAGGGTGAGAAGGTGTCAGGTTTTCCTTTGGCAGTTGGATCAAACAGGTGATTTCCCTGGCTTATTCATCAGATGGTTCCCCCCTCCCTTCCCGGTGGCATTCAGGGTCACTCTAGTAGTCCTCTTGGGCTGAGGCAAGGGGTGTTTCCATTGCAGAAATATGATGGGCTGGTGCATGGGTGAGTGTGAATATGTTTGTGCGCCACTATCAAGTTCAGAATATTCATTACGTCCCTCACTCCCAGAGTCAAGACCTTCTGTCATTTTGGAGGGAGCTTGGTATTCCAGGAGGAATGCTGGGTAAAGTGTACCCTTATAGGATAGTTCCTGTGTGGAAGGCAGCAGTTCTTCTTCTCTTTTCTGTCTCAAAAGGTGGACTTACCTTATTAGTAATGAATGGGACAGGGACAAACAGGAGTAGAAGTAATGAAAATCACGGGTAAGTAATTGAGACATTCCTAACCTCTTCTGTGGAAGGCTGAATTTGGAGAAGTCAGTTTGCCGAAATATTCATAGAGTGGCCACTGAAGGACCCCTTAGACACAGGAAATGCAAAAACTCCATGGCTTTAAAAGAACCTTTTTACATAATTTCTTTGCAATACCTACTTACTTTTATTACATAGTGTGTCCAGAACTTAACTGCAATGTAGCAATTTCCTGACATTCCTGGTGTAAAAAGAAGACCTTGATAATGTTAATAGAGCGTGTCTCTATGTTCTTGAAAATAACTCACAATATCAAGTCTGTTTATATATAGAAGAAGATTAATAAGAGATCACCATGGGAGGCAACATTTACTCTTCACTTTCCTGGTATGAGGTACTTTTAATCAGGCGGTTTTCTCAATCTGTCCTTGAGTAAACATGTTATTCATTTACCCCCCAACAGGTTGACAAAAGAAGAACTAATCAACCTCCAACTAACGGGCTTGCAGATTCTTGAAAAACAGTGATTAGGAAACCTTTTGCTAACACCTCAGGCCTCTTTAATTATGTGACTACAATCCTTTCTTGCAGTTGCAAAAGCAGAAGAGTGACCTTTTCTTTAGGCAATAACATTTGTGTTATGCAAACTGCTTGCATTAGCATGTCCCTTAAGAGTAGATAACTATTTCTATAATAATGTATGTTGTGATGCTGTGATACAGGAAATCGCTCTTTCACCTTGCATAATGATATTATTAGGTTGGAAGAAATATAAATCGAATTTGTGTATCCGTATGGCGCAAAAATGCACACTATGAACTGACCACTGAGTTCACAAATTGGATTCTTTTTATAAAACTGATTGCATGAGTAGTATGCTCACGTCTGTACACAGTAGTATTAAGAAGAAAGTCAGTATGGTTTACACATCTAACAAAAAACAACTTTCAATCTCTGGAAAACAACTTTCTTTCTTGGCAAATCAATACTCTCATTTGCAACATTAAATATTCACCTAAATTTGCATCAATGTTAATTTTAAAACATAAATGAAACATATCCTATATACTAAGCTGCAATTAATTTTCTTTCGATTTAAAATCTAATATTTATCTATTGCCTCTGACGTTGTAATTATGTTAGATAAGTCCTTTGTTAAAAACACATTTTGATTTTCTTTTACCTTAAGTTGTTTTCAAATTGCAACATTTCAGTTCTCTCTTGTGCCATCAGTTGAAACAGATTGCCGTAGTTAGCCTAAGGATAGTCAGAAGCTCCTGTGTCAGTTTCACAATAATATGGAAAATAGCTTAATTCTGTGGGAGGCGAAGAGCGGGGCCATGCACTAATTTGCTGTCCCAGTGCAGATACGATTTCCATTATAGGGCCAAGGCCTTACAGCTCTTTTTGACTGATTTGATTTAATGTACAAGCCCAGTGATTGTCCATGTAGTAATATAAACTAGAGCCCTAAAAGTAAATTAAAAGGAACAATCAAGTTTATACCAATTTTACCCTGTTTAGAAGGGAGAGCACACACATTTTACCACTGGTTAGCAGGAGTAAAGTACATAGGGGCAGATTTAAGAAAAGTGGTGCTGCATCCAATGCAGCAGCGCTTTTCTTGCGCCCTTTAGCGCCCACCAACGCAATCATGTGTGCACCATATTAAAGATACGGTGCACCATGGTGGTAGTTAGGGAGCTAGTGTAAAAAAAATTATGCAGTCTGGCGCTTTGCAGGATTAACGTCAAAAGTGTTGACACTAATCCTGCAAAGCACATTTGGACCATTACAAGTAATGGTATACCTCCTTTTAATATCTGCTCTGTGCAGGCCTTAAAAAATACTGTAAAAATAGGTGCACAGAAATCGATTTCTTTGCACCATTTTATCTGTCACCCATAATGGGGGAACATCCCCCTTGCATACATTATGCCTGGCGCAGGCATGATGTGGTGCATGGGGTTACAAAGTGGCGCAAAGCATGCATTGTGCCACTGTGTTAATCTGGCGCAGCGATTTTTGGCCTCGTTGGGCCTCATTAGCATAAACAAATTAAGCTAATGTGGTGCAAGGGGACACTAGGCCCTCTTAAATCTGGACAATAGAGTACTAAAAGCCAAAAAAAACTTGTTCTACAAAGGAAGGCAAAAACCTGGGCTGACCTTGCAGGAAGGGTGATTGCCTCTAAACCAAGAAGTTATGGAACGCTGATGTACGTAATATAACATTGTTTTACCATTCCAAGATGGCTGGCACGTTGGCTCTAGAAAAAGGCTGTCAAGCTTGAAATTGAAAACAATAATAGACTATTTACAATACGTTTGCATGACTGACACCCACTGCTGTGTTTAGCTTTGTTAATGGAAACATATGCCACTGTGCTTAGAAGGCAGCATATTTTTTCTCCTTGAAGTCTTTTAATGTATCTTGCATATGTTGTTGAGTTTTTGAAGTAGTGTCAGAAGGTGAAAGGAAGGATGAATCAGGGGATGAATAGATGAATAGATGCATGAATGCAAAGATAAGTGACAGGGTGCAAGTATGATGACTTATTGAGAATCTAAACCCATCAGTGACACAAAAGTCACATTCATTCTTAATACAGACCTATTGTCATTTCCAGTGCTTGTTTTTTTCTATCATTCATTATTTCAGTCAGCTCCTGAGCTTCATACCAGGGATCACTGCAGAGTGCTGGATCTGGTGGACGAATATATCCACTACAGGAATCAGAGTTACAGGTTCAAATTCCAGTGGGCCCTCTCAGTCTTTCATCCTTTTGAGGTAGATAAAATGAACACCATTGAATTGGGCAAATAAAGAGATCTGCCATTTCAGCACTAAGGGCCAGATGTATCATACAACCGATTTGTGATTCTCAAATAGCGATTTTTAAGAAATCGCTATTTCAGAAATGCAAAAAGGTATGTATGATTTTTGCGATTCGGTAATAGCGATTTCTTAAAAATTCGCAAATGCTATTAGCGAATCGCAAATAGAGAATCTGTCCCCATTCGCACCTATGGGCCTGTTGGCCCATATCTGCAAATTTTTTGCATTTCCAAAATTGCGATTTCTTAACCAGAAATCGCAATTTTGGAAATGCGAAACCCCAGCGTGCTGGGGCCTAAGGCCCCCTCTGCTGCACCCCAAAAATGTTTTGGGGGACATGTAAGGTGCACACATGCCAAAAGGGCATGTGTGCTTTACATGTAGATTTTAAAAATGCATTTTAAATGCATTTTTTTATTTTGCACATGGTTACCACCAGGTTCAACCTGGTGGTAAATAGCGATTCCTAAATGCCCAAATCGCATTTAGGAATGGCTTCATACATGTGCTAAGAAATCGCAAATAAGGAATCCTTATTTGCGATTTCTTATTTAGAGAGTCGCAATTTGCGACTCTCTAAACAGGGTCGCAATTTTAAGGAATCGCTATTTTTGCGATTCCTTAAAATTGCATTCAGAATGTCTTTCATACATTCTGAACTGGCTTTTTGCATTCGCAAACGGGCATTCGCACCGTTTGCGAATGCAAAAAACCTTGATAAATCTCGCCCTAAGATACCATTCATGGTGAACTTGCTCTTTACAAATTCATGTGTTATGGTTAGAAGATGAGATGACTGGCAATGCCTGTCTTATTCATGCTCCTGAAATGACCAGAGATCCAGCGCCTGACAGTTGGCACAAAGGGCCTCTTTTAGAGTTCGGTGGATGAAGTATGTACTGTCTGCATGGTGGAGTACTTTACTACTTCCATGAAGAGGGTACCCCACCTGCCGAATTTAGAGATATCCACCTGCCCAACTAACATCTCTTGTATTGGCTGCCGTCATGGTGGATCCTGTTAATGCATTGAATGTTTGACGGGTGCCTCCATCTGAATTAGGGAGCTGTAAAGGAAAATGAGAGTGCTTTTTTATTTTAAAAAAACAAAATACCAAAGTGGGATTTTGTTTTTTAAAATAAAAAAGCAATATCCCCCCCCCCATAGGAGGTTTCTCCCATCGCATGAGGGTCATTTTGAGGTTTTCACTGCCTATTCCCACCAGTATTTTCTCAGAGGGTATAGACAGTGACGCTTTGCCATTTGTATGCCCATTCTAAAAGCCTGTGGCAGGTGAAGAAATGGCAAAACCTCCCACAGATCTTACTTTTTCAGGCCGTCTGAAAATGGCGACAGTGATGGAGTAGTCTCCACAGTCGAAATACTGAAGGTCCACCTCTCTAAATAAAATGGGTATACCTTCTGTTTGGCAGAGAGAGTACTCCATCATCTTAGAATACTTAGCAGGCAGCATGGCCGACCACCATGGCTGAGTAGATGTGATCCACGGAGGCTCTGTTTACCATCCCTGCAGTTCTACTCCTATCTGTTGCCGTTTCCAATATCTGCCAGACAACATAGGAGGAGACCGAAGAGCTGCATCTAGCAATGTGACTGGCACACACTGTTTGCCACACTGCTGATGGAAATTAACTTTCAAAGTGAGCACCTGGCCCTCTGGGCCTCTGGCAACATGGCAGTGGCACTGAGTTACAAAATCGATTGTAAAGTCCCCGAATCACACCAGCAATGCTCAAGAACAACAGGCCTCCAAGATTAGACCACGGAGCATGGCAAGAGGAAGACAATGCTCCTGGGTGGCCACTGATCCTTTCCGGTCTGCAGGCAACTGGCGGCCAGAGGTGATGTCTAAAATCACAAAGGTAACCCACAAACCCCTTCTCAGCCGTGCCTGCAAGGAGACCCGCAGTACAATCCTTTGCGTGGGGTGGGTGACCGCTGTGATATAAATGTGACTAAAAGGACCATACCACCGACTCTGAATCTTCCCTGGATTTATAATGGCACTGCACACACTACGCAGCTTGGAGGCCCCCTAATGAACGGCTTAGCAGTCAGCCTCTGCAGCTCCCGGATGCTGCTATGGATGCCTGCATCCATATAATTTATGTTTAACCTACAAAGGTGATAAAGGAAAGGACTGATCATGCCCTAGTAAGAAGAGCCCTGAAATCTCTCCACTGTGCAGCCCCGCTGATCTCCTTGCAAGAGCCTTGGGGCCTACGAAGTGCTCAACTTCTTCTGATATAGAGGGACAACTGCAAAACATTTGAAGAGCATCATGATGTGCTTCCTCCTACACGCAACACCAACCGTTTCAGGCTTGCACTGCAATGAGAGGCGTGATCTGAAGGGGATCCAGTGGGCTACCTAATCTTCCAGAATCCTACCTAACTATGACAATTGCTCACTTCACTCCAGACACCTCTATGCTGCTGAAAAAATCACAGAGCAATCCGGTGTCTAGCTATTTCACCCCGTCAGAAGCAAAGACTTCTACTACAGCCCCTCTACAAAGAAAACAATGACACTAACCAAAGAAGAACTCCTCTCCTCCCACAAGTAGGAGCTCAGATCAGATTGACACCTCTTTCAAAGCAGAATTCATCTCCCACCGGACGTCCCTCCAAGCTGATATTGACTCTGTTGGCACACACAAGCTAGGTCTAGAAACGAAACTTCAAGAAATGAAACACCACTTAGATCTGATAGAACTCACCTCAGAACATCTACATTCACAATTGCAAGCAGATATCCTCAAATGTGAAGATTTAGAAAACTGGTCTAGACGTGACAATATCCAAGTGAGGAGGGCTCTGATCTCAAGCACTTCATGGTCAGTCTATCTTTGGAAATATTGGGCGGGTGCATCTAGAATGAGTACACAGAGTGGGCCTTCAACTATTCGGTGAAGACAGGAGACTGAGAGACATACTTGCCAAACTGCACTCATTTAAAATTAAGGAATTGATTCTCCAAGCTGCGTGAAAAAAGATTGTGTCTCCTTTCAAGGAGCGATGTGTACCCTTTACCAAGATATTGCACCTACCTCGATGGAGCGACGCCTGAAATTTAAACCAGTGATGGAAGCCCTACACAAAGATCATGTTAAATACATGTGGACATACCAATTTGGCATTGCTTTTGAGCTAAATAATAAGCCCCACCATTTCACAACAATGGAAGGCGCAGCTTCGCTACTGGGCCTCACACTACTGACACCCTCTGGCTCTGATGAGAATGCCAGAGAGTTCACTTTGGAACCGAGCACCAGGTCCAATCTAAGAACTTGGCTCCCACAGAGAAGGGGACGATGAGACAGCAAGAGTTTACCTTTTCTCTTCACCTTCCGATAACTCACTTCTTTCATTGATAAAGGAATTGTTAAACTCTGGGCCTGGAGGACTATATATTCCACGCTTACTTAACACTTCTTCTCCATTTTGATAACTAGAGAAATTCTAGGCAAAAAGGCAGAAGAATAATACTTGTTGCCACCCCATGGTTTTCCTCTTATTTTGTACTATACAAGGAGAGTCAGCTCTAAATGAGCATCAGATGTAATTCTTACTTCATTTACTCAAAAGCAAGCTGTCGGATAGGTGGGTGTGTGTCCTATGCGCCCATCCTGTTTACTGTAGATGCCGTTTAAAATTTAAATGGAACTTCTACTTCATAGTTTTAATTGTTCATGTTTTCCATTTGTTATTTCATTATATGAGTAGCCTAGTGATTCAGATTCGGGGGTAGAGGGTGACCTGAAGGGAATGCAGTGCCAAAGGGGGAGGCTGTTTGGCCTTACCTCTTGCTCTATCGGGGAGACTAATTTAGACTGCGCTTGTCTTGAACCACTTTATAGTACTTAAGACATTAACCTGGAATGTGAAAGGCCTAAACTCTCCTAACCAATGGCAACAGATTTGGAAATATATCCTAGATAGGTGCTTCAACATTATAGCCCTCCAAGAAACACACTTAAAATGAAGCGAAAATCATAAATTATGCCTCAAATCAGACCCTCTAATATACAAGTCATCTGCCACTAATAAACACAATGCCATGGCTCTCCTCTTCCATTCCTTGGTGAAATTTTAGATCACTGGAGTAAATCCAATAAAGAAGGCCAGATCCTGATGGTTAAGGGATTTATAAAGGGACATTTGTGCACTGTAGCCACGTTATATGCACCCAACATAAGCCAATCTGAGTTCCTCCTTTCCATCCTCTCACATTTGGGTGATTTTGCCAAGGGGGATATAGTACTAATAGGAGGCTTTAATCTAGTTTGGGAGTCTGCTTTAGACTGTACTCACCATCATAGGACTCAGGCCGGAACATTCTCTCACACTATAAAAATGACACTATGGCAATTAGGTTTGATAGATGATTGGAGAACAACCAACTCCACTGCAAGTAATTATACCTTTTTTCCCAACACTCATCTCACCTATTCTGGAATTGCTCACATATTTCTTAGCCAAATCCCACAACACACCATCCGCACCACCACAAAACAACCCATTGCCCTCTCAGACCATGCACTGCTGGAAGTAGTGCTAGAGTGGCACACTCTGAACCATGGTTATCGGTGATGGTTCTTTCCCAATATTCTAACATAAGATCAGCTCTTTAGGGACGAACTCTGAAAGACAATTAAGGAATATTTTAACCTGAATGAGCCTCAAGCTACTTCCCACTCCACAACTTGGTATGCCTTTAAGTCTGTCATCTGAGGGAAATGCATTTCCTTGATGTCAACTTTAAATCAACAAAAAACTAAAGAAAGACTTATGTTAGAAACATAACTTTCTAAAACCGAGGCAACCCATAGAGCTACACCCCCTATTGCCCTACAGAGAGAGGTCATAGCACTCAGAGGCAAACTCAAACACATAAGCAGCAACAGAGCCAAACTGTCACTTCTAAGTCTTAAAAAGACCACCTATGAAAAGGGCAACAAAGTGAGCTCACTGCTAGTGTGACAATTATGGGTTAAAGAAGAAAAAGAATACATTCCTCTGATACAGGAATAATCCAGGACAACACACATTTCTGAAAAGGAGAAGGCTGATGTGTTTAGAAACTTTTATAAACAACTTTACACCACCACTCCACAAATAATAAAGATCAAATAGAAGATTTAAATGATGTTACCCTTAAATAGGTTCCCCTGGACCTTAAAGAAACATTAAATGATCCCATACCTAGAGAGGAGGTACAAGCTGGTATAGACACACTTAAACTCAGCAAAGCACCCGGCCCCAAAGGATTGAATGCCCCTTCTATAGATCCCTTAGTTCAGATCTCGTTCCTCACTAGACAAACTTATTTAATTATATAGTGGACTCCCACACAGTAACTCCCTCAATGGGTGAAGTCCTGATATCCATCATCCGAAAGCCCATGATATTGCCATACTAAATCTCGATGCTAAACTATATGCTAAAGCAATTAGCCAATAGATAGGAAGACATTATGCCTGAATGAATACACCCGGACCAATATGGCTTCATTAAAGGGGGGCAAACTCATGACAGTTTGTGCCAGGTGATCCACCTAGTGAAAAAGGCCATGAAAAAGAGAATCCTGACACTTCTTCTAGCGCTTGATTCCGAAAAGGCTATCAACCGTGTGGACTAGAATTTCCTTTTCCATACAGTGGGCCGCAATGGTTTTGGGGAATGCTTTTTAACCATGATTCAAGCCAACTATACCTGCAATTGATCTAGAGTACTAGTGAATGGATCTGCTTCCAAATACTTTGAACTGACCCAAGGAACGCAGCAGGGATGTCCCTTATTGATTTTGTTCTTTGCACTGAGTATAGAACCACAAGCAACTAAAATATGAGCTACCTCCTCTATTCAAAGACTCCAGTTTGGCTTAGATGAGCACAAAATATCTCTATTTATCGGCAATATCCTTCTAACTATAACTCCCACCCCCAAATATCACTACCAGCCTTGGAAGCGAATCAGCACCTGGCTTATGAGTTAACCTTCAGAAGTCTTTCATGCTCAACTTGACAATCCCCAAGGGCAGATGGAGAAAATAGCAGCCTCCTCCCTCTTCCAATGGGTGAAAAAAGAGATCAGACACTAGGCATAAAAATAAGCCTCAAAATAACTGATTTAAACAAAGCAAACTACCCCTCTTACTTTGGCAATTATAATATGTCTTGGCTAGGGTGTATCAACTCTGTTCAAAGGACGATACAGCAACGTGTTCTAAACCTCTTCCAAGGACTCCCTATCGAACCAGATAAAGATTTTTTTTCTACCACTTGAACACTGATAACTTTATTTGGCAGAATCAGAGTGAGCACAGGTTGAAATGTTGTGCAGAGAAATTCATAACAATTCTGCATGAAAGGGAAACTGGTAAATAACTGAACATCACTACTAAAATGAAGCCTTGCTAAAATAATAAGAGGTATAAAATGACAAGTGACTAGGGGAGAGTGCACAGGCCTCAGACCCAAGCTAAAATAAATGTGCCTACATAAACACTAAAATAACCTCATGACACAACAGATTGTCAGTTCAAACTCATTCCACCATTTGGGAAGCTTTTAAAGTGGTCAAACAGGGGATCGCCATTGAGAAACAGTTTGGGGACATGCGAGAGCTGTGGCAGAAGCTCTTTACTCTTGAGAAAGAAATGCATGAATTGGAGTGACAATATTTCTCTACAATATTTCTTTCCTTGCATAGATACAAGCCAGTTAGAGGAGGTGGCACAACATCAGCTGTGTTACCTTGGCCGCAAGACCAAGGCCTGCAGATATGGAGAGGCGGGTAAGAAGCTTGCTACTCCTTTGCAAAGGCCCTGGGCTAGTCACTATGTGGTAGAGCTTGTGGGTGAACAAGGGAATCTGAGTATGGGCAAAGAGGCAGTTCAGTGGATGATGACCTCCTTCTTTTCCTTGCTCTACTCTTCCACACATTCCCCATCCCCAGAGGCCTTTTTTAGCCTGTTTTGATAACCTTCAATTACTGTGGCTTGAGGATGGCCAAAGTCCCTTCCTCGATGCACCATTTACAGTGGGAGGACATTGTCCGGATCATCAGTGAGCTGCGGGGAGATGAAGCGACAGGGATGGACAGCCTCACATGTGCCTTCTGGAAGGAGTACGCTCCGCTGCTCGCTTCCTACTTACTTGATATGTATGCAGAGTCCCTGGAGGCTGGGACTCTTTCCCCCTCTATATATGAGATATTAATTGTAACCATTTTTAAACCAGATAAGGATCCACAGAGCTGCTAATCCTATTGCCCCTCCTCTCTATGATAAACTTTGACGAAAAAATTCAGGCCAAATTGATCCCCCTTGGTTGCTCCGACTCTTGCCTACTATCACTCACCCAGATCAGTCCAGGTTTGTTCCAGGACGATCTACAGCCCACAATCTATGAGCTTATTTTGCCGTAT
Organism: Pleurodeles waltl; assembly: GCF_031143425.1. NCBI lineage: Eukaryota > Metazoa > Chordata > Amphibia > Caudata > Salamandridae > Pleurodeles > Pleurodeles waltl. Next base: position 1,614,707,856 of record NC_090444.1, read on the forward strand.
CTCAGATGATAGACCCAACAGATAAGTCTGCTGCTGTACTCCTTGGTGCCACTAAGGCGTTTGACTCGCTGGAGAAGCCATACCTCTTTGAACTCTTGACCTGCCTTGGTCTCAGTGCTAAAGTCATCAGACTGATTGGCCTTCTCTGTGAAAAGCCACTGCTTGTCTCTTATCAACTGAACTATCCCCACCTCATTCCCAGTAACAAGAGGCACCGGACAGGGCTGCCCCCTCTCGCCTATATTGTTTACAATTGCCATGCTGCACGACTCCAGCAACACCATACACACAGATGATTGGCTTTCACACCTAGGATAATCCTTGTGTCAGTGTATGCAGATGATGTCACACTCTATGTTACTGACCCACAAGATAATTTAGATACATTGATACAAGAGTGTATAAACTTCGGAGGCCTTTCTGGAATTACAATTAACTGGATAAAATCCATTATCTTCCCACTTACCAAGACCACTACTGTGTTTGCATTCATGATTTCTGCTCTGCTGGGCTTTTGCACCAGTTCACTTCCTCTGAATTTGGCTGATTAGGGACCAGGGTGAACTCTGGCAGGTTAATTATGGATGAGCGATCTCCTGGTTGGAGGACCGCTTAGAGTGGTGGCACCTCTTGCCTGTCTCACTGATGGGTAGAATAACCCTTGCTAAAATGGTGGTGCATCCCCAAAATGTCTTTATCTATTTGTCATTCACCACTACCCCTTCCACTTTATTTTAGTAAATGCCTGCTCTCCTGCCTGACTTCCTTAGAGTTTCATGGGAACTACTCAGCCTCCCTTTTGAGTACGATGGCCTTGCAGCCCTCGTCATGGATCATTTTTACAACTGTGCACAGGCAAAATTAGCACACTCCTGGGTTCACCTCAATACAATTTCAACCCCACACCCTCCGGATCAGGATCTCATATATCCATGCCCTCTCTCAACTTCATTGTATCTGCTAGCTCACCGCCCGAGGGTGGATCTTGGTATTGTGACCTGTATGATTTGGGTTTGGAATGAGCCACATAATAGAGCTCATGTTGAACACTTGTTTGCCCCATCCATTCCCATCTTAAATAATCCCTCACTGCTCATCACTGCTGAAGAAGGCACCCCCTCTATGCTTAATACACCGCAGCTGACTAATATGGGAGTGTTAAATCCAAATGGTACATTGATTGCCCCTGAGCAAGCCTAACAAATCCCAGCAGATAACCTCCTGTACAAACCTAGCTATTACTTGCTGCGGATGGCTGTCTCTGCACAACATGGTTGCTTTCCGCAAGCCCCTGTGACACTAATGGCACTAGAATCTCTCTTGACCACTCCTTCCCTGCACTGCTTGGTTATGAAACTCTACCTTACAATGCAGGGAACAGAGCTTGCAGGTGCCTACAGATCCCGGGAAACATGGGAATCTGGAATAGGAGACCCCAGCACAGGTCGTTGCTGAAAGTACTGCTGCACACAGTCCCAAGCCATCTTTCCTAACTACAGGATGTGACTAATTCACTTGACATTTTTGCAAAGGCTGTATTACACCCTGGAGCGATAACGTAGGCTAGGCCTGCATCAGAATACCTTTTGTCTGTGGTGCACGACCCCAGCGCAAGCTTTCTACATTTGATATGGAATTGCCCTGCTATATAAATGTTCTGGTTTTACGTTTTTGATGTTATTGAGACTGTAGTCAGGCATGCTGTCACGTGCTCTCCCATGGTGGCGTTACTATGCTATGTCAAAAAGGAAATTCACAATTTGCTGGGGGAAGAGTAGAATACTATTTAAGAACGACTGGCTGCATGATGCCGCATACTGTCAGGAACAATGTCAAAGTTACTGGGACTTGATGCCAGCAGGTTCCCACCCAAGGATATCTGGTCCACATTAGTACTGTCAATGACTGTGGTTGCCGTTGCTTCCTAGGAACTTTCTGAGAGTGATGGGCAATGTTGGGGAGGTCTATCCTGGCTGAATTAAGTATGTGTACTATTTTTGCTGTTATTTGATTCCAAGGGTGGTTCCTTGTTAATCTCAGAGGAGCATCAGCCCACTTGCTGAGAACGCAGCAGTCAAACGTAAATACAATGGCATAGTAAAATATTAAATGCCATTTTATTTTGCTCTCCCAGTCGTACTGCATATAGCGCGAGTGTGAGGCTGCAGCCTGCAATTGCAGGATGAATGCTGCCCCTTACATTGTGCAAGTCGGGTTGGCCGACTGTCTAGCTCTGGTCAGCACAACATGTACACTGTAGACCCAGCAATCCCAGAGCTGTCAAACAGCTGGGGCGATGCTGGCACAAGCCTCCAGCCTCAAAATGAGTGTGGTAGCGCGCCTTGTCCTTAGTAAGTAAACTTACAAGGGGACGCTTATAGGTCGAAGAATCTTTTGGATCGCATAGGGTGTCCTAGTCAAGTGTTGTGAGTAAGAAAACATCCACACTAATTATTTTCTAATCAACACATAATACCGAAGGCTAATTAAGAAGAAAATACCATTGCGCATGAAAAGGTTAATTAATTTTATTCCCTATTAGTTACAACTCTAATCAAAAACCTTTATTCACGAAAACATGATTACCAACTTTATTAGCAACATGAGCAATGAATTATCCAGATGTTTATTAATATGCATCCAACATTAATCAAAGCATAGCAATTCATGAACATTAATGATTCAGCAATATGAGTCAGTCAGTCTTAGTCCACGTCACCTTTAGTCACCCTTGTCAGCCTACCTATCTCAAATTAGCATCAGCATGTGGGTCTTCATGCAAAAACAATTTAGCCAAAACCAATATTTTGGAAAAATCTAACTAAAAGAGAAAAGCATTTTAAAAACAGCGCAGTTGGTATCTAGAAGAAAAAGCACACATTAGTCAGTTGAGTTATAGCCACCTATCCAAGATAGATCAGCAACGAGTCAGTCTTCGTCTCCAGGTCATCAGTCATCAGTTAGGCTCGGGCGCACAGGGAGCAAGCCCAAATTATCAGCACTTCGGACAGCTTCTCCTGACATCATCAACTTTCGCCTCTCCATTCTGATTTCTCCCCTCATGTCATGACTTTTTATTAGGGTCTCTCAGTCCGTCCCACAATTTTCCCATTGGTCAACCTTATCAGGGGTTATGACTCTAACCTATAGTTTTTGTTTACCACTTGTCTACGTTATTCTGAAAGTCAAGTTCCATTAACATGATTGGTCCTCTTGTCGATGAGAACATCATCCGGTTCTTCAGGTAACAAAATTGTTGACCCCAGCTCTTAGTCTGTAGCTCCATTGTTCAAGTCCTGGGAAAGTACAATTAGCCTACTTTACACATAATTGTATCAATTTGTTCTGATTGTCTCCTGTCCGTTGGTGAGTTTGCAGATTTTTCTAGCAGTGCTTCATGGTGAACTCTGTACAGTTCAAGATCCTTTTCTCCAGTTCCAGTCTGCGGCAGCTCATCGCATCTCCACGTTTAAGCAAGCAAGGCCCAGCGCCGACTAGGCCTCTGGTGTAGCTAATTTAAGAATATGAAGCACCATAACATGAATTTATATTTCTAATTATAGCATATTCATACAAAATATTAAACCTTCACATTATTTAGTACTGTTAACACAGTGATGACCACTCCTGTGGGCATATTTTGCACATTACACGTTATTTTCAATTACTGTTAATCAAATGTCAAATATTCTCATTAGTACATATACGCAAATCAATAGCATATTCTCATATTAGCATATCAGCTGCAACAAGTGCTAGGTTAGCCTGCTCCCACCAATCCTGGAGCTACTCTCATGCTGAAAACAGCTCTAGGACTGGTTGGAATCCCGTTCCACTGAGCAGAAAGGAAGTCCTTCCATTCCTGCTCGTGGACACAGGAGAGAAGTGCTGCACTTGAGGGAGCCTGAATTATAGTGAGTTTGGTGCGATCGTGCCTCACTATATTTTTAACCTGCAGACTGCCATTGTCTGAATCCTGACTTTGTGCCAATTTGCTCCAACGGTTGAGCATTAGTGTACCCCCCTCACCTCTTTCTTCCCTGCCTTTCCCCTTCCTGCTCTCTCCCCCTTCTTCTTTTTCCCCTTCCCTACTGTCGAAAATGCCACATCCACTTGTCTGATTCTACTAGCACCCACCTATAAGAAATATAGACTGCTTTTGTTAGCATAACTTTCTAAAAGTAATAAGTAAAAATGTTAAAAAAATTCAAGCCCTCCTTCCATCACCTTATTGTATTTGCATTAGTAATACTACATGAAGGCACTAACTGGACTGCATTGGATCAGGATGCTTTATGATCTGGATTGGCCTGTTCTGCTTTTTAACATTAACTTGCCTGCACTGATCATTGACATGTAACGGATTACACCAATCCTAAACTGGTTTCTATGTCCTTGGCATATCTGACCTAGATTTACCTTTGGCACTCAATGGTATGAACTGAATTCAAACTAGTTCCTCTGATCTGGGCAAAGTAGGCGGCACTGGTCATACACCCATTTGTACTGGTGTTTACCACACACCTATCTGCAGGGGACTTAGGGGCATATTTATACTCCGTTTGCGCCGAAATTGCGTCGTTTTTTTTGACGCAATTTCGACGCAAAACTAACTCCATATTTATACTTTGGCGTTAGACGCGTCTGGCGCCAAAGTCCATGGAGTTAGCGTCATTTTTTAGCGTGGACACCTACTTTGCGTTAATTATATGCAAGGTAGGTGTTCCCGTCTAAAAAATCGACTCCGAGGCATGTGCGTGGGATTTATACTCCCGGGCAAAAATCACGCCCGGGAGTGGGCGGGTCAAAAAAAATGACGTACGGCCGCTTTTGCACCGTTTTTTAGCGCCTGCAAAAGGCAGGCGTTAAGGGACCTGTGGGCTCTGAAGGAGCCCAGGGGTGCCCCCCCATGCCCCCAGGGACACCCCCTGTCACCCATGCCCACCCCAGGAGGACACCCAAGGCTGGAGGGACCCATCCCAGGGACATTAAGGTAAGTTCAGGTAAGTGTTTTAAAAAAAAAAAAAATTGTGGCATAGGGGGGCCTGATTTGTGCCCCCCTACATGCCACTATGCCCAATGACCATGCCCAGGGGACAGAAGTCCCCTGGGCATGGCCATTGGGCAAGGGGGCATGACTCCTGTCTTTGCTAAGACAGGAGTCATTTCTATGGGGGTTGGGAGTGAAAAAAAATGGCGCAAATCGGGTTGAGGCGAAAAAATTGCCTCAACCTGACTTGCCCCATTTCTTGACGCCCAAGCTCCATATCCCCCTACGCCGGCGCAGCCTGGTGTACGTCGTTTTTTTTAACGCACACCAGACGGCGTCGCCGGCTAACGCCGGCTAACGCCGGCTAACGTCATTCAATAAATACGGCGCCCGCATGGTGCTTCAGAATGGCGTTAGCCGGCGCTAATTTTTTTGAAGCAAAACTGCGTTGGCGCAGTTTTGCGTCAAAAAGTATAAATATGGGCCTTACTACTTAAGGATTTGCCAGGGTAATAAACTGTTTGCCTGTGCTTTGGCACTGAATGGTCTGCATTCCATATTGCCTCCTGACAGTCGAATACACTCATAATCTTGTTTGAAGTGGTCCATGGCACTAACCGACATGCACTGGCATTGGCCACTTACTGATCTGCGCTAGTACTAAACTAGTTTTCACTGACCTTGCACTTAATGATCTGTATTGGTACAACACTTGACTGTTTTGATAGTATTACTTGGTCTTCATGTTTCTGGCACTTAATTGTCCGCACTGGTCTTAGGTATGTTTGTTCTGTTCCTGGAGATTTGTCAGTCTCCATTAGCATTAAACAAGAAAGGGGCCTATTCACAAACGTCATTTGGTAGTACTATCAGCAGTACTTCAGCACTGTCACTAACATACTACAAAATGCTATTCACTAACCTACATGTGGAGCTCAGTGCCTCTGTCGCTCCTATCTTTTATGTGCAGAGATATGCATCCCAACTGCTTCTCTATTTGTCTGTGTTTGTATCCTTGTGCTCAATCTCAGCCCTGGCACAGGAGCCTGAGGATGTCCTTCCGGGGCGTCTCTTGTGGTCTTCTGTATGTGCAGCAGTATCTGTGTGCTGTGCTTCAGAAAAGTAATATAGGCCTTCATTGCTGGACTATGTGTGAGACAAGGTCCAGATCTGCTTCTTCGCTTTGGTTGGATACATGAAATATGGTAGGCTGTGGGAGTAAACTTACGATTTCTGTTTTTGTGCCACTGTGGAAGCCTGTTCTTGCTTTTCTTTTGATTCCATTGCTCTATTACAATGTTTTAGTAAGTGCATCTGCACACTCCAGTTTATCTTTTTTGTTGGTAGCTGTAGTTCATTTCTTACCACAGACAGTCCTGACAGTGCACTAATGAATGTATTTGATATTGCATGGAAGGGCATGCATTCAAGTGGACTCATGAATTTATTTGATATTGCACGGAAGGGCATGCAGTCAATAATCTAATCACTGAGGGCATTTGTGTGAGCTTTTGTCATCGTAAATCACAGTAACTTTGTTGTGCTAGCAGCATACTCAGCTGCAGTTGTTGCCATCTTGATCTTTACTTGATTAATTCAGCCCAAAGTTCATGTCATTAGGAACCCAGGTACTCTTAGAAAAGGGTCACTACATTTATCTTGATTTCCCACATTTTTCACTCACGTGCAAATTATCCACCGTGAAAGCAGCCTGTAAACAGCGTGACTTTTCAAGATCTTTTGCACTGGATGTTTGTTGGATGTGTGAAAGTGAGAGAGAAAAGAGTCAGAATAAAATAATATAGTTTGCACTGGGGTTTGCTATAAAGCACATTTTGAAACGTGAGGGTTCCTCTGTGTACAAAACTCAAAGGACAGACAATGATGATCAAATGAAAACGAGTTTGAGTCGGAAGTACACCTAAACTGGACAGGCACAAAAACAATCTGTAGAACAAACGATACCGAAGCACACGTGATGTATAGTCCAGAAAAAAAATGTAAAAACAATCTGATTGAAACAGACTAGTACAGGGAAGACTAGATCAATGATCTGGAAGAGAGGAAGAGAGAAAACATTCTGAAGGCAATCCAAATAACGTATCATTAACACAGATGCCACTTCAGCTTTGGTGGTGTGATTTATTATCAGAGGTAAAAGCGTTTTTCTAATTGTGGAGAGTGCTGAAAAATTATGTTTTGATTTGAAGGAGAGGTTTTGGGGAGGAGAAAGGACTCCTACATGGCTGTATAAAGAGTGCACCCCTGCCTTTAAGTCCTCATAACAAGCTCTCGTGGTATTGATGCCCATCTCAGCACCAACGAAGATCATATACTGTATGTGTGCTGAGGCCTTTCTGTGATATGGAGAGAGACTGATAGTTGGGTTATGTAGTCATTAAGGCACGCCAAAAGCACCTCCCTTTCTTAGGAGAGTGACTACTGTCATTTCCTTGGCTTGTAGAGGACAGACAGTGAGGGCCTTGAAGTGACTATATGACTTTTTCCCTCTTACATTTTTGATAGAACAACTTGCTATAATCTCTGTTATTGTACAATTGCTCTAACACACACCTATATTGAGATCTTTTGCCATCCATGAGGTGTATGGATGTTGCATTTTTACACAGTACTGCTATGTAGATCCTGCATTGCTTGTGGGTAAAGGATACATTTGGAGAGCAAATAGCACAATTGTGTATAGCCTCAATGGGTTCCATATTGTATTAGGCATATTGGGGTGAAAATAGGGAAAACTATATACTACACAAGAAAGCAAATTGTGTACTCTGTTGCCTAAATAATGTGTAAGAGGAAGTTTGAAAGAGAGCAACAAGGAGAGGAAATATGTCTATTCTAAAGAAGATCCAGTCTTGACTCTGCACACATTCCAAGAAAGTATACAAAAAAGTGATGGGTGGAATGCCTGAATTAATATCGGCACCTAGTCCACGTTCTTTTGCACACCATGCCACCTCAGTTTGGACCAAGCAATATGCAAATCGGTCTTGACCCAGCTCCAGTAGGACCAGTTTAGCACGGACTGCTAAGCTAGGTCCTCCCTGAACCGGAATAAAAGCAACCCATGACATGTTTCACTCTTATTAGGGATCATCAATCAGGAGTAGCTCTGTTCCAGTGAAACAGTGTGCACGGGACCCACCTCTGGGCACACCCTTGGCCACTTAGGGCATGACTCTGAGATATACAAAAAGAGTGAGGGGTGGAATGCATTAATTAATCTCAGCTGCTGGTAATTACTTGGGACTGCATCCCGGTCCATTGTTATTTTTCACACAATGCTCCCAGAGTTTGCACCCAGCCATATGCAAATCAGCCTTGACACTGATACAATCGTACAGGCCAGCCCAAAGTGCCTGGCCAGTCCTCTTATAACCAGAACACTTGGAAACAGTGAACATTCCAGAAAGCTGCACAAATCCGCCTGGAGATTTATTTGCTCCTTCCAAAGTTCATCCTCAATTAAAATGGAAAGAATTGTACAAGACTAGATAACTTTATACCAGCTAAACCCAACACATCAAAACTGAATTTCTGCTCAACTCACCCTCTTGCTCAAGCCTTACAGTAGAGCCTGGCTTGACTCATGTTGTGTACTGGATTGCAAACCCACTATCATAGAGAGCTCCAAACCCTTGGATTAATCTTTAACCAATTAAATCTAAATCTAAAAACTTAAATCAATTCCATGGCCAAAATGCACACACTCAGCTTAGTCTTCTCGGGGGTGGGGGCAACAGGTCTTTGCTGAACAAGACCTAAAACTCTTGTTCAATCTTTTATGCAGACTGTTGGAATTCTCTTCTGAAAGGTCTCACTAAAACTCATCTTGTCCCTCTAAAATTAAGCGTACATGCAGCAGGAACTTTTTGTTTAGGGAACAAACAATTTACTATATTTCTCATGGATTGTTAATGCATCAGTGGGCTTTCCTAAAGACTGCCTCTATGAAGCACAAAGCCCTACATACCCGCTCCCTGTGATATCTTGCTTCAACACTAAAAGTATCATGTGGGCTCAGCACACTTTGAAGCACTGAAGCATTTGCTTCTAGAATCTAAGGCATACTAAGACATAAACCTTTACTAGCCCTTTACTAGCCGTGTGGCCAGGATCTTCAACGTTGTTCCTCTCAGCTTTTGTACCACCTTCAATAAAAAGCTGAAACTGCTTGACATACAAAAATGCTTGACTGCTTGTGACCAGAATCTGCAACTCTGTCTCTCCCAGCCTTTGTACCACTGCTTCTAAAGACACCTTCAATAATAAGTTGAAACTGCTTCTTTTCTAAGGGCACTTTTTATTTTGCATCTAAGCTAGCTTAACCTTACATACCTCTTCCATTTCCTCCTACTTCAGCCTGCTCAGTTTCTTGAGTCTCCCTGTGCAGTTACTGGCTTCCCCTGTACATCACCCATCTAGACTCTATTCCTAGTAGTTATTTGGTGAGTCTAGTCTTACCCTCATTACCAGGTTATAATAATATATGAGCATAAGACATGATCATTGAGCACTGCCTTCACCATTTTGAGAGAATGAGGCTAAAGGCTGAATTTCTTTATAAGGCCATGGACGTCTGAGGTGCCTTGCAATATCCTTATAGCTTACAACGGAGGATATTTTATACCTTATATCACATGGCAACCCGTGGCGTAACAAAGGCCCCAAGGGGCCCCCTCAGCACAGTATCCTGTCAAGAGAGCTCCTGAGTGAGTCTGGAGTGGGGCCCCTCCAAGTACTATGCAGTGGGGGCCCCTCAAGTTTTGTTACTTCAATGATGGCAGCTCTATCTATCTCTCACAAACCTCTTAAATCTTTGGGGTCTTTCTCCTACATATGAGCCAAATACTGTGATAGCAGTGCTTAATTTGTGCTTGTTGTTTCCGGTGCTGAGCACCGGCATTTATTTTTGAGGGCCGGGACTTATTCTTCTGCCTCAAGCATTTGCTGCGAGCAAAAGACACATATGGGAAAGACGGAGGAAGGAAAAAACGAAAAAGCGTCACAAAGGGAGAAAGTAGAAAGCTGGAAGAGTGAGCTGAAGGGGCAGGGAGTGGCTTTATATGCATTGAAGAGGCCCGAGATGGCATCAGGATTGCGCCACCTCAGTATAGCGTGTTCCTAAATTTAATTGCAGCAGCCGCATGTTTAAGAGGAGGTCTTTGGGAACCAGCACATTTTTATTTACAAATAAAGCACTGTGTGATAGTAGACATTGAGAATAAAGAGGAAACTGTAGTGTGATATTAAACACATCGAAAAGCCCTGAGTTTGGAGATTCAGCCCCTAGGGCAGACATAAAGGTACCACTCGTATCTTACCTTTCTGAATACCGAAAAGTTGTAAAGTTAAACTTTTGGTCTAAACTTTGACCGAAAGTCTAACTTTACCTTTGTGAATCAGGCCCTTGGTTTGCATAAGAGAGGATGGTAGACAATGATCTCATTATATAAACCACCAGAATAATAGTCATAGTGAAACATTCTATGGGAGCAATATAAAAATATTGGGTGTGTTTATGTGCGTATACTGTAGTTAAAAGAAGACCGCCTGAATTGTGTTAGACCTAAAGTACCTGAGAAATGAGAACCAGCAACTTTAATTAAGCATCAACATTTTATTGCACAGACCATATATGTACTAAAAAAAACGGTGCCGCTAGCACAGATTACGAGCTGTACCTATCTAAATGTATCTGTTTTACATACCAGACTTTGCCATCACTAGGTACGGTAACGCTGGTATTAAGAATAGATGAAAGGTGTGTATATCAGCTTCAGCCATGCACTCTAAATCTCAGACAGTGGGACACACCGTAAATCAAAATGTACATTTATGGACCTTCCGGATTACAATTCAGAGAAGTGCGCTTTAGTTGCAGCATTGGCATTCAGTGTGACATACGGCTTTACAGGCATCGCCTTCTATTTCACAAAAGACAGATATTTATAGAAGTATTGACTATGATGCTGGTGTCAAAAGGTCAGTTCCTCCATCCCATAATGAATTGATCTGGAATTAAATCAAACATCACTAGCATGAGCTAGATGTGCTCTGCATGTTACAGATAGTGGAACTCAGAGCTTTGTGGCATTAGATAGATGGATAGTTTGTCGTTTCAAGCGGTGGTAGCACCCAAAATCAAAAACAGCGAATATAAAGGAAATATACTCTCGTTTAAATTCACAGATACCTTCTGTTGCTGTCCTGTTAGTTGAATGTGTGTTGTGAAAGCTTTGATGCAGTTCGTAATGTAAAAGGACCAACGCTATTCTCAGTTCAATTCGATTCTAGTTGTCATTGTGAAATTGATGAGGTGTAATATTTGGCACAGACCAGTGGCGACTTGTGGAAGGGAAAAGGGGTAGGGCGGGGTGGCACGTGGTGGGGGGAGGTGGGAGAAATAAAATAAAATAATATTTAAAAAAATCTTACCTTAATTCCGCTCCGCACTGCTCCGCTGCTCTGCTGCTCCGCTCCTCCGTCCTCGAGTCAAGTCGAGTGCAGGCACAGGCTCCCAACCTGCCCTGCGGCCAGTCCTGATGCTGCTCAGAGCAGTGTTAGGATTGGCAGGGAGCACCCAGCCAGGGCGCTCCCAGGCAGACGTGGAGCCTGTGCCTGCTCTCTCCAGCCCAGCTGGAGAGAGAACACTGCGCATGTGTGTCGGCCGGCCAAACACACAAGTGCTCTGAGGGGAGTGCACAGTGCACTCCCCTCACTGCTCGTGACAGTCCGTGGCCCGCCCCTTTTAATGCAAAACGATAGTAAACATAGTTTATTATCGCTGCTGCTGCTGGCAGGGGGGGCGACGCTCCTCTGCCCTAGTGGAGGAGTTGCCCCTGACACAGGCTTACCCCATTTTTTTCAAATTTGCCTTGGGTGCCCCTATATGTTAATCGTTGCCTCCAGCGTACCCTTCGTCATAGGTACCCCTTTATGTCAAGAATTATATACAATACAGCAATACCATAATTTTGACATTGACACTGCCCATGAGAGGTGAGTGACCCATTTGTGAAAAATGACCTCCAGTATGTTTGAGTAAGCGTTTTCCCATCCTTTGCTCCCCAAACCTGCCCCTCACCCCCAATATGCTGTGGTTGCCAAGAGTTATCACCAGTGTCTTCCCTGTATGTTACACATTACCTCCAGTATGCCATCACCAGCATTTTGCCATAAATGCCCACCCCATGCCAATTATTATTTCCAGTATGTCAGGACCTGCTTTTGCCATGCCAAGAATTACCTTGAATATGCCAGCAACAACATGTTACCCTGGTCCCCTTATAAGCCAAGCATTATCTTAAGTATGCCATGGCCAGCAGCAGACTCACAAGCAGAAAACGTTCTGACAAACAAACCCTTACTCATGTATACTCTCAATTTCCATCACTCATACTCACTCCCTATCTTACTCTGACTCAATTCCATTTAATTAATTGGAGCTTGTATAGTGCATGGCTACCCCAAAGGGGCTACCAGTACTGGGAATAAGTTCCGTGCTCACTAAGTCCAACTAAGTCCAATTACACAAACAACCAGGCTTTCAGCAGTCTTACATAACTTAACCTAGCAGGCACTCCATTCCATAATTTGGCCACTAGACAGGACAAAGTCCGACCTCCACATCTTACTTTCTGAACCCTCAGAAACTCACTCAGGTTTAGGGAGGAGGTTCTCAGGGATCTAATGGGCTTATAAGGTTGCATCATACTTTGAAGCAGTCAAGGGCCTTTTCTATAATAAGCTTGATGAGCAATACAAACAGACTTCAATTAAATTCTGTGGTTCACGGGGAGCCAATGCAGAGACGCCAGTAACCTAAACACAGATTGATACTTTGGTATCTATAAAAACAGGTGAACTGCTGTGTTCTGAACCGCCTGGAGTCTTCTCATGACATATTGTGGATGACCTACATAAAGAGAATTTCCATAGTAGGGTGAGAGAGAACCAATGTTTGCACTAGGATCCTCAGATCCTCACTCATTCTGACCACTCACTTCCACTCACTGTCTCTCACATACAAACATACCCATGATCTCAGTCCAAACACCCTCTAATACAAATACTTTTTTACAATCACTGAGTGCCTGATTTAGATCTTGGCGGAGGGATTACTCCGTCACAACGGTGACGGATACTCCATCCGCAGAAATCTAAATACCATTGTTTTCTGTGGTATTTAGATTTCGGCAGATGGGATATCTGGCACCGTTGTGATGGAGTAACTCCTCTGCCAGGATCCAAATCAGGCCTTGAGTCTTACAACTGCTGGCGTGCACAGTCAATGCTTTGAAGTCTTGGGCCTGTATTATCTAAAGTGACCTGTGGGTGCAACAGATGTGTGTTCACACTTTCTGCACCTGCAAGGTATTTTGGTGTCACTGAAGGGGGGCTTATGGGGCACCTTCTGTTAAATCGATAGAACCAGTGCACGTGTAGCATCAGTGTTATCCTAAATAGTTGTCCCACATTTGCGCAGTTGTTTGGCCCCATGCAAATGAGGAAAACACCGTGACTCAGCATTACACTGTATCATAGACATGGACTCAGAGCCAAAGAGGCCATCAAGAAGACACCTTCAATAATAGGCTGAGTAGGGGTTCCATTGTCACTTTCTGCACCGGCCTGTAGGAGGAACTTTGTTCCCCTTTGAAGTGTAGGCCGGGTGCCGCTTAGAATGTGAAAGAGGTAGTGAGTGCTTCAAACTGTTGCTCCACCTTTCACTAATGTGTTGCCCTCAGGGCAACAGTGAGTTTGTGTCTGCCCTGATGGCAGCGTGTTAACTGTAATATGATGCTCTGTCCTCATTTGCACCTGGCGCACACCCTATCTATATGTGGCCCCAGGTGTACATGTGCTCTGTTTTAATAAACATGATTCAGTAAGCCATTAGGCTTTTTGGCCCTTATGCTTCTGGACTCAGGTGCAACTGACCTGCTACACCATTGCTAACTAGATCCCTGACTAAGGGCCTAGTTACAAGTTATGTGGTTGAACTGCCACAAATGCAATATGGCGGTGGTGAGGTGACTGTCAAGCCGGCGGCCTTACCATCGCCGTATTACAATGTTTTCACCGGGCTGATCAGCGGAAGCCGTCATATTACGAAGTTTCAGCTGTCCACCCAGTGGAAACAGTTTGGCGGCATTGGCCTCAGCTCCTTTAGGTAGCCGAAGCCACTGCCATCACACACCCTCAGAATGCGACTGTCTGCCATATCAGACAGTCTGCATTTACAAGGGTGCTGGCAGGGTGGCCCCTGCACTGCCCATTGAATGGTTGTGGTCAGTGCAAGGGCCTCCCTGTGGCTCCCAGCACTGCCTTTCTGCCAGCCTTTTCATGGAGGAAAGTTAAGTCATGGTCAGCATGGGAGTACCAAACTCAGCACCAACGTGGCTTACCACGATTTCGACCGCCGCCACCCCGCTTGGATCCTGTATCCCGGCGGAGGCAGTTCAACCGCCACCACAAGTTTGGCGGTCCGTGGACCGCCAGACTCGTAATTAGGCTCTAGATCTCACAGTCTCTTTCATAATCTCCCCCTCTCATTCAAATTTACTCACACTCCTTAACCCACCCCCTCACACTTACATCCACTTATTCAATACAATTCCATTCAAAGAATCTTTATTGAGGTAATAATTCACAACCATAAAAGATGAGATAAAACAATAAATGAGAAAGACTTTAAAATATATCAAAACATATAGAAGCCCTCATTATGACTGCAGTGGTCTTTTGCCAAGACAGCCGCAGAAGTGGCTGCCAGACGACTGCCGTATTATGAACGCCACTGGATATCTGCACAGCCGGCAGTCGGATATCCGGCGGCATTCCTTATGGTGGACAGCGGCGCTTAGGCGGTTCCACAACCAGTAATTCTGTGTGGCGGTCTTCTGGTGGTGTGGCAGTACCAGCGGTGGGAGTGCCGGTCCCGTCCCCTAATGGAGGAGCACCTCGTCGGACGAGGTAAGTGCCGTCCGCAAGGGGACAGGGTGGGGGGGTGAATGGGTGTGTGTGAGTGTGTGTATGTGTGTCATGAATGGGGGGGAGAGGTGGAGTGTCTGTGCGTGCGCGAGTGTGTGCCTGTGTGTGAATGTGGTGATGGTGATGTATGTGTTTATGCATGTGTGCATGGTTGAATGTGTAAGGGGTAAGGGGGGATGTGAGTGAGTGCATGCTGGAGCTATATGTATGTATGTATGTAGTTAAAGGGAGGGGATGGGGATGGAGAGTGTATGCGTGCATGTGTGATGTGTATGGGTACATATGCGTATCTATGGGGGTCAATGTTGTGAGTGCGTGTGTGAGTGGGGGTATGCCTGTGTGTGATTGTGTGTGTTGGTGCATGCGTGCGCGTGTGCGGAGGTGTTTGGGGGGTATCCTAGTGACAGGAACACAAGTTCCTGTTGTTGGGATACCTTACCGCCAGCATTTTGTGGTAATGAGACTGCCAGGAAAATGCTGGTGGTGTCTCAATTTGGAATGACCTCGGCAGTCATCCGACTCCCACGGGGCTGCAGGTGGAAACCTCCAGCCCGGCGGGCCACGGTAAAGCGGTGGGACGGGGATGCGGCAGTTAAGCACTGGCTGTCATAATATGACGGTCTGCACGGCTGGTCCCGCAGCGGTAAGACAGCATAATGAGGGCCATAATCTGTCTGCATATTAGATAGATTTCCAAATTCTCACTGCACTGTTTATAAAATTTTGCACAGCAAAACAGATATGTATAGTTTGCAGAGACTGTAAATATAAAAAAAGCATTGTTTGAAATGCATTACAAAGTATTTTTTTAAAATGGCTCTAGGTATGTTGTAAAACTTACAGAAAGAAAAACAAGGGTCATATTTATCATAGTGTTGCAACGCCGTTGTGCCATGCAAGGTGGCGCAAGGATAATGCAATAACAAAGCCATATTTATCAAGCCATGCAAGGATACCTTGAATGGCCTTGAGTGGCTTGATAAATCTGGAGTAACACAAGGCAGCGCAAATCACTGTCTTGTGTCACTCAGCCCAAGGGAGGCGTTCCATGGGTGGAGTGTGGGTGTTCCCACGCATTCACCCATGGATTTTGGCAGATTCCCAAATTAACCAAAACTGGGAAACCTGGAAATGTGTAAAATGTGACACCTCCCCAAGGGAGGCAAAACAAGGAGAAAAATCTTCATTTCTCCTTATTGTTTCCTCTTTCTAAGTGTGCTGCATTGTGCAGCAGACTCAAAAAGAGGGAAATTCCTCTGAGGGTTGATTTCGTGCAGTAAGGTGCCCCTCCCTGCACAAAAACAATTGTGCCTTCAAAACAGACACCCTGCAAGGATGCCTGCATTGGCGCAAGGCAACACATTATGCCGGTGAAAGGAAGGACAGATGTTAGACCTGGCATCCTTGGCATGGTTTGCACCTGTCTTTTTTGCCTTTGCCTCCTGTATTTTGGACTGTGTGCTGAACTTCGTATTGCTGGTTTTTGGTACTCTGGGCACTTCACCACTGCTGACCAGTGCTAAAGTGCAACTGCTCCATGTATAAATTGTGATTATGATTGGTTATCCCTGATTGGCATATTTGATTTACTAGTAAGTCCCTAGTGAAGTGCACTAGAGGAGCCCAGGGCCTGTAAATCAGATGCTACTAATGGGTCTGCAGCACTGTTTGTGCCTCCAACATGAGTAGCCCTGTAAACATGTCTCAGACCTGCCACTGCAGTGTCTGCCAATTCGACCTGGCAAGTGTACCCACTTGGCAGGTATAAAACATCCCTTTTACTACATGTAAGTCATCCTTAAGGTAGACCCTAGGTAGCCCCATGGGCATTGTACAGTGTATTTAAAAGGCAGGACATGTACTGATGTGTTTAACATGTCCTGATAGTGAAA
The DNA here is from genome assembly GCF_031143425.1 of Pleurodeles waltl. Classification (NCBI taxonomy): domain Eukaryota; kingdom Metazoa; phylum Chordata; class Amphibia; order Caudata; family Salamandridae; genus Pleurodeles; species Pleurodeles waltl. Next base: position 1,614,724,752 of record NC_090444.1, read on the forward strand.
TACTGTCAAATTCAGTTTTCACAATTGCAAGGCCTATCCCTCCCATAGGGTAACATAGGGACTGCCTTTAAATATCTTTTAAGTACAGTTTCCCATTGGGAGCAGATTGAGAGTTGGAGTTTGGGGTCTCTGAACTCACAATGTAAAATTACATTTTGGTAGCGTTGGTTTTTAGATTGTCTCTTTGGAAATGCTATTTTTAGAAAGTGGGCATTTTCTTGCTTAATCGTTCTCTGCCTGCCTGTGGACTCCACGTCTGGGTCAGACTGACAGTTGGGCTGTTTGTGAATTTCCTCTAGACAATGACACAAAGGGAGCTAAGAAGTGTTCTGCATATCTCGATGAGTCTCCTGGGCTAGAGTGGAGAGGGAGGAGCTGACACTTACACCTCAAAGGGCTGTGCTTGTCCTCCCACAATGCAGGATCCAACCCCCTGGAATGTGTCTGGGGCCAGGCCTGGGTTAGGCAGGATCTTGTGAGCAACAGAGACTTTCCTTTGAAATTTGCCTACTTCAAAGGCAGAAATGAATATAAGTAGTGGACCTAAACCCCTAGACTTTAAGAATACTTTGAATCAAAAGGACCCTCTGCCAATGAGAAGAGTTGAAGGAGGAGTACTGCCTCTTTGTTGTGTCTGCTTTGCTGGGTTGGCCTGCAGTTGTTGCTTCTTCCTTGAAGAGGACAAAGACAAGACTTTGCTGTGTATCCTGCTTGTGAATATTCTTCAAGGTCTTCGACTGAGCTTTCCCCTTGTTCTGAAGTCTCAAGGCAATTGAAGACTTCATCTGCCAGCACCTGGGATCTCTTGCTGAGACTCCTACTCTGCCAAGTGGTGACACATCCAGTCCCTGAGCCCTTGAAAGAAGCTGGTGATCCCAAGGAGAAAATCCACGCCCTGGAGCCGAGCAGCAGAAAAATCGATGCAGCACCTGCATTGCAGCTGAAAAATCACCACATCACAGGTAAAATCAGTGCATCACCACCTCAGCGCTGATTCATCACTGCAGTGTGTCCAGATTTTCCACGCATCATGATGGATGTCAAAATCTGCAAAATTACCAGGAAGACCCGAGGCTGTTTGTCCAGAAATCGACACAATCGAAGCATTGCTTGGCCGGCGGAGAAAGAATCGCTACATGGCCTCACAAGTAGGGAATCAACGCATCGCTTGCTTTTCCAATGCTCGCTCACCCATGCAGCTTTATTTTTGACGCATACTAGGTACGTTGTACTAAAACAAAGTATCTATTGATTTGTATGGATTAAGACTCTTTTTACTTTTAAAAAATCTGATCTTTGCATGTGTATTTTGGATTTTTGTCGTTTTGGTCGTGTTTGATTTAGATAAATATTGGCTATTTTTCTTAACTGGTGTGAAGTCCTTTTGTGGTGTTTCCATTGTGTTACTGCATGTGTTGGTACAAATACTTCACATATTGTCTAAGAGATAAGCATGACAGCTTGTGCCAAGCTACAAAGAGGGTGAGCAGGGGTTATCTTAGGTGTGTATATCCTACCCTGACTAGAGTGAAGGTCCCTGCTTGGACAGAATGCAAATTGACTGCCAAACAGAGACCCCACTTCTAACAACAAGAATAAGCTGTATAATTTTAAATGTGGTACATTCCTGCCCTTTCACACAGTGCAGCAAAGTGGCTTGCTGTGCTACATGAATAAAAGATAAATCTGCCCCAGATGTAAAGCGCTTTGTGCAGAATTCTCCATCACATGAGCACACTCTAATACCTTTCAACCACTGATCCAATACGGGATGTGCTACCACAAAATGGATTGTCCCAAAATGGAAACAGGTTAAAACACAACATTGGAGGATATCTAAAACATGCAAAAGATAAAACTGCAATCCATGACATGAAGGAATTAGAGTATAGGCTGCCACTGAGCTCCTAACACTTTCACATTGTTCTCAAGCTTCAGTCATTGATTTCAATTTCATAATAATTGGAAGGATACTTACTTCAGTGGCGCTCAAAATGTGATCTAGTAATTTTTGTGTTGGTCTGGTAAATTCCAACCAAACAATGTGAAAAGCCAATGGACAAATAGTCAACATTAAGGCCCTATTCAAAGTGGATTCAGGTTTCAGCCAAATTGAATGCCAGAGCTACATCAGATAATAATGTTTTCATTATATGGGAGACCCAATTCCATACCGCATATGAATACAGGGGTATCTTAAGGGACAGCTAAAAGCCTTCTAAGAATTGTATTCTCGGCCCACTGTAAAGATTCACAGTGCACATATCCCCAGATGTTAGAGTCATAAGTAGCGGCAGATATACTTTTACTGTTATAAATTGTTAGCATCTCTCTAATTGGCCTAGACCATAGCCTAGAGACAAACTGGAATACAGGGATAGCTGTCTTCATTAGTTTTTGGGTCTTAAATCACATTTTATGGGTCAAAATTACCTTGTTGTCAAATGGAACATCCAGGTATGAAAATGTAGGGACTTTCAAAATTACATTATTTTGAACAACAAATTGTCTAGTTTTAGGAATTCCCTTCCCACAGATTTTGACATAGGTCTTTTTTAAGTTACTTTTAAATTCAGTTCATCATATATAATGTATACGAATGTAACAATGACCGAAGACCATTTACAATGTGTGCCAGCAGAAATGCATCACCTGCATATAATAAAGCAGGTATCATTGTGGGGCCAATATTAGATAAATCAGTAGTAGATTCCATAAGGGCTTATTCAACACCATTGATAAACAATGTAAATAAAAAATGGGGCTAGAACACAGTCTTGTCTGACTTCCTTTTTCACCTGAAAAGGTCTAGGGCATTCCGTTTGCAGACTGAATCAGACCCTGGCAGTGACATTCTGATAAAGGTGACTAAGAAAGTGAATGACTTGAGGATCCCCACCCATTGACTACATCATCTGCCTTAACACAGTCAAATGCACTACAAAGGTCCATAAATGCCAGGAATAAAAAGTAATTTTCCCCCCAAAATGATGGAGAATGGCATATAAACCAGAACATGCTCGAGTCTTCTAGAACTCTGGCTTTAATCCTATTGTCCATTGCCTCTCTCCTGTAAGCATGCTTATGCATTTTTAATGCATGCTTGTACTCTAATCTACTTTGGACAATCACAGCACAATCTTTAGGATGGCCTTTCAGCCCCTTTTTTAGTATTAATTTTTTCCTTTCTACACTTAACATCCAACCACCCCTTAGCGTGATCATCCTTTAAGGTTATAGATTTAGTCCATTTTTACATCATTAGCAGAACAAGTAGCTTCAAATGACTCTACTGCCTCACTTGGACAAGCGTCTCCTGCTAAACATGTGTTAAAGCTTCCCTTATTCTCTGAGATCAACTCAGCGAGATATTCATTAGGATCAATCACAGTCCATTTAATATGAACCCCGTTGGATCTAGCTGCACTTTAATTACTTACAACACGGAAATGGGTTTTCACAGGGATCCCCAAGCTGAGCTGTACTTCAACTACATTATAGTGGCGTATGCATATTGGGAGACCTTAAAGTCTCTTAAGAGTGGTATTAAATTCTGTGAAATGAGTATATGGCTGATTACACTTGTAGCTCCTTTGCCTGTAAATGTTGGGAAGTTTGTCTCAGAGTTAGGGCAAAAATCACTTACAAACCTCAGATTAACTGTACATATTAGAACATTACTAGCATCTCTGTAGGGTTTATGAAAGAAATGAGTCTGGTCATCTCCCATATTGTCTACATAGCCATATGCTGCCTTTAAATCTTAAGTGCACAGGTGAGCATTAAAATCCCCAACCCAAACAAGGAGTGTGTATTGCCTAATTGGAGCAATGTGTTTCATAAAAGCTCAATATGAGGCACCCACCACATTCATATTACTATTAGCAAAACAGTTGTTAAAATAATTCACTAATACTAAATTGGCCCTGGGGTTATACCCAAGCAAAGCAAATGAAAATGAGGAATGTCATTGATATTTCACCTTATTTATATTGCTAGTAGACTAGAGACTAAGGTGACTTGTCGTCCTATGGCTCATCCAGCTCCAGAAGATTCAGCAGGTGTTAAATACATAGTATACCCATTCACACCAAAGGTGTCTAAGGCCCATGTCTCCTGAAGGCAAATAACATGAAACCTTGAAATAGCAGGCAGCCAGTCAGGATTCATTAGTTCGGTGGATGTTCCTGCCACACTCAAAATGGCTAAATTAATAATGCCATTCGAATCACAGTAAGTATTCTTTATACATCAATCCAGGTTGGCAGCTTTAGCACATGGGGCAGAGTGGTTGAAAGTAGGAATCTGAGTAAATGGGTCTGCTGTCACTAATGGTCCTTGTAGGAAGCTGGCCTGGTGTGTGGTGAGTACCAAAGGTATTATCACCTTATACCAGATCCAGGTAGCCTCTATTAGTTAGGTGTAGTCAGTGTCAAGGAAGCCAGGCTCTCTAGAAGTAGCTGTGGATGAACAGTTAAGACTTATCTAAGAAACATGGAAAGCTTGTGCAATACCATTGTAGTCACACAGCACTTACACACAAGAACCACCCAGTGTTACAAAAAAAGGTACTTTATTTCAATAACACAAATACTAAAATACTTTATAGGCAATACCTCAACTCGAGGTAAGTAAAACACACTAATATATGTACAGCAGCAGTCAGGAATCAGCATAGAATGCATTAGAAAACAGTGAAAGTAATAGATAATTCTGAAGGCCTGGGGGGAGGGGGGACGACCAAACCATATACTAACAAAGTGGAATGTGAAAGTCGGGCCCCCACCCAACGAAGTGGAACCTGTAGCGGGGGGCTGGGAGGAACTAGAAAACTCACAAGGTAAGTACTAGAGTGCCCCCCAGAAACCAGGAGAGAAAAGGTAAGTAACTGGTTCTCCCCAATCCCATCAGAAGGAATTCAGAAAAGGATACTGCAAAACCAGGCAAGACTGCAAGAAACCAAAGGTGGACCCTGGAAGATGAAGACCTGGAAAAGAAGGGGACAAGTCCAGTTCACGTTAGAGTATCTGGTGATGGCAGCAGCCACTACCCACCCATCTGTGGATGCAGGATCCGTTCAACGGTGAGACGAAGATGGTCAGCAATCCTGCCCTGGAACAGCTGAAGAGTTCCTGAGTGATGCAGTCAATGTGCCACGCTGGGTGAAGAGTTGCAGTAGGTCTGTGGTGTGGAAAAACCACCAACAGGCCTTGGCAAAGGCAAATGTTGCAAATGAAGGAAAGTGGAGCTGCCTAGGACCAGCAAAGTTGAGGGAGACTCAACCCATGGAAGGGAGTCCTGGGTGGCCCATAGCAATCAGGAGAATCAGAAGAAGAGGAGGCAGCCCACAGAGATGGCCCACAGGCAGCAAGCACAGGAGTCATAGTGAGGCCCATGCAGCACACCTAGAATGAGTCCCACATTGCAGGAGTAGCATTCAGAGGGCTGTGCTTTGCAGGGAAGAGTGCTGGGGCTGGGGCTACATGGAGCCTGAAGATCCTTTGGAGGAAATGCTAACATGCCTGAGTAGCTGCAAGTGACGCAGTGCATAGGGGTACTGTGCTGCATTGAGAGGCAAAGACTTACTGTCTCCAAAGTTGGATAACTGACAGAGAGGACCAAGGGGACCACTCCAGGATGCTGTGATGCAGGATCCACGTAGCTCAGAAAGAGAGGAGATCCATGCAGCAGGTTGTCTTTGCAGTTGGTGCCTGCAAATGCAGGGGAGTGACTCCTCCACTCCAAGGGAGATTCCTTCTTGCTTCTTGATGCAGACTGAAGACTTGCTGCTCTCAGAGGATGCACAGCTGAGAAAATGTTGCAGTTGCTCAAAGGAGCCAGAGAAACAATGTTGCAGAGCAGAGTTGTCACTGTAGCTGCAGATGGTAGGTTCCTGTGGAGTCCAGTTGCACTTCCAGTTACCAGAATTTGAAGTAAACATTGCAGAGGCATCCTGCTGGAGTCTTGCACATCCAATCTGAGGACCCACCCAAGACGGAGACCTGGAAGAGGGATTAGTCACCTAGCCAGGTGACCACCTATCAGGAGGGAGCTGTCACATCAACTGCCTGACCTGGCCACTCAGATGCTCCCAGAGGCCTCTGCCCACCTTGGATTCAAAATGGCAGAATCAAGCGGCCACCTGGAGGAGCTCTGGGCACCCCCGGTGGGGTGGTGATGGACAGGGAAGTGATTACTCCCCTTTTCATTGTCCAGTTTCATGCCAGAGCAGGGACTGAGGGTCCCTGAACCAGTGCAGACTGGTATGCAAGGAGGGCACCGAATGTGCCCTTCAAAGCATACCAGTGGCTTGGGGAGGCTACCCTTCCCAAGCCATGAAACACCTATTTTCAAAGGTAGCGAGTGTTACCCCCCTCTCCCAAAGGAAATCCTTTGTCCTGCCTTCCTGGGCTTTAGCTAGTCAAGCAGCAGGATGGCAGAAACCCCTCTGAGGGGTGGCAGCAGCGTGGGGTGCCCAGAAAACCCCAGAAAGCTGTTAGGAGCAATGCTGGGGGAGCTCTAAGGAGCCCCCAGAGTGCATGGAATCATACAAGCAAATCAGGCAACAGAATCGGGGTATGATTCCAATACATTTGATACCAAACATGGGTTTGGAGTTACCATTATGTAGCTGGACATATGTAGTGATCTATGTCCAGTACACCAGTACATGGGTAAAATGGCACCCCACACTCACGAAGTACAGGAAAATGGATCTGGTGTTAGTGGGGGCACCTCTGCTCATGCAGGGGTGCCCTCACACACAGGTACGTGCACCCTGACCTCTGGGCTAGGTGGGCCCACCATAGGGGTGATTTACAGTGACCTGTTGCAGTGAACTGAAGTGAAAGTGTGCATGCACCTTTTCACGTAGGCTGCAATGGCAGCCCTGCAAACACATTTTTCATGGGCTCCCATGGGTGGCATGATACATGCTGCAGCCCATGGGGAACCCATGGTGCCTCAATGCCTTGGGCACCTGGGCACCAAATTCTAGGGACTTATATGGGGGCACCACTATGCCAAATGTGGGGTGTGTGAAGTCCCAGTAACCAAATTTAGAGGGAGAGAGTACAGTTGCTAGGGTCCTGTTTAGCAGGACCCCAGTGAACATGGTCAAAACATACTGACATCAGGCAAATAGTGGGGTAACCATGCCAAAAGTGGGTACTTTCCTACAGTCTTCCTAATGTAGGAAAGCATATCTCATGACCATTGCTCCACACTGCTTTCTGTAGACCCCTTGTCTTCTTTTCTGGATCTTCCATGTATTGGGGCCCAACATTTGTGCCAGGGAATGCCAGCTCAATTTCTCTGCCCCCTCAAGCACAGTTTCATCAGTGTTGGTTCATACATCAAGATCTCAGCCGCCAAGCGCACTGTATTTGTGTTATAATGGTTTTAGGCCCACAAGTATTGTTTTATGCCCACAAGCACCGTGTTCTGTGTTTCTGTTATTGATGGCCGGCTTTATGAGGTTTGCCAAGATCTTGTGGGATCTCAACAACTCTCTGCTGCCATCTTGGGTGTGGTCCTATTTAAACTGCACCCGAGGGTGGAGTTTTGCTTTGCCTTGACAAAACTGGACTAGAAGGAGCTTGAAGCAAGGAGCTCAGCACTTACCTTGCCTCAATGGATCCTGTTAATGCCATAGGATTTGGTGCTTCGCCCAGCAGCATTTCAACTTGGAACTTGACACCAAGTCCTATAAAAAAAGAAAATGAGAAACAAGTAAGACAAAGATTAAAAGATTTTTAGCATGCATACAAAGACTAAAGCCAAGAGATATAACAGTATTTGAGAGACTGTTTTTTAAGAACTAACACTTTTCATTGAAAGTGGCCATTCTATGAGTCCATAAGGTGTGCCTTCATTTAACTCGTCCAATGGAGTTGCCACAACAGAAAAAGACCAAGCAAAGACTTTTAGGTAAACAAACAAACCACAGCATGAAAGACAGTGTGTGAATAATCAAGTGAAAAGTGTTAAAACCAAAACATTCATGTATACAATATTTTCGCTTCAGATAACACATCCCTAAGACAAGACTAATGGGAGATCCTTGAATCCTGGTGAGATGCTATTACCCTCACACCTCGGCAATTCTATGGCAAAATCTTGTTAGGGAGATCTACCAGTTGATCTCAGATACCAATCAAGGACAGGTAAGGAGGGGAGTCACAGGGAATATAGGGACAAAACCAGAGTTGTCAAAGGGAATTCATATCAGGCTTGTGCTTGTGTTTTCAAGGTACGACAGCAGCAGTCCAAGAGAGAAGTGCAGCTTCTATGCTAAATCCCCAAAACAGGCTCTCCTCCCTTAGTTCCATTTGTCTTCCTTGCAATTTTCACTATTGTGAGAAATGAGGTAGAGCTTGAGGAATTGATCCATATTGTTAGAAATGGGGTCTGTGGTTACCCCCTGTTCAAGCAAGGACCCTCACTCTAGTCAGGGTAAAAGAGAATCACCCTCAGCTAACCCCTGCTTACCCCCTTGGTAGCTTGGCAGAGCAGTAGGCTTAACTTCAGAGTGCTAGGTGTAAAGTATTTGTACCAACACACACAGTAACTTAATGAAAACACTATAAAATGAAACAACACCAGTTTAGAAAAATAGGAAATATTCACCTAAACAAAACAAGACCAAAACAACAACAATCCACCATACACAAGTCAAGTTATCAATAAAAATGCAAAAAGAGTCTTTAAGTAGTTTTAAACACACACTAGTGCTGCTAGCGTGAAATTGTATCTGGTGTGCGTCAAAAATAACCCCGCACGGTTGGGTGTGCGCCAAAAATAACCCCGCACGGGCGGGTGTGAGTCGGAAAACCAGCCGCACGATGATCCAAAAACCATGCAGCGCAGGTTGTGATCTCCCTGCCTCCGTCAGCGATGCTACGCATCGTTTCTCCTGCTCCGTGCGTCGATTCTTCAGTTGCGTTTCCTGTGAGCGTCGTTTCTCGGCGCGCTGTTTTTTCAGCCGCAGATCGGAGTAGCGTCTATCTTTTCCCCGCAGGGCGCTCTGTGCGTGGATTTCCTTGTCTTTAGGTGGCCAGCTTCTCCTTTCAGGGCCCCAGCAACTGGATGAGCACCACAGGGCAGAGTAGGAGTCTCTCCAGAGACTCCAGGTGCTGGCAGAGAGAAGTCTTTGCTGTCCCTGAGACTTCAAACAACAGGAGGCAAGCTCTAGATCAAGCCCTTGGAGATTTCTTCTCAAGATGGAAGGCACACAAAGTCCAGTCTTTGCCCTCTTACTCTGGCAGAAGCAGCAACTGCAGGATAGCTCCACAAAGCACAGTCACAGGCAGGGCAGCTCTTCTTCCTCAGCTATTCAGCTCTTCTCCAGGCAGAGGTTCCTCTTGGTTCTAGAAGTGTTTCCAAAGTCTGTGGTTTTGGGTGCCCTTCTTATACCCAATTTCTCCTTTGAAGTAGGCCTACTTCAAAGTAAAGTCTCCTTTGAATGTGAAATCCTGCCTTGCCCAGGCCAGGCCCAAGACACTCACCAGGGAGTTGGAGACTGCATTGTGTGAGGGCAGGCACAGCCCTTTCAGGTGTGAGTGACCACTTCTACCCACCCTCCTAGCACAGATGGCTCATCAGGATATGCAGGCTACACCCCAGCTTCCTTTGTGTCACTGTCTAGTGTGAGGTGCAACCAGCCCAACTGTGAAACTGACCCAGACAGGGAATCCACAAACAGGCAGAGTCACAGAAATGGTATAGGCAAGAAAATGCCCACTTTCTAAAAGTGTCATTTTCAAACACACAATCTTAAAATCAACTTTACTAAAAGATGTATTTTTCAATTGTGAGCTCAGGGACCCCAAACTCCACATGTCCATTTGCTCCCAAAGGGAATCTACACTTTAATCAGATTTAAAGGTAGCCCCCATGTTAACCTGTGAGAGGGACAGGCCTTGCAACAGTGAAAAATGAATTTAGCAATATTTCACTGTCAGGACACATAAACCACATTACTATATGTCCTACCTTAACCATACACCGCACCGTGCCCTTGGGGCTCCCTGGGGGTGCCCAACATGTAAGAAAATGGAAGGTTTAGGCCAGGCAAGTGGGTACACTTGCCAAGTCGAATTTACAGTAAAAACTGCATACACAGACACTGCAATGGCAGGTCTGAGACATGATTATAGAGCTACTTATGTGGGTGGCACAACCAGTGCTGCAGGCCCACTAGTAGCATTTGATTTACAGGCCCTGGTACCTCTAGTGCACCTTACTAAGGACTTACTAGCAAATCAAATATGCCAATCATGGATAAACCAATCAACCATACAATTTACACAGAGGACGTATGCACTTTAGCACTGGTTAGCAGTGGTAAAGTGCTCAGTGTTCAAAAACCAACAGCAACAGGTCAGAAAACATAGGAGGAAGGAGGCAATAAGATTGGGGATGACCCTGCAGAAACTAAAAAGTCCAACACATATCATCTCTGCGGTGCCATGCTGCGGGCTACCAAAGTAGGTCTGTGTTGATCTGACAGCGTACCAGTGTACCAGAGGACCAAAGCCTTTGGTTCAGATGCTGAACCCCAAGAGAAGAAGCTGAATAGAAGAAGCTGGCGGAATCTAACAAAAGGTACCCAAAGTTGACTCACACACAGCTCCAGGATATTCCTTACATCGTGGGCCAACCTAAACAGATCTCCTGACCATTAGAATGTCACTGTAATTATAGATATTAACCTTTACTGAGTGTCTCAAACAATGGAAGACCTTGGGGCATATTTATACTCCATTTGCGCTGAATTTGTGTAAAAAAACTGTACGCAAATTCAGCGCAAATGTAAATCCATATTTATATCTTGATGCTAGACATGTCTAGCTTCAAAATATTGGAGTTAGCACCATTTTTTAGATGCATGAACCTGCCTTGCGTCAATGAGATGCAAGGTAGGTGTTCCCATCTAAAAAATGGTGCTAACTCCATAGCCGCATATTTATCCATCTGTGCTAAAATGATGCACGGGTAGGAAGAGGGGCTCAATAATGGTTCAAAGCTTGCTTTGCACCACTATTTAACACCAGGGTCAGACCAGGCCTTAGGGGACCTGTGGACCCATTTCCATGGTGAAACACCATGCAATGGGGCCACAGGTGCCCTCCTCAAGCCCCAGGAACACCCTTACCCACACCAGAGGGACACCGGAGGATAGGGGACCCAGTCACAGGTAAGTAGGGTAAGTATAGGTAAGAATTTTATTAAGTGCCATCGGGGGCCCAGCTTGGGGCCCTCTGCATGGCACAGGGTGCAATGGCCATACCCAGGTGACCCTTGTTCCCTGTACTGGCCATTGGGGTGGTGGGCATGACTCCTGTCTGGATGGTTTTGCATCAGAAAATGACTCTGGGATGGTTAGATGCATTTTTATTTGCCTCTAACCAGCCTAATGTCATTTTTTGGTGCAAACCCCCTTCTCCCATATCGCCACACCCACCCAACGAACGCCATTTTTTTACGTTAGCCGACCCTTAGCGCCGAATGCGCCATTTCATAAATTTGGCACCCAGCTTGTGTCCTGGAATGGTGCAAGTCGGCGCTATACTTTTTGAAGCAATACTGCGCAAACACAGTTTTGCGTCAGAAAAGTATAAATACGGGCCTTTGTTCTTTAACTGCTTAGTTGATTCCAAAGTCAAGGGAACTAACATGGGAACACCTTTACAATTATCACATAGGTGCATGCGGAGGGGAGAAGATCAATAGTGGGAACATATGCAGATAACTTGTTTGCTGCTATGTAAGCGCTCCCCTGAGTCGCAAGATCCTCAATAGGGCATTGAACCTCTCTGTTTTGAGAATGATGTCTGGCACTCCCTGACAAGGCATTTTCTTGATCGATTTCAACACAGGAAGGCTCCCAGACAGATTAAGCAATTTATAACATTAGATGCTGACAGAGATACTCCTTGTGGGTTTCAATTGGTGGGCTCAGTGTGAAATTCCACCATTTGATTATTCAGGCTTCTGAGTGCTACATCAATGGCCCCTAGGCATTTATATAATGACTGTAGAGTCACCTCCAAATGAGAGTAACTCTCCCACATAGTAAGTCTGTTGAAGCACTTATATCAAATGGGGACAATAGTGACACGTTCTGGTTGGGGTAGAGTGTCTTAGGGCTTTCTAGGCCATACCTTCCGTTACTTTTTCTGCTGCTTTGGAGCAGGCCAGGAGTTTGTGGTAGAGGACCCAAGTGGAGAATGGGGACTAATGGGTGCTATAGAGGAACAAACAAACTTGGATCTGTACCTCAGTAGTTAAGACATGAGGAGCAGCTTAGATAAGAAACACAGTCATATTGACTGGTGGAGTATCATTTGACAAAGACAGAATCCTTTCAGTGGTTTCTATTTCTTTTGGAATAACATCAACAGCATGTTTTAGAAATTGTTTTAGGTCTTACCTCATTTATACGTCTTCCTGGAAGCATACTTTTTGCCGTTGAAGCTATGATTAACTTTAAAACCAGGGACCAAGGAGGGGAGCCCAGCCCATCCTTGTTCGGACATGGAAGGGTGCAGACAGGCTTGGTCTTGGCACGGTCTTCACACGGGCTCCACCCGGGCATGTCCTGTGCCATGGAAGAAGTCAAAATGGTATAAGCCCTGGAGGCATGTTGCTCCTCCTCCTGTCCCCACCATCAGCAGCAGTGAGATGTGGGCCTTATGGTCGTTGAACGTGCATGTCCCACGTATGAGAGAAGTCATAGAGCTATTAGCTATTAGAAAAATATAGCTTAAGTGAATAAATAAAAAAGGACCAAAATGACAAAAGAACTTAAGATATGAATTTCCAACAATAAATGTAAAATAGCAATTTGAAGCAATGAGCACTTCAACGGTATATCTGGTCACGCTAAACCCTGGGCAAAGTCTAAAGTTCAGGCCGCCCATGATGAAGAGCAGGCTGGATACAGGGACTTTCTTGGGCCCACTGACCCAAAGTATCTTGATCCAGGATGCGTTGTTGTCGCCGAAGATGTGACGTGCAACAGAAGAGATGCATCAGTTTGGAGCCATGTCGTGGACAAGATGCATCGATTTTCTCCATGCAACTGTGACAATAGATCGGTTTCAAGTGTGACGCACTGGTTCCAAATGCGATGCGCAGCTGCTGCTGCCACTGTAGACGATGCATCAATTCTGCTCCATGCAGCAACAAGGATGCCTTATTCTGATTCATGCAAAGACAAAAATGCACCGGTTCGATTGAGGATGCATGGGATCTGGTTGAAGCAGCACTTTATACCCACTTCCAGGGGATACCTCAAGGGAGACATATGTATAAAAAAGGAAAGGTTGGGCCTGGCAAAAAGGTTATGGCAGTGCAAAGCTAGATGCCCAGGCTCTGCGATGGCAGGCCTGAGACATAATTACAGGGCTACAAATGTGGGTGGCATAACCAGTGCTGCAGGCCCACTAGTAGCATTTGATTTACAGGCCCTGGGCACCTCTAGTGCACTGTACTAGGGGCTTACCAGTAAATCTTATATGTCAATCATGGATGAATCAATTACATACACATTTTGTATAGGAGCACTTGCACTTTAGCACTGGATAGCAGTGGTAAAGTGCCCAGAGTAACAAAAACAGTGAAAACAGAGTCCAGCACACATCAACAACCTGGGAAACAGAGGCAAAATGTTAGGGGAGACCACGCCAAGGATGCCAAGTCTAACAGTAACCATATATTCAGCCCCTTTAGGACATAGTGCATTACACATTTTCAGACCTACTAGAATATTCATACAAACAAAGCCCTTAAAAAACAAACCACTCCCAGCTGTAAAACAAACATTCCTGCCATGAGACAGCTTAAAAAGAAACTCAATGGTAGGAGAGGTTATTATTTTGGGGTCCCTCGAACCTAGTGTGGGGACCCAGAGCTGACCTTGACAGAAAGAGCACATGGTGCTGAACATTTTGATGGTGGTCCCATTGTCTTAGGACCACCACACAGTGGGTTATGGGCAAAAATGTTTTGTAAAAGGAATGGCCCTCAAAGTATTATGGGATGAGTTTCAAAGTGCAGCTAATATTGTAGTATCTTGACTGTAATGCTCAGAGCAGCCTTTAGACGGCACCACAACAAAAACAGCATTTGTAATAAACATGGTCATTTAACCAAATAGTAAGCCCCTAGAGTGCATAACCACATGAAAACAGAAAGCAATGCTCTAGACCCTAGAGCACGTAGTGCATTATACATTTTCAGCCCTACTAGAATAATATTACAAACAGGGCCCTTAAAACACAAACTGCTCCCACCTGTCAAACAAAAGTTCCAGCCATAAGAGAGCTTAAAAAGATGTTGAATGGTGGGAGGGGTTATTATTTTGGTGTCCCCCGAACCTAGTGTGGGGACCCAGAGATGGCCAAGACAGAAAGAGTGTGTCGTGCTGAATGTTTTGAAGGTGGTCCCATTGTTGTAGGACCACTACACAGTGAGTTATGGGCAAAACATTATGGGGTGAGTTTCTGAGTGCAGCAAATATTGTAGTATTTTGACTATAGTGCTCAGAACAGCACCTAGAGGACTCCACAATAAAAATAGTATTTGGAAGAAACATGGTCATGTAACCATATAGTCAACACCTAGAAGACATAACCATAAGACAACAGAATGACAGGAAGTAATGCAGTGTAACTATATATTTAGCCCCTAGAGGGCCTAGTGTCTTACACCTTTTCAGGCTTAGCAGGCCTACTGCAATAATATTACAAACAAGGCCCTCAAAAACACAAACTACTCCCAGCTGTAAAACAAACGTTCCGGCCATGAGACAGCTTAAAAAGAAACTCAATGGTAGGAGAGGTTATAATTTTGGGGTCCCTCAAACCAAGTGTGGGGACCCACAGCTAACCTAGGCAGAAAGAGCGCATGGTGCTGTTCATTTTGATGGTGGTCCCATTGTCTTAGGACCCGACACAGTGGGTTATGGGCAAAAATGTTTTGTAAAAGGAATAGACCGCAAAGTATTATGGGATGAGTTTCCAAGTGCAGCTAATATTGTAGTATCTTGACTGTAATGCTCAGAACAGCCTTTAGACGGCACCACAACAAAAACAGCATTTGTAATAAACATGGTCATTTAACCAAATAGTAAGCCCCTAGAGTGCATAACCACATGAAAACAGAAAGCAATCCAATGTAACCATGTATTTAGACCCTAGAAGACATAGTGCATTACACATTTTCAGCCCTACTAGAATAATATTATAAATAGGGCCCTTAAAACACAAACTGCTCCCACCTGTCAAACAAACGTTCCAGCCATAAGAGAGCTTAAAAAGATATTGAATGGTGGGAGGTGTTATTATTTTGGTGTCCCACCAACCTAGTGTGGGGACCCAGAGATGTCCAAGGCAGAAAGAGTGTGTTGTGCTGAATGTTTTGAAGGTGGCCCCATTGTTGTAGGACCACCACACAGTGAGGTATGGGCAAAACATTATGGGGTGAGTTTCTGAGTGCAGCAAATATTGTAGTATTTTGACTGTAGTGCTCAGAACAGCACCTAGAGGACTCCACAATAAAAATAGTATTTAGAAGAAACATGGTCATGTAACCATGTAGTCAGCACCTAGAAGACATAACCGTATGACAAAAGAATGACAGGAAGTAATGCAGTGTAACAGTATATTTAGCTCCTAGAGGGCCTAGTGTCTTCCACATTTTCAGGCTTAGCAGGCCTACTGCAATAATATCACAAAGAGGGCCTTCAAAAACACAAACCACTCCCAGCTGTAAAACAAAAGCTCCAGCCATGAGCGAGCTTAAAAAGACAATGTATGGTGGGGGAGGTTACTATTTTGGGATCCCCCTTAACCTCGTTGAGGGGGCAAGAGATGACCTAGGTAGAAATAGCATGTCAGGCTGAATGTTTTGGTAGTGGTCCCATTGTGGTAGGACCACCACAGGCTAAGTTATGGGCAAAAATGTCTTGAAAAAGAAAGGCCCTGCAAAGCATTATGGGGCAAGTTTCCAGAGTGCAGTGAATATTGTAGTATTGGCTCTGTGGCTGTGCCGGGAGAGCCACATTGAGGATTTGTGTGTTTTTTCTGTTTAAAATGCTCCAGTTTCTATATTTTTCAACTGCTAAACTTGTATGTAAATGGTACTCATGTAAAGTACTCCTCCAATCTAGTTTGCTCTATATGAAACGTTTAAAAAAAGCATAATAAATAAAAAAGACCCCCCCCCTCCAGCTTGCAGCCTTTGGGTCCAGACACCATAAAGAAACAGAAGCATGCTCAAAAACAAGGAAGATGAAGAAACAACGTGCAGCCATGGAGCACGAAGCAGAGCGGCAAAATAAAAAAGTAATGCGACACTCTAAGTTATACGGCCGATCGTGCAATAATTCATGTAACAAGGTCAGTCTCCAAGGCGGTAACAAAACAACCTCAAGGCGGGACAAATGTAAAGCAATTACCTATGAAATAAAGGGAATTTTGAAAGGCAGGCCAAAACACAAAGGCAAGTGATGGCAATGAGATGGGCGTGGTTAAAGCCCACAGAGTAGATTACAGCATGTCAAGAGAGCAGCGCACGTGCGCTGCTATGCTCAACCTTAACAGATGGAAAATAATGCTGCACAATGTGTTGCCTAATTTACTTTTGATTTTAGAAGATATGCCACACAATTTTCCTTTCTTTTCTACATAATTTGCCTTTTCTTACTACATAATTTAATCAGACCATGTGCCTAATTTGGTTCTCCTCTGTCTCATATTTCTAGTGGTTCTAGAATTGGGTTTTGCAATCAAAACAACTTCTACTACTGGCAGCCGTCCCTATTGCCCCATAAATCCCTAGCTACGCAGCTATGATTTAACTCTCACGGCGGCTAACCAATGGAACAAAGGTGAGTGACTGAACGCGACTTTTGACTATTTATTGTCTGGGGAACTAATATGCCTAATTTTAACAGCGATAAATACATTGGTAATGCCTGGCAAAATCAGCGTTTTTATTCCTTGGCAACTTCCAAAAGCGAGCAGTGTGGAAATCATTGCTCCATTTATCTTGCCATACTCGTGAAAAAGTTTACCATTTTGAGCAAACATCTCAACATATGCAGATATAATTTAAATGTATTATTTCACGAAAATAGACTCAATCATTTATCACAATATAAACTGCCCCTTTCAAGCACAGGCTTGCTAACTCCATACTTAACTACTTCCTTTGACCTATTGCCTATGTTTTCTTACTTTTTTACAAACTTGTTGGAATGAATTCCAAGGGCAAATTCCTTGTGTCTTTCCAGACCTGCAAGGTTGCTAGGAACACACAGGGAAGTCTGTGCTATTCTTGCACAAGACTTGTTTTTCAGAAGGTTTTGTTTAAAAGAAAGTTGCATCATATCTGAGAGTTGTGCAATCGAAAGTTGTATAACAGAGTGTAAGTAAATAAAAAAATCTTCAAAACCTGATACCTTCAAGTGTAAGTTTGTCCATGTGCACTGATTAGATCCCTTGTTATAGAGGAGTAATCCCAAAATAAACTGACCTTTGCATGCCGGTAAGGAGAAAACAGCTCTGTTTTATCTTTATTTTGTAATGGAATAACACTCTGGTTTTCAGTTTAAGAGATATCTACAAACATTGTGTGTTCATGACACACTGTATATGGAAAAAGAAGGTTGACAACATTAGTAGTTAAAATGTAAATAGGATTCATTTATTTTTAGCAAACCAAAAGGTTGATGATTTATTGCAAAGTTTAGCCAGTGTAAGGGCAAACAGCATTCGCAGAGTCGGTTCTCTGCCTCGCAATACTAAAAAACTATAGGGCATATTTATACTCCATTTGCGCCGAACTTGCCTCATTTATTTAATACAAATTTGGCACAAAACTAACTCCACATTTATATTTTGACATAAGACACGTCTACCGTCAAAATATTGGAGTTTGCACAATTTTTTAGATGCTTGAACCTACCATGCGTCAATGAAATACAAAGTAGGTGTTCCCATCTAAAAAATGGTGCTAACCCCATAGCCCTATATTTATCTCCCTGTGCTAAAATGACGCACGGGTGGGAGGAGGGGCTAAAAAATGGTGCAAAGCTTGCACCAATATTTAACGCCTGGGTCAGACCTGGTGTTAGGGGACCTGTGGACCCATTTCCATGGTGAAACACCATGGAATGGGGCCACAGGTGCCCTCCTCAAGCCCCAGAAACACCCTTACCCACACCAGAGGTACACCGGAGGATAGGGGACCCAGTCACAGGTAAGCAGGGTAATTATAGGTAAGAATTTTATTAAGTGCCATCGGGGGCCCAGCTTGGGGCCCTCTGCATGGCACAGGGTGCAATGGCCATACCCAGGTGACCCTTGTTCCCTGTACTGGCCATTGGGGTGGTGGGCATGACTCCTGTCTTTTCTAAGATAGGAGTCATGTGGTATGGATGGTTTTGCATCAGAAAATGAATCTGGGATGGTTAGATGCATTTTTATTTGCCTCTAACCAGCCTAATGTCATTTTTTGGTGCAAACCCCCTTCTCCCATATCACCACACCCACCCAACTATCGCCATTTTTTTACGTTAGCCGACCCTTTGCGCCGGATGCACCATTTCATAAATTTGGTGCCCAGCTGGTGCTAAGGAATGGCGCAAGCCAGTGCTAAACTTTTTGATGCAAAACTGCGTTAGTGCAGTTTTGCATCAAAAAGTATAAATATGCCCCTACCTGTGCTGCCACCCACAGGAGCAACATATTGGCTCAAATGTTTCCTCATTGACATGTGCCAAAAGATTACATTGCCTAGGGTGCCGAAAATCCTTCAACAACACTGAGCACCAGATTGGTTGGAGAAGACAGAAAAGATATGGATGGAATACTGCAGAATCGGACTGGTACAGAAATTAAGCCAGGGAACAAAATAAAACTGGTCCCCTAGAGAATCAGATAGTGAAATAAAATAAAGCTGCCCACAGTTGCAAAGTGGAGCAGTTCTAAACTTGTAGTCACTTGTATATGTATTTTGGAGATTATAGGAGACCACATGCATTTGTGCTTGCTGCAGGCAATGTTTGTGGTAATATTATGGAAATCAGAGGAAACATTGGCTCAGCAGACGTTAAACCAGTTTCACAAACAGCTAAAATAAGGCCCACATACTGACTCATCAGACCAATCCATTGGGCACTGCCAGGCTGCCCTACATGCCATTCCATCCCCGTGGAGAAAATGTATTTCCCATCAAAGAGTTAAGTTTGTTTTTTTAAAATCATATTATCAACTGGTTATGGCCAACAGAGTCACTGAGGGCCTGATTTACAAAGGTAAACTTAGGCTTTCATCTACGGTTACTCTTTTTGGTATTCACAAACAACATATAGAAATATAGATGGGTAACAGTGAATTACAAGGATGTTTTTCAAAGAGGGTTTTGGAGTGACATGAAATGGACAACCAGAGCGAAGCTTGAGGTGTCTATAATGTTGGTCAGAAGCAGAGGTGAAAATCATCCCTATAATACACTTTACACCCATCGATAATTTAATGTTATGTATGGCCCACCAAATCATTTACACCTGTTTTCAAAAGCTGGACTGGGGCAGAGGAGTAATGGGGAGTCATGCATAGCATAGCCTCTCCTACTGTCACAAATTAAAAACAAAATATCCTGACTTCCTGTCACCTACCCCCACCACTTTCTCTGTCTTCCCTTCCTTCTCCATCAGAAGCTTTGCTCCCGGCAATTAAAGCTGCTCTGACTGTCTCCCACGGATCCCAACTAGAGCAGCCTGGAATTCTTTTGTGACAGTGAGTTAGATCTCTAACCCACCTTGCTACGTCAAAGCAGTGATTTATCACATTTAGAATGACATTCACGCTATTGGCTCTCAGTGAGAGCCAAACATAATTTAATAGTTACTTTATGGCTGCGGAGACTCCGCTGTCCAGGCAGAGAGCACAGCACAAAAAAACATAGGCCTGTCCTATCTTTTTATGCTCAAGTTCTCTGCCCGTGGAGTTTCCACAGTTGTAAAGTTACTATTAATTAAATTGTTTGTGTAAACAAAAAAGAGTAAAAGAGTAAACTTACGCAGAAGTATAAGTTTACCTCTGTGAATCAGGCCCCCTACCGCCACTTACCAACACCATGATTATGCAATATTTATATTACGGCACACCATGGCAGTTGTTAGCACAGTACTGTCAACATTCTTTACACTATTGTGGTGCTTTGCTGCACTAGCATCAAAAATGTTGATGCTAATGCAGCAAAGCACAAGGAGGCCCATAGGTTACTATGGGTGCATTATTTTAATGCCTGCTCTGAGCAGGCGTTAAAAATGACAGATAAAATGGTGCACTGAAATGCTGTAAATTTCAGTGCGCCATGTTTTTAGGCCTCCCTGTCTCAGAACACCTCCCTTGCATACCTTATGCCTGACGCAGGCATAATGTGGCGGAAGGGTTTACAAAGTGGCGCAATGCAAGCATTGTGTCACTTTGAAAATATGGCGCCAGGAAAAGGCCACCTTAGCACAAAACAAAAAATGATGCTAGGGCGACGCAAGGTGGTGCAAGGGGCTTGTATATATGCCACAAGGACTGTTATTGAAACCATGGTGGATCCAAACTGAAAGATCTTTAAATGCCCTTCAGTTGCTCGGAGAAAGCCCATGGTTGCCATTTACTATAAGCTACATGGAGGAAAGTGCCTTCTTGCCTGGCATGTTACCCCCATATTTCACTGTATATATGTTGTTTTAGTGTGTGCGTCACTGGGACCTTCCCAACCAGGGCCCCAGTGCTCATAAGTGTGCCCTGTATGTGTTCCCTGTGTGATGACTAACTGTCTCACTGAGGCTCTGCAAATTAGAACCTCAGTGGTTATGCTCTCTCTGCTTTCCAAATTGTCACTAACAGGCTAGTGACCAATTTCACCAATTCACATTGGCATACTGGAACACCCTTATAATTCCCTAGTATATGGTACTGAGGTACCCAGGGTATTGGGGTTCCAGGAAATCCCTATGGGCTGCAGCATTTCTTTTGCCACCCATAGGGAGATCTGACAATTCTTACACAGGCCTGCCAGTGCAGTCTGAGTGAAATAACGTCCACGTTATTTCACAGCCATTTACAACTGCACTTAAGTAACTTATAAGTCACCTATATGTCTAACCTTCACCTGGTGAAGGTTGGGTGCAAAGTTACTAAGTGTGTGGGCACCCTGGCACTAGCCAAGGTGCCCCCACATCGTTCAGGGCAAATTCCCCGGACTTTGTGAGTGCGGGGACACCATTACACGCGTGCACTATACATAGGTCACTACCTATGTATAGCGTCACAATGGTAACTCCGAACATGGCCATGTAACATGTCTAAGATCATGGAATTGTCACCCCAATGCTATTCTGGCATTGGGGAGACAATTCCATGATCCCCCGGGTCTCTAGCACAGAATCCGGGTACTGCCAAACTGCCTTTCCGGGGTCTCCACTGCAGCTGCTGCTGCCAACCCCTCAGACAGGTTTCTGCCCTCCTGGGGTCCAGGCAGCCCTGGCCCAGGAAGGCAGAACAAAGGATTTCCTCTGAGAGAGGGTGTGACACCCTCTCCCTTTGGAAATAGGTGTGATGGCTGGGAAGGAGTAGCCTCCCCCAGCCTTTGGAAATGCTTTGAAGGGGACAGATGCTGCCCATCTCTGCATAAGCCAGTCTACACCGGGTTAGGGATCCCCAACCCTGCTCTGGTGCGAAACTGGACAAAGGAAAGGGGAGTGACCACTCCCCTGACCTGCACCTCCCAGGGGAGGTGCCCAGAGCTCCTCCAGTGTGCCCCAGACCTCTGCCATCTTGGAAACAGAGGTTTTGCTGGCACACTGGACTGCTCTGAGTGGCCAGTGCCATCAGGTGACATCAGAGACTCCTTCTGATAGGCTCTTACCTTTCTTACTATCCTATCCTCCTAACTAGGTAGCCAAACCTCCTTTTCTGGCTATTTAGGGTCTCTGCTTTGGGGAATTCTTCAGATACCGAATGCAAGAGCTCACCAGAGTTCCTCTGCATCTCCCTCTTCACCTTCTGCCAAAGGATCAACTGCTGACAGCTCAGGACGCCTGCAAAACCGCAACAAAGTAGCAAAGACGGCTACTGCAACCTTGTATCGCTTCATCCTGCCGGCTTTCTCGACTGTTTCCAGGTGGTGCATGTTCTGGGGGTAGCCTGCCTCCTTCTTGCACCAGGGGCACTGAAGAAATCTCCTGTGGGTCGACGGAATCTTCCCCCTGCAACCGCAGGCAACAAAAGACTGCCTCACTGGTCCTCTGGGTCCCCTCTCAGCACGACGAGCGCGGTCCCTGGAACTCAGCAACTCTGTCCAAGTGACTCCCACAGTCCAGTGACTCTTCAGTCCAAGTTTGGTGAAGGTAAGTCCTTGCCTCCCCACGCTAGACTGCATTGCTGGGTACTGCGTGATTTGCAGCTGCTCCGGCTCCTGTGCACTCTTCCAGGATTTCCTTCGTGCACAGCCAAGCCTAGGTCCCGACACTCTAACCTGCAGTGCACAACCTTCTGAGTTGTCCTCCGGCATCGTGGGACTCCCTTTTCTGACTTCGGGTAGACTCCGGTTCACTCCTCTTCTAAGTGCCTGTTCCGGTACTTCTGTGGGTGCTGCCTGCTTCTGTGAGGGCTCCCTGACTTGCTGGGCGCCCCCTCTGTCTCCTCATCCAAGTGGCGACATCCTGGCCACAGCAGCATCCAAAAACCGTAACCGCGATCCTTGCAGCTAGCAAGGCTTGTTTGTGGTCTTTCTGTGTGGGAACACCTCTGCAAGCTTCTTCATGACGTGGGACATCCATCCTCCAAAGGGGAAGTTCCTAGTCCTCTTCGTTCTTGCAAAACACCAAGCTTCTTCCATCCGGTGGCAGCTTCCTTGCTCCCTCAGCTGGCATTTCCTGGGCTCCTACCCACTCTCGACACTGTTGCGACTCTTGGACTTGGTCCCTTGTCTTACAGGTACTCAGGTACGGAACTCCACTGTTGTTGCATTGCTGGTGTTGGTTTTCCTTGCAGAATCCCCCTATCACGACTTCTGTGCTCTCTGGGGGTTGTAGGTGCACTTTACACCTACCTTAAAGGGTCTTGGGGTGAGCTATTTTTCTAACCCTCACTGTTTTCTTACAGTCCCAGCGACCCTCTACAAGCTCACATAGGTTTGGGGTCCATTCGTGGTTAGCATTCCACTTTTGGAGTATATGGTTTGTGTTGCCCCTATACCTATGTGCTCCTATTGCAATCTATTGTAACTTTACACTGCTTGCATTACTTCCTTTTGCTATTACTGCATATTTTTGGTATTGTGTACATAAACCTTGTGTATATTTGGCATCCTCATACTGAGGGTACTCACTGAGATACTTTTGGTATATTGTCATAAAAATAAAGTACCTTTATTTTTAGTATATCTGTGTATTGTGTTTTCTTATGATATTGTGCATATGACACCAGTGGTATAGTAGGAGCTTTGCATGTCTCCTAGTTCAGCCAAAGCTGCTCTGCTATAGCTACCTTCTATCATCCTGAGCTGCTAGAAACACCTCTTCTACACTAATAAGGGATAACTGGACCTGGCACAAGGTGTAAGTACCTCTGGTACCCACTACAAGCCAGGCCAGCCTCCTACACTACATAATTTGAGATTGATCATGTAAGTGATGGCAATTTCACCATGCTCGTTCAATCAAGGGTATTGTAGAGCGTGATCTTGTCACCCCGCGGGTTTCCTAGGCACTGGAAGGATGCTGCCGGCCTAGTCCGGCTGACGATGGCAGTTGAAGAGTCAAGCCTTAAGCTGCTTTCTGAAGCCCTTCAGAGAAAAGGAGGTGCACAGGTGGAGGGGGAGGTCGTTCCAAGGTCTGGCAGCAATGTTGGAGAATTTGCACCCTCCAAAGTGATCGCGGTGGATGTGGCGGGCCTGGGCGAGGGAGGCTGACTGAAGTTCTCTGGTCAGTGGAATGTGAGGCGCTGTTCATGTAGATGGGTCTGGCATTGGGGAGGGCCTTGTATGCATGCATGAGGAGCTTCAAGAGGCATCTTTGCTGGATGGGGAACCAGTGGAGGGCCCTGAAGTGGGGAGTGATGCTGGTTCTTCTCCGCATTCTGGATGGTCTGGAGGCGGTTAACGAGCTGTTTCATGGTAGTCGAGTCGGCTAGAGATATGGGTCTGGGTGACTTTTCCTGGAGGAGATGAGGATCCATCGGAAAATCTTGCAGAGTATGCTGAGGATCTGTTGCTTTATGATCAGATGAGCATCCAGGGCAATCCAGAGGATGAGTATATGGTCAGTGGATTTGGGTAGGGAACAAAGGGTGGCGGGCCACCATGGGTCATCCCAGGGACAGGGTTTGTCCCCGAAGATGAAAATCTCCATCTTGTTTGAGTTTAGCTTGAGGCAGTAGGTCCTCATCTAGGTGGTGATGTCGCTCATGGTGTTTTCGAAGTTAGTTTGTGAGGTGGCTTTGTCGTCTTTGAGACATCGGATGAGCTGGGTGTCGTCTGCGTAGGAGATGATGTTGAGTCTGTAGGTGCGTGCGATGTCTGCCAGTAGTTATGTAGGTGTTGAAGATGGTGGGGCTGAGGGAGGAGTCCTGCGGGATGCCACAGATGATGTCTTTGGTGCAGAGATGAAGGGAGAGCGGAGGAGCAGCTGTGTTCAGCCAAAGAGGAAGGAGATCCACTTGAGTGTGTTGTCTTGGATGCCAATGCTGTGAAGTTTGGTGGTGAGAGTGTGGTGGGAGATGGTGTCGAAGGCTGCTGATAAGTTGAGGAGGATATGGGCCACTGTTCCCCAGGTCGAGGGGGCATCTGATGTCTTCTGTTGCTGCAATCAAGGCAGTTTTGGTGCTGTGATTGGGCCAGAAGCCAGATTGGGATGGGTCGAGCATGTTGTTGTCCTTGAAGTAGTCCTTGAGCTGGCGGTTCATGGCCTTTTCCAAAACTTTGGCAGGGAATGGGAGGAACAAGATGGGGTGGTGTTTTTCTTAGCTTGATGGGGTTGGCTGAGGGTCTTTTCAAGAGGGGCTTGACCTTGGTGTGCTTCCAGGTGCTGGGGAAGGTTGCTGTGGAGATGGAGGTGTTAAGGATTTCTGTGAGGGAGGCTCCGTTTACTTCTCTTACTAGGTTGCAGAAGCAGTGCAGGCAGGGATCCGGAGTGGATGGAGGTCATGATGGTTGCGGTGTCTTTGGTGGATAACTGCTTCCATTCGATGTTCTGGTGGGGCAGGGAGTTGTGGGTCTGGGTGCGGGGGTGATTGAGGTCGGTGAGTTAGGGGTCGAAGTTGCTGTAGATGTCGGCGATTTTGTGGTGACACACTATTGGACTAATAGTGTGTCGCAGAGGGTTTGGGATGGGTGAATTGTGTTCTGTGTGGCGGAGGGGCAGGAAAATTCTCTGATGATGCTGAAGAGTTCTCTGGCATAGTTGGTTCTTGTTTTGATGTAGGTGGTGAGTGCTTCTTTCTTGGTCTCCCTGAATCAGTGGTGGTATCTGTTGAGGGCGTACCTGAGGGAGTCGAAGTTGGCAGGGGTCTTGTTGGAGCGCCAATGTCTCTCTAGTTTGCTGCAGTGACATTTGAGGGTCCGAAGTTCTGGGGTGAACCATTTGGCTTGCTTAGTGGGCTTCCTGCTGGTTGTGATAATCAGGAGGGCCATGGTGTTGGCGGCTGAGGAGATCCAGTTAAAGACATTTTGAATGCTGCATTAGAGGGTGTCTGCGAGGATGGGTCTAGCTTTTCTGAGGGCAGCAGTCCAGGGTGTTTCAGCGACATTGATCCAGTTGTAGCGGGGGCAGGGGGTTTAATCGGTGTTTCAGGAAGTCCCTCGATTGTGAAGTGGATGATGTTGTGGTCAGTCGATGTTACCTTGGTGGTGTGGGAGAACTTGGCTCAGTCACTGGTGGACAAAATGGGGAAGTTGGCTCTGTCACTGGTGTAGAAATTGTGTCCTGTGCTGTGCGTGAGGATGGTGACCAGCTGAGAAAGGCTGATGATGCTTATGTTTTCAAGGCGGAGTTGGAATCGTTGTGGTCTTCTAAGTGGAAGTTCAGAAAGATGTAGTGGTTGGAGTCGACTGCCAGGGGGGCAATGAAGTCTGGGATGGAGTTGCAGAAGCTGTGGCGGGGGCCAACGGGTTGTGTAGGTGAGGGTTCCTCTGATGGTGATAATGGCTTATGGTTTCATCTGGAAGTTGAGGTGTTCCATGATTGGTGTTGTGTCGTCATCTGAGGTGGTGCGGTAGAGGGAGTCCTTGTGGATGATGGCGATACCTCTGCAGTGTCTGTTAGGGTGGTTGTGGTGAGTCATCTCATATCAGGGGGTATAGCAGTGGAGAGGTCTGCTGCAGATCCGGGGGTGAGCCAGGGTTCAGTGATGGACATTATGTCGGGTGCAAGGGTGGTGATGGTGTTCTAAATTTCTATGGCATGCTTGCAGAGGGATTGGAAATTGAGTAGTATGCAGTGGAGTTGAAGTTTGTGGCTGGGTGTCTGCTGGGTCGAGATTTTGGTGGTGCCAACGTCACAAGAGAAGCAGCAATTGTGGCAGAAGAATGAGCCTTTGATGGATCAAGGTGAGGTGATGCTGCAGTGGGGGTTGTGGGTCTTCGGCCTGAGGTTTTTGATCTCGTCGGAGGAGTACTGGTGCTGGGTTGCAGAACAAGGGGTCCTGGCGCTAGGCACAGTCCAGGCGTGCATGGGTGCAGACGGGCTTGCCTTTTGCATGCCTGTTGTGAGGTTGAGCAACGACTACCATTAAGTATGCCCTGGGAGGGACGCGGGGAGGCAGGAGGCATGGTCTGGCGGAAATCCTGCCATGTTTCTTTAGTCCAAACTTACTCCCACAGTGCCTGCTGAAATAATTTTGGGGTCGTTTGTCTGCCAGAACACCCTGTACAGTGGAATCCTTTAACTGGAAATGCTACAAAGTCATATTTATTGTGTGCTACTAATGAAAAGGTGTCATTAATTTTCATTTGGGTAATTTATTTCTGTTTTTGTTAATGCACTGCACACATAAACAACTGAAAAGAGAAATATCTCCTTGCAAAAATCAGATGACAAATAAATTAAGAACAATTTCAAAGTCAAATGTGAAAAATATAGGCCAAGGAGAAGAGAGGGGTAAACATATTTTTGTTTTTATTTGTATTTTTACACAGCTTGACTCTGACACTAAATAAGCGTTAATACACTTTCTAATTAACGACTGTACAAAGAACTGGCAACAGAAGATTTGAAAACAAGAGGGACATGCAAAAGTAAACACATAAGAAAGAAAAGCTCTGGGTCATGTAGTTTATAACAGATACCTAAGGGATGAAATAATGAAACTAAGAAAATGATGAAAAAAATAGT
Source organism: Pleurodeles waltl (assembly GCF_031143425.1). NCBI lineage: Eukaryota > Metazoa > Chordata > Amphibia > Caudata > Salamandridae > Pleurodeles > Pleurodeles waltl. The sequence continues at coordinate 1,614,752,158 of NC_090444.1, forward strand.
CTTTTCAAGGTATTGTCTGTTTTATTGCCTGGAACCAAGATCAGCCACTCCTTGTGCTGACCTTTGGTTAAACTGAGGTGCACCCTTGTGTTGTAGGAAGAGAATGTGCCGCTCCTCTCTAGCAATGTGCCCCACCTAATCAACAGTCAGCGGGAAGCTGTAAACAGAAAGATTGGAAAGCCTCCCAAGATCAGCCCTGCATCCCATAGCTGAGAAGTAAGCAAGGCAGGCAAAATAATAGCATGATTGTGATGGGTAGTGTGCTAAGTATTGAACGCCATTGTCCAAGTGTTCTAGAAAATGTCTGGTGTTATGTGCTGGTGGCCTGTTACAGTGTCACAAAAGAGCTGAGGTGGGTATTTGCAAGTAGATTCCTAATGATATGTGTCCTTGAGTTGAGATGGGGGTAGCCCAAATTCTGATCGGTCTGTTGTTTTGTCTCCCATGTGCTCCATTCTGACACTTAGAAAGACAGTATCTAATAGAGGATGTTAGAAATTGAGTTTCTGCATGGCAGGCGTATGCACCCTGGCCAAGCAGAAACCACAATCCTAGTTAGCCTTTGCACACCTTCTGGTAGCTTGGCACAGAGCAGTCAGGCTTAACTTAAGAGGCAATGTGCAAAGTATTTGTGCAACACTTCAAACAGTAAAACAGTGAATAAACCACACAAAATGATACCACACCTAGTTGGAAAAAATGATTTTAATTAAATGAACAAAACAAGAGCAAAACAACAAACATCCAATAGGTAGAAGTTAAGATATGCATTTTAAAAGATCAAATTGTACCATAGTGCTTAAAAGCATAAAGCACCAACTGGGGCCATCTGCTCACCCTAGACTGGGTAAAATCTAAAAGTTAAGGCCGACCACAAAGAAGTGCGGGTTGGATACAGTCCCAGGCAGGACCTGCTAAAGATTTACCTTCTCAGATTTGAGCCAGGGGTCTAGTTCATGGCGAAGAAGTTCTTCGAGAGCAAGGAGAGTGTTGCTGATGGTAGCAGTCACAAGCGGTGATGGTTGCTGTACGAAGAAACAAACTTGCGGTGGCTCACGCATTTTCTTTGTGTGAGCAATGTGATTCCGGTGGGAGCAGGTCCACTCGCAAAGAGCCCAAAAGCTTGATTTCAGGAGCCACAAAGCCACTTTGAAGGACCCAGGACTGAATGGGCACCTCTGGGGTTCAGGAGCTGATTGAAGATGGGTCCAGGAGCTGTAGCAATTGTTTTGGAAGCCTTTTGTGTTCCTGAGATTTCAAAAGAATGGGAGGCAAGCTAGCAAGCCCATAGAGTCACTCTTTTTCTGGGTAGGAGCGTTTCCGGGCCAGTACCTCTCACTACCAGGCAAGGAGGGCAGCAGGTCAGCACAGCAGATCAGAAGTCCAGCAGATTCCGGCAGAATCCAGCAGAGGGGCAGTCCTCTCAGCAGCATAGCAATCCTTCTTCCTGGCAGAGTATCCATAGGTCCAGAAGTGCACTGAGTTGGTGGTGCCTGAGGTCCAGTTCTTATACATGGTGGTACCTTTGAAGTGGGGGAGACTTCGAAGAGAGGCCTTTAAAGTCCACAGAGTCCCTGCCCTTCCTGCCTTGGCTCCAGACTCACTACATAGGGGTATGCACACCTTTGTGTGGGGCAGGACACAGCCCATTCAGGTGTAAGTGTCAGTTCCTCCCTCCCATCCTGCCTAGGATGGGCCATCAGGATGTGAGGGCCATCAGTCACACCTAAGCTCCCTTTGTGCGTGGTTCTCTGGAGCGAATGTACAAGAGCCTAGTTGTCACCCACCCACACGTGTATTCAGAGACAAGCAGAAGGCACTAGCTGGTTAAGGTAAGAAAATGCTAACTTTATAAAAGTGTTTTCAGAATTACAATTTTAAATCCAACTTCGCCATAAGATGGGAGTTCAAAGTGTGATTCCAGAGGCACCAAACTTGGGGTCCCACCTCTTCCCAAATGGAAATTACACTTGCAAAATGTAAAAAAGCTAATTCCAATGTTATCCTATGGGAGAGATAGGCCTTGCAGTAGTGATTAATGCATTTAAGAATTTTGTACTACTAGAGCATGTAAAACTTTAAAGAACATCCCCTGTATTTCAAATCACATTGAATCAAATAAAGCACAGCTATTCACCCATAAGGGTCTCAAGGCATGGAGGGGGTTTGTCCTCGGAGCTTCAATTGAAGAGCCAGGTTTTAAAGTCCTTCCTGAACTGATGCAGTGATGGTGACTTCCTGTGGGTGCAGGTTGTTCCAGCTCTTTTCTGGGAGGAAGGTGAAGGATCCTCTACCAGCCGAGGTCTTCCGCAGGATATGGTGGCTAGTGCTTGCTGAGCAGAGCAGAGAGGTCTGGTGGGGGAGTAGAAGGTGATGCTGTGGTTGAGGTAGGCGTGTCCTAGGTCATGGAGGCCCTTTTATGCATGTACGAGGTGTTTGAGGTTAATCCTTTTCTCAACAGGAAGTCAGTGGAGGTCTCTTAGGTGATTGGAGATGTGTTTGAGGCAGGAAATGTCTAGGATGATTCTAGCGGAGGCATTTTAGATATGCTGTAGGTTCTTCAGGTTCTTCTGGGTAGTGCTGGCTTAGAGGGCGTTGCCATAGTCGAGTCTGCTGGTAACCAGGGCATGGGTCACGGTTTTGCAGCAGTCCTTTGGGATCCATCTGTAGATCTTCTGGAGTAGTCGGAGAGTGTGAGAACAGGAGGTTGTGACTGAATTGTCTTGGAGGGTCATGGTGAGTGGTGAGTTGAAGATGAAGCTGAGGTTTCATGCGTGGTCTGTAGGAGTGGAGGGGTGCTAAGGGTGGATGGTCACTAGGAGTCATTACAGGCTGACAGGCTGATGTGGAGGGTCCCAGGATGAGGATCTCAGTCTTGTCTGAGTTTAGCTTGAGGCAGCTATCCTTCATCCAGGTGGTGATGGCTTCCATCCCATTGTGGAAATTCTTCTTGGCAGATGTGGGTTTTTCGATCAGAGAGATGATCCGCTGGGTTTCGGCGCAGGAGATGATGTTCAGCCCATGGTTCCTGACGATGGATGTGTAAGGCAGAGTCTGACTGTCTGGGTTCTGCCAGACAGGAAGAAACGTATCCATTGTGGGGCCTTTCCACGGATGCCGGCTGCGTGGAATCAAGAGCAGAGGGTGAGGTGGGAAACCGTGTCAAAAGCAGCTGATAGGTCCATTAGGATGAGGGCTGCTGTATGGCAGCGGTCAAGGAGTGTGCGGATGTCATCTGTGGCAGCAATGAGGGTGGTCTCCATGTTGTGGTTGCTCCTGAAACCTGATTGGGAGATCTCCAGGATGTTTTAAATACACTGCACCCTGCCCTTGGGCTGTTCATGGGTGATATATGTATTAAAATGGAAGGTTTGGGCCTGACAAGAGGGTTAACTTGCCAGGTCGAGATGGCAGTTTAAAACTGCAGACACAGGCTCTGCAGTGACAGGCCTGAGACATGTTTGAAGCTCTACTGAAGTGGGTGACACAACCACTGCTGTAGGCCTTCTAGTAGCATTTAATTTACAGGCCCTGGGCACATGTATTGCACTTTATCAGGGACTCATAAGAAAATTAAATATGCCAATTGTGGATAAGCCATGTTTTAAGCAGAGAACACATGCACCTTAGCACTTGTTAGCAGTGGTAAAGCGCCCAGAGTCCTAAAACTAGCAAAAACATGGTGAGAAAAACAATAGGGCAGAAGGCAAAACATGTTAGGGGAACCACACCCAGCATGCCAGGTCTAAAAGAGGGCTTGACAACAAACTGCAGACTATGTTGGCAGCAAGAACAGCCTCTTCCCCATGTCATCTTCTATTTTGTCAACCTCTGAGCATTCCTGTGCCATCTGCATTTATTCCAACTATTCTTTCATTTTCATGTGGGCTCCATTGTGTGAGCAGCTATAGTGATGTGGTGGGTGAGAGTAAATGTGGCCTGTTAGTGATAGTCCCATGTTGCTTCTTTAGTGCTGGTTGCCTGACCACCCAATGCCTGAGAGTAGGTACAGGTTGGCTCTGTCATGGTTGTATAATGTCATCCAGAATAGGTAGTTTTCTGTTGATGGCCATGTATGCCTGTGGAATGTCCTGTATAATATGCTTTAAAACTGTGTCATCAATATATCTTCAAGATAAGGTGTAGCACTTGACACTTCTTAGGGGAAGTGACTGACACTGACAGGGGGAAGTGAGAGTTCATGTGATTGGAGTAACGGTGGCACAATTGTATGCATCGGAACGTGACAAATTCATCTAGTAGGATCGAGCTGGAGTTCAGTCCTTATATCCGACTGTATTCATGCTAACGCCCTGCTGGTGTCCAGGGTCACTGCATAATACCTATAACCTGGGAAAGATTCGGAGTATACATAGAGCAGAGCTGTGCATGAAAACTCCTCTGCATGTTGAAAGTGGCGTATTTATTGACAAGGTTGTAAACAAAGAGGTGTCTGTCCGGAAGTTTGATAGCATGCTGTATGAAATTAATTATCTATATAGTGTGGACGAATTCCCTCTGTGCTCATTGTTTCTGTCTCTGTGGGCATGAGTCGTTTCATCCCAACTGAGGTTGATGTGCTTCTGTGACTTTCCATAGTGTCTTTCAGTTGTGTCTTTACTGACTCCTAGGTGCTCAGTGGCATTCTGTTATAATGCAAATAGCTGTGTTATTTCGCTGACACTGCAGGCAGCAATTTTGATGGAATATAATGTAGGGCTTGACCAGGTGTAGTTAGTTCTTGGTGATGTCCTTGGTAAGTTGGATTCTTTGTAAACATTCATGGTTGATGTAGTGAGATATTGATCTCCTTTGCAGGCCTATTTCTTTCCTGCAGGCTCTTTTCCTGAATCTGTGTATCAGTGGTTGTTGCATATTAGTGCTGGAAGCAGGGGAACTGGGGGTGCTGCAGCCTCCCCTCCAAATTATATCATGTTGGAGTTCAGAAGGTGAATCAGCAATAAGCATGCCTTTAGATTTTGTGTTTATCTTATCACATTTCCTCAAAGACAAAGGTCAGATTTGATGCTATGCCTTCCAACACCTTGCTGCCTATTGGGAAACTGGGTTTACTTATACTTCTCTGACTGCAAAGTGAGAGTATTTTATAAAAGTGACCTAAGTGACAAGCTTGCTGGGTTACAGGAAGTAAAAAGAAAGGTTATAGGACATCAGGTATTTTTCTAACACAAAACAAGAGTTCAATACTTTTAAATGAACCATACACATATTTCAAAATTTATTTAAAAAATTATCAGCAATTAGGAGAAAAAAAATTAAGCATTTTTTGTAATTCTGAAGAATTTTAGCAGAATAAAAAAATCAAGACGTTTGGTGCAGCATAAATGATAAATATTCACAGAAACACGATTTTCACACATTACCGTTTGTGTGCTATATAGTTTTACTAGTAAAACTGTATGTTAATGCAAATAAAGTTGCACAACCACAAAAGTGCTCCGAATTGCATCACCGGCTACATAACACACTCCTACCACCAGTAGCGGCTAGTGACCTTTGAAAGTAGTGGGGTGTAAAAGTTAAGGAAATAGCCACCCCCCTACTGTTTGTGTGGCTTGAGTGCCCGATGGCATTTCCTAAAACAGCCTTCGAATCTTGTTAGTCACCAAAGAGGTGTGAAGAGTGTAGATGAGGTGTGCGTGATGTCTGTGCACTTCAGATTCAGTTTAAATCCCTACACACCTTTACACATTTCACATCCACTAAAACAGATTACCTGAATCGAGGCCTACCCAAACCTTGTGTCTAAAACTGAATTTATACAACGATTTGAAATAGTCAACTCAGAAGCGCACATGCTCCTTTCAGCTGCTTATACAGCAAAACACTGTTTTAGCACACGTGTGAATGCTTTTAACAGGAGCTGCACAAAAATACCCCAGCGTCTCCATAAACCTCTTAAAGAGGACAGGTGATCCATTAGAATAAACAGCCAGGACCAACATGGACCTAATGGGTTTTGACCGTGAAGATAAGAAACTGCAATAGAGTAGACACCACACCAGTGCAGAGGTGACATCGGGACAAAATAGTCTACACTCACTTATTAGTGTAAAAGGACATTTATTAGGACAGGATTGCAAACATAACATATCACTGAAATACCTGTAACTTCAACTTATTGACCTTACATCCTCCCCCTTTGAACTCTCCTCATTCTTCCTTTTTATTTCATTCCTCCAATCTTGCCTCCGTTCCAGCATCCATGTACATTCCCCCACAAATCCCTTTTTTCCTTCCGTCCCCTGTCTGTCTCGGGCATTCCCCACTCTGTCATCCTTCACCTGTTTCTTCTTCTCCCCCTGGAAGGGTGGCAAGGCCCGCATATGACTCTCCACCCACTCCCATCTACTGCTACCAACTTCACAAACCTGCCCCAACCTTGGCATCATCCACCCCTTTGCTCTTGCCCCATTAGCCAAGAACCAATTCACTTTACCTTATTCCCTATGTTCAACTTCGGAAGAGGCCGTTCCCCTAACCTACTCCCCCTATGTATCTCCACCCCTAGACCCTCCCCAAACTAGCCCCAACCAATCCCTCTCCTGCCGTGTCACTTCCTCTGTCCCGAATCCTCCAGTGGAGAGACTAGACTGTGTCTGCTCTCCACGGGGCCCTACATTTGAACACAGGCACTTTAATGGGCCATGAACCAAAGTAGGCAAGGGGGATTTGATGTCACCCACGTGATTAACAACCTCACACTGACGAGCTGTCCATTAGATCTTTGATTGCAGGCCTGCTGTTGGCAAATGCGGCGCTAAAACGATTTTGTCCCAGAGCTCCCTTCATTGCAGCAGCAGAGGCACATTTAAAGCAAGGGACCATTTCAAAAGAAACTTTTGTTTCATGTCCACACACAGGTCCACTCTTTGCGTTTGCTCAGCTGTCTTTTATTCGCATTATTTACATCATATCACTCACAACCTTACCCGTCTTCCCTGTGAATTGATTTTGAGGAAAAAGGCTATTCAGTGACCAAGCGTGAGGACTATTTTGTTCAATAAATCAGCAGCAGAAAGCAAGAGCTGCATGAATTGTTTTCTTTTTGAGCTCTGCAGTGCCAAATCCACCATCACCCAAACAGGGAAGCAGCACAGACTCCTTTTTCTACACCACAATGGAAGTTATAGAAGTTAAATATATTTATATATATATATATATATATATATATATATATATATATATAAAACAGAGTACCAGCTGCTACCAAGGTTATGTAAAATGTCTGTGATTTTATGGATAGCCAACCTCACCGGAAGCTAAACTGGTGAGCCAATTCCAAATACAGACATGTGCCAGCCATACATCGCCTTTCCGCAGAGGCCTGTTGTGTGCAGCAGCAGTACTGTCTGTCAGTGCTTTAAATGGGGCGGTACTCTCCGGTACTGAGTACCGGCACTTTTTTATTTTGAGAGGGAGAGTACCGGCATATCTCAAGAAAAACGTAATACTTTTAATTGGAGAGAACCGGCACTTCTCAGAAACAAGCAGGTACTCTAGTACAGAGTACCTGCACTTCTATTTTTCCATTTAAAGCACTGCTGTCTGTGATTTCAGGGGGGATTAGCAATGTTTGGGCAGAAGCGGTGTGTGATCGTGTACACGCATGGGGCCCTGTTGTGGTGTCTGTTCTAAGAGGGCTGCCTTCGTAAGCATATTCCAGTGTGTACTGTGAAAGCCAGTGGACATAAGGACTCGCAGTGCTGCTCAGCTCGGGTGTGTGCGTGAGTGTGCGTGAGTGAAGCGGAGAATGACAGTGTGCACAAGCCCCTAAAGGACACAGTGAGCCTGGCACTTTATTCCTTCCATCCGGGAGAAGCGGTGTGGGATTGTGTACACTGGGGCCCTAGTGTGGTGTTTGTCCTGTGAGGTCTGCCTTCATGAGAACATGAGCACATGGCATCATTCGCTGTGAGAGTCGGTGGGCATGGGGACTTGCAATGCTGCTCAATCCGAGTGTGTGCAAGAGTGTGAGTAAGTAAAGTGGAGAGTGATAGTGCAGTTCCAAAAAATATGTGTAATGTGTGCATTACCTGATGCTTGCTGTAGACCATGTGCACTGGCACTGCGAGAAACCTGCAGGGTTTTTCGTCTCAGCTCCAGACCTTAATAAATCGCGGCACAAACACTGGTGCTTGAGCAAACAATCTAACCAATCTTGGAGCTTCCTTCATGCTGTTTTCAGTGTGGGAGAAGCACCAGGATTGGGTGGAGCAGGCTAACCCAACGCTCCCTTTTATGCTAGAGGCCTGCACCCCCGAATCCTCTGGGCTGTTTACAGCTCAGATTGGCGCTGTCTGAAGTGCGCATGTCGGGGTGGCCGTCTCAAGGTAGCCGGCCAATCAAACACGTGCACTGCGCACTTTACACTCTAGTCATCCCTGATTCTATGTTGCGAATCATCACAGGAATAATGGCCGCCCCCACCGTGGCTCACACTTGCGCCAGACAGGGCGCAGGACACCACTTAATGAAACAGTAATAACTATTTTATTTACGTTTGCTGCTAGTGCTACACTAACAGCAGGCAGGGTGATGCTCCTCTGCCCAAAAAGAGGAACCACCACTGCTTACCACTCTCCTGCTAAACTGGCGAAGTACATTTGCTGCACTCGTTAATGTGACCCTTAGATATTTCACAATCGCTATAACTTTAGTTATGTAACATTAATGGCAGTACCCGCATTCTGACAATTGTTCCAGCACCACTGGTGTAGCATACCAATGAAGTTGTCAAATAAGTTGTCCTCTTCTCACAGTTTGTCTGCATGAGCATAACCCAGTCCTGAGTCATTCATGCATATTGCAATGAGCTTTATAAAGATTGTAAATGTTGGCCTACGCACCTCTATGAGGACTGCTTTGTGTGTACCAGGGTGTCTTTCAACCAGTAGCTTCTTTATCCATGAGTCAAAAGTAGCAAGTGTTTTATTTTAGGAGCTCACTTGGACTGTCTACTCACCAATTTGCATTGCTCATAACTTTTAGCTGTTGCCTTTGTATGTTCTTTACAGCTTTAAGTACAGATGTTTCTGTGCCTGTTAGCTCCTTTTCTCTGTAATTCACAAGGTGGGTGTTTGATTCTGGTTTGGTAAGCCTGCAGAAGGCTTATTCGCATGGTCAGAATGTGGCCATGCCAGTAGATGTTAGTGATTTATTTAAAATTGTTGGTTGTTTGATTATAGACTTTGCTTCTCTACATGAGTATGGTTGAACAAGTATGTATCTTCGCACGATACAGCTTGCGTTTTTGGTTTGTTAAAATGATTCGATTGATACAGTTTCACCCATATGTTCAATGTGATGTTCTCTGTCTGTGTTGTCATAGAAGCATGAAAGCAAATCTGACCAGCTCATCTGTCTGTGCCTTTTCTGGCGCTTACAGTTTTGTACGTTCACCTTACAAATCCACAATAATGCAACGAGAATTTATTATTACCCTTTCAAAATCCAAGCAGCCTACATCTCAATCCTTTTGCATTTCTTATTATTTATGAAATACTATTAATGTTAGGGCAGGTAATATGTGTTTTTTATGTGCTCACATTAGCCATTATGCAGCGGATGGGGAAAGTAGGCTAACCAGGGTTCTGCTAGGTTCTACTCCTCGCATTAGCGTTTCAGATAATCAATTAAACTCTGACTTGGCACCATAAAAACATGTTTGTCATCAGTGAGGTTTCGATAGGGAGAAGGTACTTTAATGAAGAAAATTCTCAATATACACCTTTTAGACAAATTTGGCCATGGCATTTTCATAGTAACTGAAAGCATTTTTGGTAAGAGAGACAGGTATATATTTAGTCAGATACTGACACACCCGGGTTTCTCTATCATCCCTTCAGAAAACAGGAAAAAGGAAAATATGTCTAGAACGAAACAAGGTAGAACGTTGTGAGCAGTCTGCTAGATAGCTTAGTCCCTGATAGTTTCGAGACATTCTTGCTTGGCTTCAGCATCTCCTAGAAACCTTTACCTGCATCATGGAACTTTCTGTTATTAAGTTGTCATTTATCATAGTATAAAAGTACAACATTTGTTTGTGTGCTTTACTTGGTGTAGATAAAATTCACGAAGGGCCTCATTATGAGTTTGTTGGTGGAACTGCCAGACTGCCATGTTGGGGGTCCCAAAAACACTGCCATGTTGGTGGTCTTTCAGACTGTCCCGTTACGGCTTACACAAGCAGAACCTCCGCCCGGCAACCAGAAAAGGCAAACCGCCAGTGGCAGCCTGGAAAAAGGCAGTCCAACCTCCTTTACCGCCAGCCCCGCTACCAACCACTGAGCATATTACAAGCACACAGCCACCGTGGCAGACCCACATGGTGGTCAGCCTATGGTGGTCCAAACCACTGCGGTTCGCGGTCAGCATACCAATACACAACTGCACATTGAAGGAATTTGAAAAAATTACAGCTGACACACATTGCAACACTTGACACACCAGCAAGGGACCCTATAACACACGCCTCTTAGCATTTGCCACAGAATACACACAAGACAGAGCACATATTTTCCACAGAGTCCCATATTAGGTACCCCTATTTTCACTATCCCATTGAATACCCTGTACACATTATTGTCAATTCACACCACCCTTTTGCACTTCACCAGTTTTGTAAGTCCCTGTCACCCATTTTGTTTCCTTTTTTTGCACCAAGTTATGTTTAAAAAAATCCCAGTTTCTCCGAAGATGAGTTGTGATTCATGATTGATGAAATTATGAGGGAAGAGCCACAATTGTTTTGATCTCAAGTCCAGCGTACTTCTCTCAGTAAAAAAATGGAAATGTGGGACAAGATTGTCTACAGAGTGAATGCTGTAGGCATCACCCTGCTCACAAAGGAGAGTATGAGGAAGAGGTGGAACGACCTCAGGAGCAAGGTCTGTTCCCTGGTCTCCAGGCACCAGCTGCAGACCAGGAATACTGGTGGTGGCCTTCCCAGTGTCCCATTAATACTCTGTCCCTGGGAGGAGACGGTTCTTACCATCCTCTATCCTGAGGGATTTGAAGGAATACCTGGTGGAGTGGAGTCTGGTAAGTCACAACACAAAAATATGTCACTAAAAAGCTATGTCATGCATGATCTTAGTTCAGCTTTTGCATCATTTACTGTTACTCCACTCACCAGTCCAGTGTCCACCTGTCCAAAGACATCCATTTGGCAACTCACAATTGAAGTGTATTTACCTGGGAAGATGACATATGTATAGTGTCTGTAGGACAAGGACGGGCATAACTACAACTCCCAGGAGGCAATGCTCCTGTGACTCCAAACACAAGCCCAGTGGTCACTTGCCAAAATACTCCTATCTGTTAACTCTCAATTGAAGTTTACTTACCTAGGGGCCGACCATTGTAGAGGGTGTATACTAGAGGCAATGAGATGACTACAGTTTCCAATAAGCTGTGTTTCTGTACCTCTAACCACCAGACTACTGTACCTGAGGCCAAATACACCTGTGTCTCAACTTGCAAATTAAGGGGGATATTTATAATCCCCTAGCACCACCTTACGCCACGTTAGCGTCAATATTTGTTATGTTAATGTGGCCCAACAAGGCCAAAATCTCTGCACCGTATTTACAGAGTGGCTCAATGCATGCATTGCGCACTCTGTAACCCTTTGCTCTACATTATGCCTGTTCCAGGCATAATGTATGCAAAGGGGGCATTCCCCCGTTTGGGGGAGCCATTTTGTTTTTTACAGCACTTTTAACACCTGCTCAGAGCAGGCGTTAGAAATGCGCTTCCATTGTTTAGAATGGGCCTCTATGTACTTTGCAGGAGTAGCACCAAGATTTTTGCACTACTCCTGCAGAGTATATCAATAGCGTCACATTGAATTACACTATTGCCCCCTACCCCGCGCCATGGTGCACCATATTTTAAATACAGCGCACACATGGTGGTGGTAGGTGAGTGCTAAGGAGCGCAGGGAAAGTGGCGTTGCACTCGGTGCAGTGCCACTTTCCATAAATCTTCCCCCCATAAGTTTGCTCACCTGGGGGAGGGGATACCATGTGTCCAGTGTGTGAAGTACAGGGAGTGACCTGACTACTGCTCCGAATAGGACCTGTCTCTGTAACTCAAACCACCAGACCAGTGTACCTCAGGCCAAATACACTTGTGTCTCAACTTACAAACAATGTTTACTCACTTGGGGGGGATACCATCTGTCCAGTGTGTGAAGTACAGGGAGTGACATGACTTTAGCTCCCCATAGGCCCTGTTTCTATAACTCAAACCACCAGACCACTGTACCTAAGGTTAAGCACATCTGTGTATCAACTTACAAATGATGTATACTTGCCTGGAGGTATATCATCTGTCCAGTGTGTGAAGTACAGGGAGTGACTGGACAGCAGCTCCCAATAGGCCCTATAAGTTGATACACCGGTGTCTCAACTTACAAATGAAGTTTGTTCACCTAGGGGGAGAACATTGGTAGAGGGTGTGAAAAACAGGTAGTGACCTGACTACAGCACCCAATAGGCCCTGTTTCTGTAACTCAAACCACCAGACCAATGTACCTCAGTCCAAATACACCTATGTCTCAACATACAAATGATGTTTACTCACCTGGGGGATACCATCTGTCCAGTGTGTGAAGTACAGGAAGTGAACTGACTACAGCTTCCAATAGGCCCAGTTCATGTATCTTTAACCACCAGACCAGTATACCTCAGGCCAAATACACCTGTGTCTCAACTTAAAAATGAAGCTTACTCACCTTGGGGATAACATTGGTAGAGGGTGTGTGGTACAGGGAGTGACCAGACTGCAACTCCCAGGAGGCTCTGTTACTGCCACTCCAATGACCGTTCCAGTGTCCTTGTCTTTTTTTTTTTTTTTGTAACACACAAGTTTATTAGTTAATTAAAACCATAAAACCTTTCCTTCCACATAAAGGTTTAACAGAGCAATTTTAGTGCAATAAGGCAATTCCAGATCTTAATGAAAAATATATTAAATGTCCTTCCACGTAAAACATTTTGAAAAAAAGAACTTACTAATGCTATATGGCATTAATAATAATAGGGCAACAGAACAAACTTAGTATAGGTAAGGCAAATACAGCGTGAAAAGGTCCTGTGTTTAAAATGAAATGATATATGAAATTTTCCTTCCACATAGAAATGTAAAAGAGAATAGAAATAGACCAATGAGGCATTATTAAAGATTGGACAAAGTGGGAAGAGATCTTCTGTTGATTTTGTTTACCCCTACTTAAGTCTAATTGTTAGTACCAGACTTTATTACCACACCTGCTAAGCAACCCGATTCAACTACCTAGAAGCCTTCCCTTCTTTAACATATTCAGTGTGGGTTATAGGGATTTTGCATCCTTTTCCGCCATCCCTTTGACTTGGTTATTTCGAGAGGCTGTGGTTTTAAGAGAGAACATTTCCATGAATTGAACCAGAATAATGTTCAATATTGTGTTTCGAGGGTTAAAAGCTGCAATTAATGCTTGTCTGCAGGATCTAATTCTTAAACTGTTTAATTCTTTTTTCAGCAAGAGTCTCCTTTCAACCGCCAAAGCTGGTCAAATGCAGACCACATGCACCAAGTTTTCTTCTGCTAGATGACAGAGACGGCACTCCTGGGGGCTTACTTGCCGCTCCTTCTTCCATTTTGGCATGAGGTCTAACATTGGGACTTCACCCAGCCTAAGTCTGAGAAAGGATTGCTTTATTTTCCGTGAGTAGGAGCCAGCCATAAATAGTGATTCTTTAAACGTTTTGTAGGAGTTAAGGATCAACCAACTATGCTCCCTTTTGGTCAATGAGACCCTATCTTCTAGCCAGCTCTGTAGTTTACTTGCTTTATTCACGGCTTTATTGAAAACGGGGATGGGTAGGACCGATCCCATACCTCATCTAAGTTCAAAAGACTCTTACTTTTTTCTAGATACCTTATGCAGTTGTAGTTCCCTCTTTCTAGGATAATTTCCTGCCAGACTAGATAGGCTAAAGACCCTTTTAAAGCACAGCTCAATTTGTAGCAGCATTTAATATATGCAGCGGGTCGGGCTAACAACTGTTTGACCAGCATGAATTCCAGTCTGACCTGGGCTGGTGAGGCCTGCCTGGGGAGCCGAAAAACACGCTTATAGGTCTTTATCAGAAGCTGATCCAGTAGACCTACTTCCATCCCCCTCATTATTTCGGTCCCATAGGTGATAGTTGGAAGTAGTTTCGCTCTCATTACAGCTGTTAATTGGTACAGAGCCTGATCGCAGACTGAATTTGCTAGCTTACAAAAGGCATAAGTGAGGGCCTGCGTCTTGCTTTTTATTGCTTCTTTTTGTGGCGTGTAATTACCTCTAGCGTCCACCACAAATCCTTGGTATCTATATGATGTTACTTCTTATAGGGTTTTCCCATTCATATGCCATTTACATTGGCTGGTTGGCCTGCGGTTTAAGGTAATCATTTTAGATTTTTTATGATTGATTTCTAAATCATTAGATCCTGAGTACTCTTCTAATGCCTTTAACAATTTCTGCATGCCTATTCTGGTATTGCTGATTAGTAGTAGGTCATCTGCATATAGCAGATTGGATACTTGTTGACCGCCCAGTGAGGGAGAGTGGGAGGAATGACCATTTAACTTGGTGGGGAGGTCTGCTATGTACAGGTTGAAGAATGTTGGGGCCAATACGCAGCCTTGCTTCACACCCACTGTTGTTTTGACTGCCCTGGATAGATGAGAGCCTTCCCCCAATTTCATCTTCACCCAAGTATCAGAGTATATCATTTTGATGGTGTTTAAAATAGAATGTGGCATCCCCCAAAGTAGTGATTTAGCCCACAATTTGCTGCGGGGGACACAGTCAAAAGCAGCTTTAAAGTCAACAAAACATAAATAGGTTGGAGTCCCCTTTGCTTTTGCTCTATTTATGATCAGACCTAGCCCCATACTATTTGTTAATGTTCCTTGGTGCTTGGTGAAGCCGGTTTGATTAAAGGGTAGAATGTTGTTGTCTGTGATCCGGGCTTCTAGATGTTTTAGCACACAGCAAGAAAAGTACTTAAGGGCAACGTCTAAAAGGCTGATTAATCTGTAGTTGCTTGGGGAGAGCGTGCTCCCACCCTTATATGGGGTGGATTATTGATCCTTTCCAGGATGCCGGGACGTTGCCTGTTGTGAGCACATCGTTGAACATTGCAGCCAGAAAATTGGCCCATCTTTCTGTTTCTTGTTTGAATAATGCTTGTGGTAAGCCATTAGGGCCGGGGGAGCAGTCCATTAGTGACTTTCCAATTATTTTTAATAGTTCTGGTGGCGTAAATTTCAAAGCTTCAGGGATGTTGGGTTGCCAGCCAATCATATGCCCCTGAATTTGAGGGCCTTCTTCAATGGGCAGTTCTTTTAGACGGGACTTTAAATGGGATACCCATACATCCCCTGCTATATTTGCATTATTGCCTGCTTTTGAACCATTGTCTATTGTATTGATGATTTTCCAAAATCTTTTGGAGTCAGATGTTTTGATCGCGAAATGTAGTTTGGCCCACAGGGCCTACTGTTGGCCTTTTTTAGAGGTCCATGGATCCCTTTTGTACAATTTCCTATGCTCTCTCAGAGCGGTCAATATTGATCCATTATCTGGTCATTTAGTGTCCTTGTCTTGAAATTCCCTTGTTTGGTAACTCACAAATGAAGTATATCCACCTGTGAGGACAACATTTGTCAAGTGTGGAAAGTAGAGGGAGTGACATTACTGTAAAGGCCAGGAGGCTATGTTTCTGAAACTACAAACTCAAACCCAGTGGTCACTTGCCAAACTACCCCTGTTTGTGAAATTTCAATTGAAGTTCTCTCACCTCAGAGGATAACATATGTCATGTGTTTGGGAGTATGGGGACTGACTTGACTGAAAATTCCAGCAGGCCCTGTAATTGGTACTGAAATCACCAGACCAGTGGTCACTTGTCAAGATACACTGGCTTGCTATCTCTCAATGGAAGTTTACGCAGCTGGGAGTGAGCAAGATACAGATCAGACACATCTCTGGCTAGGTGGCCAGAGATGTGTCTGGCTATCTAGCTGCACCTTGACATGTTAACCCAAGACGAAACGATTGAGGACAGGAAGGACAGCTTACCCAGTGTGCAAAAAAGTGATCCCCAAGTGCTCAAGATGCATCACCAGAATGCCATTGGCAGCAGACACATTCACACTGCACTGACTACATGATAACTCCAGTCACATATACAACAAACTCCTGTCTTTGCCTGCATCATAATCAACTAGGTCACAAAATGGCCAAAGCCATATCCTGCATAGCCATTGCTTTGCCAGCACTGGTGACAAGATGGAATTTTCAGCCCATGCTCCCAAGTCCCATTGAGCTGCACATTTCAGCAGCTGTGTCAGCCAAAAAGATCTGGCACGCTCCACTAATGTTCTGTCAATACAAACATTACCATGGGTACTTGCCATATTTGGATTAACTGCAGTGTCACTTTGCACTAGGTCTCTGCTTACTGTTGGAGGTAGATTTCACAATACAACCGGTAACATTGTACATTTCCCATCAACAGGTCGATCTGCCAATGTGCACAGAGAGGCCACAGAGGAGAATGCCACTACCCCCCTTGATGAAACCCTCAGTGAGGACAGCATTCCTGGACCACTGGACGTGGAGGACGGTTCTGGCTCATCTGAGAAACCTGGTCAGATGGTTACAGTGAGTCTCACTGTGCCCACATCACCACTTCCCAGCCCGGTTGCCTTCACATCACAGGCAGCCATTCATCGCCAACCTGTGTACCTGTGTACCAAGCACAGTTTCTATCATCTCGTTCCCCCCAGTCCTGGATCCTGAGTTGCAGTGCAACACTTCTGACAGTGAGGGTCCAAGAACAAGTTGGACAGGGTACCCTGTTGCAGGGGCACAGGCCTGTGAGGGTGGTGTGTGTGGGAGGGATACTGTGGACCAGTGGGACGAAGCCAGTGGGGCTGCCGTCAGACAGGACACCATCAGCCATGTCTTGGGGGTCAGTCAGGAATCCCAAGGCGTGATTGGCCGGGTAGTGACTGAACTCCAAGAAATCAAGTAACTACAAAAAGACATCCATAGGGACATGCGGGAGCAGTGGGAGGCCCACAATACCACCATGGCCTCCCTAAACCGGGGCTTTGAGGGACATGAACACCACCCTGGGCAGGCTATTCAACAACACTCCACCCCTTCCTTTGGGGAGATCAGTGCCAGACACTGGAATGGAGGCCCTGCTAGGGGAACAACCAGACTCAGACCCCCCCGCCTCTGTAGCAGCTGATCCCCCTCAGCAAACAAGGGTGTCCAGCAAAGAATCCAGGAGGTGGAGATGGCAAGACATTCACCACTGTCAGCAAGTGACCTCTTCCTAACAGACCTCCTTTGTGTGCCACGCATTCACTTTCTGGACTGATTCTAAACCACCTACCAATTCCTTAGGACTTCATATGGTGTGGCATCTACTCAGTTAATTTCATCTACCATGACTGACACCTTCACTTTAATTTTAGGTTCTTGTCTGTCCACAGTTTATGATCTACAACAGCATTGTAATAAATTCACCCATCACAAACTTGTCTGCTTTTTTAGTTTCCACTCATTGCTATGTAGTGATGTAAGACTATGTGAACCGTATGATGAGTACACAGATACTTGTGCAAGGAGGAATATGTCACAGGCACACAGTGTCCTGCTCAGGACTATAATCATTACACCCCAACACATCAGCACAAATATCTGGTCACACAAAAATACTGAGTCATAGAACATATCCCAAGGTACAGCCCACAATATCATTGCGGTAAGTGATTTGTCAGACATTGACACATAGAATAGGCAAACAGGGAAGTGTGAAGATGTCACCAGCTTGAGCCTTATCACATACCACACCGTTATCCAACACCACATAATCCAAGATAGAGACACATGGCAGTAGAACAGTTCGACATACACATATGTCATTGTTGTGACACAGGCACTGTGGCCTGCAATGATTAAACACATCTACAGCTACATGCCGGCCATGCAAAAAGTGTTTAGCCAATGTGAAGGGAAAATGACTTGTTTGTAATCCATGACTACATATTAAATGCCCATGTGATGACACACATGATGCAATTGTCCCACCACAGTACTTCTGACCTTCCATCAAGGCAGTGTGCAAGCTGTCTTGGTATAGTTTGGGAGGCACCCAAACTCTGTGGCCTACATTACCTGGATCAATCCATGTCCACTTTGTATGTCAAACCAGCATTACATACCTGCCAATGTCACAACTCTGAAATGCCCACATGAGGATGTGATTTTGAAGGTACCTGTACAAAGACAAAACAAGGAGTATAGGCTTGGAATTATAGCCATCACACAAATCACATTGCAAGCAACTGGAAAACTACTTACATTGCAGGGAAACTTAAACAGGGTCACGTCATCAAGGCGAGGATGTGTCAAAAACAAATTCATCAAGCAGCCTTTGGCTGGTTATTGCAGAGTGCCAGCTCCCTAGCTGTTTCTGATACAGTGAACTACACACATTCCCACAACTACAGTTAATTATACAGTCACAGTCTCATCATCACATGACATACTTACACTCATGAAAAGTAGAGTTGATGAGATCTTCCCACAAGCCAGTACCTTCCTCTTCACCACTATCATCCTCACTTGTCATTTCAGGAGTTTCACCTGGTGGCACTGCAGCCCCCCCTCCACTGTGCAGTATGGGATGTTCCCCTGCAAGGCAAGGTTGTGGAGCATGCAGCATGCCACAGTGATCTGACACACTTTTCTGGGTGAGTAGAGGAGGGCTCCAACTGTATGATCAAGACGCTGAAATCTGGCCTTCATGAGCCCAAAACCCGCTCCATGACCCGCCTTGTTCTTCCATGGGCCGAATTGAAGCAGACTTTCCATGGCATAGTTGGATTCCTTAGTTGTTATAATAATCAAGGATGGTTTGGATATGCGGAGTCTCCTGTCAAGAAATGGGACATATTTACTTTAATGAGTCCCACAGTTCATGATTGTAGCTCCTGATATTGCACACAAACAATCAGTACAGGCATGACTTACCAACCAGCCAGGCCCTCTATGGTTGCAGGCGTGACATCAGCTGGGGTATGGTGCTGTTCTGAATAATGAAAGAATCATGGGCTGAACCTGAATAATGGGCAGACATGAAATGTAGAGATTCGACAGACAGACAACTTGCACATTGATGGAATGAAAGTTCTTTCTCTTCCAAAAGACTTGATTATTGGCTTACTATGGCACCAAGCCAACATTGTGCCATCAATGGCCTTACCCCACATATGGGAGGCAGGCAAAACCAAAAAATTCAGCCTTCATTTTAGCTTAATCCTCACATCTGGAAAACTGGAAGTAGGTGTCAAGGTGTTTCAGAATTGCTAAGAGGACATCCCTCAACACCAGACTTAACACAGGCTGGGACATCCCAGCAGATAGGGCCACTGTACTTTGGAAGGACCCTGTGGCTAGGAGGTGCAACACTGACATGACTTGTACAGGGGGTGGTATGCTCGTTGGATACTGTTAGAAATGGGGTCTCTGGTTGGCAGTCAGTTTGCACACTGTCCAACAGATACCTAATAGCTGGCATCAGATCTGGCTCCAACTGACAACATAAGTCCTCAATTGTTTGTCTATCGAGGTGGTAGTACATGATTATGTGGCATTACTCCATGGTCTGCAGATGCGGCAGTGGATGGTAGACTGGAGGTTGTCACCTCCTCCCTCTCCCTTGGTACCTATGTATGACAAGACATGATTTGTAATGTTAGTCAGTGCGTCCACAGCAACATACGTGATGCATGCAACATAGTATTTCTGACTGTATAGATATGGCACCCAGTACTCATCCCAGCTGGCAACTACACAAGGGTCACTTGTGACTCACATGGTTTCCCACACATGTGTCCACAACCTGGTATTGGAACAAACTCGATTTTGAGCTACACAATTGCCCCTCAAAATGTTACAGCCTTTCCCAAGTGCAAAAATGACTGTTTGCAGTGGTGGACTATGCGCCACTGTGGAATGCCATCTGTGCCCTGCAACATGCTACAATGTTGGTTGAGTAGAGAGACCTACTTGGCAATACAAAATCTGGATGTTTGTGAGGTAATATGACATGTATCTAGGGTGTGACACAATTCAAAATGTCCAGTACAACATTGCAGGGCATCAAAATGGTGGCTGTCTGACCTACTTCACTGGACATTAGGAACTGCCCGCAACCGTCAACGGAAGTCGTCATGCGGTGCAGTTGCAGTTGTGGTGGGCACAGCCATAGGCTAATGTTGTTGCCATTGGTGGTCACAGGCCAATCGCTGTGTCCGCTGGTGGTGACGACTGCATACGTGCCAGACATGACCGCCATGTTCTGCAGATTTACTCACTTGACTCCTGAAACTGCTGCCAGCAATACCTCTGTGAATTGAGCTGCTGTGTCCCACCTCTGGGACAATCATGCCACGTCCTGCAGGTTATAGGGCCCCTGCCTTCTCTCCAGAAGAACTGGAGAGGCTAGTTAATGAAGTCCTACCCCTGTATGGACAGTTCTATGGCTCGAAGTTCTTGTTTAATATAGTATAGTGAAATATTGGAAGAGGAGGTGGACTACCATGTTTTGTGTAGAGAACTAAGGAATACAATAGTTTTTATAGACATTTATGGTTGAATGGTGAAAGGTTCCACTATATGATACTCAAAAAGATTTCTATTCCTGCCCTATACCTATAGATCAGAGAGTGAGAGCCAATTTGAAGGCACGGGGCTCTTCCTAAGTAGTTTGATGAGTTCAATATAAAAGTGAACTCCGTGGTAAGTCCTGAGGACAACATTGGCACTACTATTAAATAATTATTTTTAATCACGATTAAATCTTTTCCTCCACCCTATCTTTATACACTGTTTTTGGGTACAATGAAACAGGCAGTGCATGTTGTGGGTAAGTCACATATGACATAGTGAAATACCTAAAATCATTAACAGATAGGATGATAACAGGTGACTAATTTGTTGTGTTTTGTCCATATGGAAGTTATCCATTTGTTGGATTATCGCAAAGCAAAAAACAATTTCTGGATACGGATTTGTAATGAATGGTGAGCAGGTGTCTGTTTGACTTATGTTGGACACAGGTGAGTGTAGAGGTTTGATGATGGGAGAGTAGTATGTGAATTTTCTCCAGAAAAGATAGAGACTATTGATCGTGCATTGTGAATTCCTCCATGTGATACTCTCTATAAAAGGAATCAAGATATTCCCCTTTTATTGGTGTTTTATTCTGATAGTGATGGGAGGTGGGAATTAAGTTGGATGTATCAACATTGAAGGTGTTTTAGATCTAAAGGAGATGCAAAGAACTTGGGAATTTATGTATTTCTGTTTGGTTGTTTTTGTATAGATTTGCAAAATATATGTTGGGAGTATATTGAATTGTCCTGAATAAGGTGGTAGAAGTATTTTGAGAGACCACTTAAACGCGTCAACACAAATTGGACTGCTGGACCCATTGTAACTAGCTTAAAATTGAATAGGGATTGTGTGCACAAATCAATTGGCCTGCATATACCAAAATCGGGTCAACAATAATATAATGGACTAGGATGGATGTCTTTTGGTTTGTCTCCCTCATGTTTGATTTAGTTTTTTACATGTATGGTTTTTATTAATTTTTCTTGCAATAGTTTTATGCTGGTTTTTAAGGGTGATTTCATTTTGCATTTTTATAGATATATTAATTAAATATTTTCTATTAGATTCCTTTATTTGAGATTGATCATTGGAGTGAATGAGTGGTTGATTTAGCACACTGTGTGCTGAATGGTTTGTTTCTCCCCCTGGGGATCTTTTCTTTTTGCAGTTCTATGGCACGCCAGAGGAGCAAGTATGAATTCCATGGCCACAATTTATGCTGTTTTTACACCATCCATTCCCTCCTCACGGGCTACAATGTGCCCCGGTGTGCCAGTTAGTCTTCTTGTATGCCTATTGTTGTGGTCCATGTGGCATTAATAGGATGTACAGGGTTCAGGTATTGGTGAGCAGTACCATAATAAGTTCAATCACATTGTGTAGTGTGAGCTAATCTGGGCTCATGGATCCTCTTTGAGTTGTATGAACATGCCTGGCTAAGGAGCCTTTACTGCCATCAACTGAAACCTTTTTCTCCATTATATTTGTAAATGTTAGCCTACATGTATGTGCATGACAGCATGAGCTGTGTATGCATCTGGTAGGAGTCATCAGAGAATCATGTGAGCAATATGTATGTTGCCACAGATTTTCCAAAACACATCTGGCCTTGCTAAAATGTTGAGTTCAAAGCATATAACAATTCACTCTGCCCTTCAGCTATACACACAAACCACATGCCAAATTGCTAATGGACCCATGATGGACCGTCATGCATGGAAGTGATAGAAATGGGATGCCATCCAGGTTCTGCCAGCTCAACTTGCATAGACCAGGGCATGTCAGTTGTATCTCCCAGTATGGGACCTAGTCCAGGTTGTTGAAGAGTCACTATGGCTATGGAAATGTGGCACTGTGCCCACTCCCTGTAGACCTGCAGATCCTGGCATGTGGCCAGTTTGGTGCTCTAGTGGCAACCCTTGCCCTGAATTCCTCAGTCCATTGCCTAGATTAGGAATGGGTACTGAGTTATATCCAAAAAATGGTCCATATTTGCATTTTGCCTCACAATTGTCAGTGTGTGTTTATGACTCATGACAGGCCCCTTACTCCTGCAGCTGAGTTGTCACCTTCACACAGGTCTCATTTGTCCTGTACAGGCTTCTTGCACCATTGACTTCCCACAGTGTAGTGAGTATGCACACTCCTGGGCGGTTCTGATATGTGAGTCAATAGCTTGGTGTTAGACTTGGCATCCTTAGAGTGGTCTCCTCTAACTTTTTGCCTAACTTTTTTGATACTCTGAGCACTTTACCACTGCTATCCAGTGCTAAAGTGCAAGTGCTCCTATATAAAATGTATGTGTAATTGGTTTTCCATGATTGGCATATTTGATTTGCTAGTAAGTCCCTAGTACAGTGCACTGGAGGTGTCTAGACCCTGTAAATCAAATGCTACTAGTGGGTCTGCAGCACTGGTTGTGCCACCCACATGAGTAGCCCTGTAAACATGGCTCAGACCTGCCACTGCAGTGTCTGTGTGTGCAGTTTTAAACTGCCAATTTGACTTGGCAAGTGTACCTACTTGCCAGACCTAAACCTTCCCTTTGTATACATGTAAGGCTTCCCTAAGGTAGGCTCTAGGTAGCCCCCTGGCCAGGGTGCAGTGTATATTACAGGTGGAACATGTACTTATGTGTTTTAGATGTCCTGACAGTACAATATTGCCAATTTTGTTTTTCTCTGTTACAAGGCTTATCCCTCTCATAGGTTAACATGGGAGCTGCCTTTAAATATTATTAAAGAGCAGATTCCCATTGGGAGCAGATAGACATGTGGAGTTTGGGGTCTCTGAACTCACAATTTAAAAATACATCTTTAAGTGAAGTTTGTTTTTGGATAGTTTGTTTGAAAATGTCACTTTTAAAAAGTAGGCATTTTCTTGCTTAAAGCATTCTGTTGTTTGTGGATTCCCTGTGTGGGTCGGTTTGACAGTTGGGCTGTTTGCACCTCTTCTCTAGACAGTGACACAAAGGGAGTTGGGGTGTAGCCTGCATATCCTGATGGGCCATCTGGGCTGAGGGGAGGGGAGGAGTGGTCACTCGCACCGAAAAGGGCTGTTCCTGCCCTCATACAATGCAGTCTCCAACCCCCTGGTGTGTGTCTGGGGCCTGGCCACGGCAAGGCAGGATCTTGAAAACAGAGACTTCTCTTTGAAGTAGGCCTACTTCAAAGGCAGAAAGGGGTATAAGAAGAGACCCCAAGACCCCTGAAGATTAGATCACTTCTGGAATCAACAGGAACCTCTGCCAAGGAGAAGAGCTGAAGATCTGAGAAGTTCTGTCCCTGCCTATAACTGTGCTTGGTTGGGCTATCCTGCAGTTTCTGCTTCTGCCTGTGAAATGGGACAAAGACTGGGTGTGGTTTGTGCATTTCTGCTTGAGAAGAATCTCCAAGGGCTTGAACTGCGCTTGCCTCCTGTTGTTGAAGTCTCAGGGCCATCAAAGCATTACCATTCCAGCACCTGAACTCTCTGCAGAGACTCTTGCCCTGCCAAGTGGTGCCCTATCCAGTCCCTGGGCCCTTGAGAGGTGACGCTGGCAGCTAAGATCTTAAAATCCACACACAGACTGCCGTGAGGGGAAACTTTCGACGCACCACCCGCCTCGCGGCTGATAAACGACGCACCGCCAGCCTTGTGGCTAAAACTGACACTCCACCTGCATCACAGCTGGGAGATCTGCGCAACGCAGCAGGAGAAACAACCCGCAACACCTGCAGCGGCTGCTATTAATGATGCAAACCCCATGCAGTGATGTTTCTTGACACCGTGCGACTGGATTTCAATGCAATATCACTGGGTGCGGAAAATCATTGCAAAGCCTGCCCGGGCCTGAGGTGCCCGTTCGGATTGATGGATTGGTCTCTTGCAGGAGAGAAGAAACGAAGCACACGATCCCGACAGGAGGAGGAACAATGCATGTTCTCGCTTGCGGGTGAGAAATCGACGTATCGCTGGCCTTTTTTGACGCATAATCGCCCTTGCTGCATTATTTTGACGCTACCCAGGTGGTTTGTGAAATAACAGCGTTCTCACTGTTTTC
The DNA here is from genome assembly GCF_031143425.1 of Pleurodeles waltl. Classification (NCBI taxonomy): domain Eukaryota; kingdom Metazoa; phylum Chordata; class Amphibia; order Caudata; family Salamandridae; genus Pleurodeles; species Pleurodeles waltl. The sequence continues at coordinate 1,614,776,958 of NC_090444.1, forward strand.
TCAGGATTAAGACTCTTATTCTTTTTAAAATTCACAACTTGACTTGTGTATGTCAGATTTTTGTTGTTTTGATCTTGTTTAGATAAATATTACCTATTTTTCGATACCTGTGTTGTGTCATTTTGTAGTGTTTCTACTGACTTACTGTGTGTGTTGGTACAACTACTTTGCACCTTGCTTCTGAAGTGAAACCTGCCTGCTTGTGCCAAGCTACCAAGGGGTGAGCAGGAGTTAGCTGAGGGTGATTCTCCTTTACCCTGACTACAGTGAGGGTTCTTGCTTGGACAGGGGGTAACCTGACTGCCAACCCAATACCACATTTCTAAAATTGGTGATCAGTGGTTGGGATTGGACTTGTATCTGTACTTGACATACAGTGATTAAGTGTACACTACTATTTTCAGTGCAGGCCATTACCTGACCACATACTGCTAGTCTTTACGATTTTTGCTTTTTTCTCTCTTTGGATTTTTCCCTACTTCCATAGTTGGTAGTAATCCTTCATTGACTTTTGAACTTTATTTGGGAACTTGTTTTTCTGGCTTTGGAACTTTTCACTTTTAGCTCTTCATCATGTCTCAATCTGGAGATGTATCAGCTGGAGCTGCTTTTGGTTTAGGGAAACTGGAGGGCTATACAGTTGCTAGTGGAGGCAGTTTTGCAAAAACCTTGCTTGTCCCATTAAGGGCTCCACCAGGAAGGAGGAGCTGCAGAAGGCACTGAGGGCCTGGGTAACAGCCACTGAAGCTGAGGGGCACACAGAAGAGGAGGAGAATGAGGAGGAGGAAGAGCAATCCATCCACAATGGTGTCGTGGGTGGGGCTGTTATGTCCAGGGGGCAGGTAGCAGTATGTCATCCAAGGGTCTGACTCCTGAAGGGTTGCAGGACAGACAGGCAGAGATGGCTCACCAGTTAGAGTTGGAGAAAATAGGGATGACCACAGAAGGGAAAACGTTATTGTTGGCTCATGAACTCAGCTTGAGGGAGCTACATCAGAGGAGCCAGTCTAGTAGGAATGGTGGCAGCAATAACACAGTGCAGCCTTAGAGGAGGGTGAACATTCCTAAGGACCTTGTGAAGGATTACAAAAGGGAGTATGACATACTGGGGGTCATTCTGACCTTGGCGGTAAAAGTCGCTTACCGCCGGCCAGAAGGCCGCCATAACACCGCCGCGGCCGCGGTAAACCGCCACGGTCATTCTGACCCGCAACTGGCAAACCGCCAAAAACCTGACATCCACAATATTCCGCCACACCAAAGGTCAGCGGGAAACTGGCGATGACCAAACCTCCACCGTCACGCCAACAGAAATACGCCCATGCCATTCCGACCCACAAATCCCCGCAGCGGTCTTTCAACCGCGGTATTCCATTGGCGGTACACACCGCCGCGCTCAAGATACACACACCTTTACAAAACACATCCACATTGGATAATTCAAAATACACACACCTGAGACACATACACACACCACTCCCACACACCCAATCCAGTATAAAACACACACCCACATCACCCACAAACCCCTACGACCACAATTGCGAGTGAAGGACAGAGAGAGAGAGCACAGCAAAGAGTACACCATCACACAGAGGCAAATCACAACATCACCCACACACTTTCCACGCACAAAACACCATACACCACCACACTCACCCCACTCTACAACACATAAACCACCCCTCACCTCATCCACACCACCCCATGGCACCCCAAAGACACCCCAGGTTCTCTGACGCAGAACTCAGGGTCATGGTGGAGGAAATAGTACGTGTAGAGCCCCAGCTCTTCGGGGCACAGGTGCAGCACACCACCATTGCCAGGAAGATGGAGCTATGGAGCAGAATAGTGGACAGGGTCAACGCTGTGGGACAGCATCCACGCAATCGGGACGACATCAGGAAGAGGTGGAACGACCTACGGGGGAAGGTGCGTTCCATGGTATCAAGGCACAACATTGCGGTGCAGAAGACTGGCGGCGGACCCCCACCTACTCCAGAATTCACAGAATTGGAGGAGGAAGTCTTGCACATCCTGCATCCTGAGGGCCTCGCAGGAGTAGGCGGAGGAATGGACTCTGGTAAGGCAAATCTTCACTACTTCATTCCCCCCACCCCACCTGCATGCCAAATCATACCCCCACCCTCACCCCTACCCCCATCACACCAACTCCTTGCTAATGGCTCACCATCACAACCCACCCATCCCAAAACCCAGCCCTGCATGCCTCCCCAAAGCATGGACACCCATCACCAAAGCATGCCCACTGCACACACCCATCACCCCCACAAGCCACCATCACAAAAGCCCCCACAAGGGAATGCCAGCACTGGGGGACACGGCCACCCACCCATTACACGAAATGCCACACACAGAAGCAATAACCATACTCTTATACCCCTGCAGGACCCGAACGCCACCACACCGCCACGGAGGGTCCAGAGATGTCCATCCCACCCCCAGAAGAGGCCCCCAGTGATGACAGCAGCTCTGTCTCCCTGGACCCTGATGACCAGCCCGGCCCATCGGGGACCTCGGGACAGTCGGTTCCCCACAGACAGCCACAGGCTACACCAGACCTAACCCCCTCTGGGAACACCAGCACAGCTCCCACCCAGCGGGCCCATGCCTCTGTCTCCAGGACACGTCAATCAGCGGTGTGTCCACCACTACAGGGCACCCAGGTTGACCCACCACCCCAACAACAACAGGGACCTGGGGGCAGTGGTAGTGGGCACACCGTCCAGGGGACAGAGGCCCAGGGAAACAGGGGAACTGGGAGGGCTGCTGTGCGACAGGGGGGGGACAGGCCCAGGGAACCGACTCTCCAAGAGGCCCTCTCCTCCATCATGGGAGCATACCACCGCTCCCAGGAGACGATGGCTACGGTACTGGCCAGGTTCCAGGAGATCTAGGTCATGCAGGAGCAACAGTACATGGGGTTCCGAGAGGAACTGAGGAACATTAGTTCCGCAATGGGGACCATCGTCGTGGCCCTAACCCAGATAGTCACCACATTGCGGGACCATGTGGCACCACAAAGGGCCCCTGTCACTAGCCTAGACCAGGAACAGCCTACCACCTCCGCCGGCGCTAGTGGACAGGAGGCCCCCACACAACGACGGGCCACCAGAACCCCACCTCCTGCAGAAGAAGAACCACCCTGCAAGCGGAACCTGAGATCTCACAAGAAGACAGAGTAGGATTGCAAGACCCCCGCCAGCAAACGATACCCCCTGATGTCATCCCACTGTCCCACATTGTCACCCTGTCCAACCTTGAACTGCCCCTGCTCCATCCTTCCACAGGCATATGGACAATGCACCTGTGCGACTGAGAACTGGACTCTGCCATGGACATTACTCCACCATCACCCATCCCCCTTTTACAATCATGTTCCATAAATTTAGCACTTGAATTAAATCACTTTTTGCACTAAAAAAATCTGGAGTCTGCTTGTAATTTGAACAAATGTATTAGACATAACGGTGCCAAAATGTTCAGTTACATTGTGATGACAACATACCACTGTCACACAGCTGTAGTACATGGGCAAACAAAGCAGAGGTCACGCAGTGGGGCCCACAGCTCTGAAAACGGAAGGGAAAGTCACAACTCAGTTAACAGGAACTGGGGGGAACTCAGACAGTAGAGAGGCAGGCGTGGTTGATTCGTACCTGTCTGCTACTGAAAATACTGTAGTATCACTGTGTCCCTGTTGTCTGTGTCGTCCCCGTCGTCCTCCTCCTCTTCACTCGCCACAGGCTCCACAGCTGCTACAACACCACCATCTGGACCATCCTCCTGCAGGAAAGGCACCTGGCGTCGCAAAGCCAGGTTGTGAAGCATACAGCAGGCCACGATGATATGGCACACCTTCTTTGGTGAGTACATTAGGGATCCCCCTGTCATATGCAGGCACCTAAACCTGGCCTTCAGGAGGCAGAAGGTTCTTTCTATAATCCTCCTAGTTCACCCATGGGCCTCATTGTAGCGTTCCTCTGCCCTTGTCCTGGGATTCCTCACTGGGGTAAGTAGCCACGACAGGTTGGGGTAACCAGAGTCACCTATTAGCCACACACGGTGTCTCTGTAGCTGTCCATCACATAAGGGATGCTGCTATTTCCCATGATGTACGCGTCATGCACTGACCCAGGGAACTTGCCATTTACATGGGAGATGTACTGGTCAGCCAAACAGACCACCTGGACATTCATAGAATGATAACTTTTTCTGTTCCTGTACACCTGCTCACTGCCACTGGGGGGAACCAAGGCCACATGTGTCCCATCAATGGCCCCAATGATGTTGGGGATATGTCCAAGGGCATAGAAATCACCCTTCACTGTAGCCAAATCGGCCACCTCAGGGAAAACAATGTAGCTCTGCATGTGTTTCATCAGGGCAGACAACACTCTGGACAAAACCTTAGAAAACATAGGCTGAGACATCCCTGATTATATGGCCACAGTTGTTTGGAATGATCCACTTGCCAAAAAATGGAGTACAGACAGAACCTGCACCAGAGGGGCAATCCCTGTGGGTTGGCGAATGGGGGACATCAGGTCTGGCTCCAGCTGGGCACACAGTTCATGTATAGTGGCTCGGTCAAGTCTGTATGTCAGTATGACATGTCGTTCTTCCATTGTTGACAGGTCCACCAGCGGTCTGTACACGGGAGGATTCCTCCATCTCCTCGCAAGTCCCAGCGGACGGTGCCTAGGAAGGACAACATGGAGCACAGAGTCAAACAACCCACAGGTACGTAACCACAGCTTGCACAGTACACGATTCGCTATGCATTGAATGGCTTGTATGAGTGGCAATGCAAGGCCTAGGCCTGTGTGACGCCGTAGAAATTCAGCCATGTGGGCCCTTGAAATGGCGGCTGCCTGACCTGTGAAGTGTGACAATGGGATGTGAGGTCAATGCGCTGGCATGGCACACCGTGGCGGTAGGCGGTCGAAGACCGCGGCGCAAAGCAGAATTGGTTAACATAGAACCCTATGGGTCTCAGGAGCCAATGACGATGTGCGCCGGCGGTCGCGGTACGCACCGCCGCGGGCGTGACCGCCATTTTCTATCTGCTTAATCACTCGAGACCTGATCATCCACAGGAGAGGACCTATACTGCAAGTGCTGCTGTGAACTCGGTCTGGAAGAGACAATGGCTGCTGCGACTGGGGAAAGGACCCCTGCCTTCGCATCTGAGGAATTGGATAAACTCGTTGATGGGGTCCTCCCCCAGTATGCGCTACTCTACGGTCCTCCAGACCAACAGGTAAGTACACTGGTAGCACGTAGTATGGGCTATGCCTGTGTTGATTGGGGTGGATGTAAGATGGTGGGGAGGGGAGCGTATCAGGATAGCAACGCACGACAGATGAGAGCATGTGCCACATGGCATGGTTGGGGAGGGGGGGCCTCTCACATCGACCATGCAGAAAAGTGATGATATTTCTTTTTCCACCCTGTCCATGTCACATAGGTCAGCGCCCATCAGAAGATCGACATTTGGCGTGCCATCGCCAAGGACGTCCGGGCTCTGGTGGTCCACAACAGACGGGGCACCCACTGCCGCAAGAGGTGGGAGGATGGGGATGGCCTCCCAACGTAGGAGGGGTGCCAGTCATCAATTGACCCCCCTGATGTCCCGGATCCTGGCGGTGGCCTACCCCGATTTGGATGGGCACGTGAGGACATCACAGCAGACACAAGGGGGTGAGTATCAGCACATTCTGCTATATTAGCGCACAGTGGAGGCGTCTGGGTGGGGGAGGAGGGCTGTGGCTATCTCTAGGCCAGGGCGGTTTCTGTAGGCTAGGCCCCTCCGTTAGACATGGCCCTGTGCCCACCTCTGTAGGGTGCTAAGTACAGCTATCCATGGCCCGCGCTCACCTATGTGTGCATTTGTCGTCCATAGACTTGTAGGCCAAGTCACAATAATTGAGTAGTGTACCCCGAGTGCGAGGCGTAGTGCAGGGGGCTTCTGTGTCTGTCCTCTCCGCCAACGGTGCCGCCAATGCATGCACTCAACATGTCTTTCTTTCTTCTCTCCCCCCCTTATTTTTTGGTTTTCCTGCTCATGTGTGCATTAGCATCATCAGGCGGAGGAGAAGTGGCATCGGCGCACGAGGGAGCTGCATCTCACATGGGCCCGGAGGGCCCTGCAACCGACTCGGACTTAACCAGTGAGATGGAGGGCGACGGGGGCTCCACAACGGGGACCCGTGGAGACGTCAGCGACACCGACACGTCCTCGGAAGGGAGCTCCCTTGTGGTGGCGGCACCATCCGTGCCCACCGCAAAAACAGGTACAGCCGGCACCCAGCGCACCAGCTCCGCCCTCCCAGCAGCCCCTCAGCTTTCGCCCCGTGCCCGCTCGGCCAGGAAGCCGGCCATCTCCTTCGCCCCTGGCACCTCAGGTCCTGCCCCAGTTACCCCTGCTGCCCTCAGTGAGGAGGTCATTGACCTCCTCCGGACGCTCATTGTTGGGCAGTCTACCCTTTTGAATGCCATCCAGGGGGTGGAAAGGGAGGTGCATCGGAGCAATGCATACCTGGAGGGCATTCATTCGGGTCAGGCTGCCCATCAGCGATCGTTCAACGCTCTGGCCTCAGCACTGACGGCAGCAATTGTCCCTGTGTCTAGCCTCCCCCCTCCAACTTCCTCAACCCAGTCCCACTCCCCTGTTCCTCTGCCTATCCCAGACACACCTACAGACCAGCCTGCACACACATCAACACCCAAGGGCAGCTCATCCAGACATAAGCACCACAGATCACACAAGCATTCGCCCAAGCAACATCCACATGTAGACACAGCAACACCCACTGCCTCCACTGTGTCCCCCTCCTCCTCGTCTCCCTCCTCCCTCCCTGTGACGTCTCCACTCACACCTGCATGCACACCACCATCAGCCAGTACGTCCATCACCACCACACCCACCATAACAGTCCGCACACGTGCAGTCACCACCCCCACTACCATTTCCACGTCCCCTCTGTCCTCTCCCAGTGTGTCTGTCACCCCCTCTTCCAAACCACACAAACGCAGGCAGCCACCCACCCAACAGCCATCCACCTCACGACAGCCTCCGTCACAAGCACCTGCACCCAAAGACAGCACACTTGACTCTCCTACAACCACATCCTCTTCCTCCACTCCCATACCCACTACAACTACCCGTCCCTGTCTTTCTAAATTGATTTTCCTTTCCAACCTTGACCTCTTTCCAACAACTGACCCACCCCCTCCATCTCGTAAGAGTCCAACCAGCACCTCAGCCACCACAAGCCCTGCACCTACTAGGACCATCGTTCAGGGCTATTGGAGATCACCAGCTCCTAGGGCAGGAACATCGGCCAGCAGCAAGGGGACAGCCAGCCCACCCCCTGGGAAAAGAAGCAAAAAAGTGAAGGGCCGGCGCCACAGGCCTGAGACGGCTGCCCCCAAGGACACCAGCCTTGCACCGTCACCTGGCCCATCCACAAAGGGAGGCAAGGGCCCCAGAGATTCGTCCAAGGAGGGCAAGGGCCCCAGAGATACTTCCAAGGGAGGCAAGGGCCCCAGAGATACTTCCAAGGGAGGCAAGGGCCCCAGAGATTCGTCCAAGGAGGGCAAGGGCCCCAGAGATGCGTCCAAGGAGGGCAAGGGCAGCAGGGCGAAGAAGTCTGGCAGCAGGCGAGCTGCCCAGGAGGGCCCCACCAGCCCCATTTGGGGTGTGACGGAGGACACCCACGGGCCCAGGAGTCCAACACAGGAGGGCCCCGCAAGCGATAGGTCGGATGGCGACTGAGCGGGAATGATTGCCCAGATCTGGTTCCCTAGGAACACAAGAGAAGCACCGCTGAACAGGGCCCCGCCGCGAGAAGCACCGCTGAACAGGGCCCCGCCGCGAGAAGCACCGCTGAACAGGGCCCGCCGTGAGAAGAACCGCTGAACAGGGCCCCGCCAAGAGAAGCACCGCTGAACAGGGCCCCGCCGTGAGAAGCACCGCTGAACAGGGCCCCGCCGTGAGAATCACCGCTGCACAGGGCCCCGCCGTGAGAAGAACCGCTGAACAGGGCCCCGCCAAGAGAAGCACCGCTGAACAGGGCCCCGCCGTGAGAAGCACTGCTGAACAGGGCCCCGCCGTGAGAAGCACCGCTGAACAGGGCCCCGCCGTGAGAAGAACCGCTGAACAGGGCCCCGCCAAGAGAAGCACCGCTGAACAGGGCCCCGCCGTGAGAAGCACCGCTGAACAGGGCCCCGCCGTGAGAAGAACCGCTGAACAGGGCCCCGCCAAGAGAAGCACCGCTGAACAGGGCCCCGCCGTGAGAAGAACCGCTGAACAGGGCCCCGCCATCTCTGCACCGCTCCGCTGGGCCCTTCATCTCAAGCACCGCTCCGCTGGGCCCTTCCTCTCAAGCACCGCTCCGCTGGGCCCTTCCTGTCAAGCACCGCTCCGCTGGGCCCTTCCTGTCAAGCACCGCTCCGCTGGGCCCTTCATCTCAAGCACCGCTCCGCTGGGCCCCGCCGTCTCTGCACCGCTCCGCTGGGGCCTTCCTGTCAAGCACCACTCTGCTGGGCCCTTCCTGTCAAGCACCGCTCCGCTGGGCCCTTCATCTCAAGCACCGCTCCGCTGGGCCCTGCTGTCTCTGCACTGCTCCACTGGGGCCTTCCTGTCAAGCACCGCTCTGCTGGGCCCTTCCTGTCAAGCACCGCTCCTCTGGGCCCTTCCTGTCAAGCACCGCTCCTCTGGGCCCTTCATCTCAAGCACTGCTCCGCTGGGCCCCGCTGTCTCTGCACCGCTCCGCTGGGCCCTTCCTGTCAAGCACCGCTCCGCTGGGCCCTTCATCTCAAGCACCGCTCCGCTGTGCCCCGCCGTCTCTGCACCGCTCCGCTGGGCCCTTCCCGTCAAGCACCGCTCCGCTGGGCCCTTCATCTCAAGCACCGCTCCGCTGGGCCCCGCCGTCTCTGCACCGCTCCGCTGGGGCCTTCCCGTCAAGCACCGCTCCGCTGGGCCCTTCATCTCAAGCACCGCTCCGCTGTGCCCCGCCATCTCTGCACCGCTCCGCTGGGGCCTTCCTGTCAAGCACCGCTCCGCTGGGCCCTTCATCTCAAGCACCGCTCCGCTGGGCCCTTCCTCTCAAGCACTGCTCCGCTGGGCCCTTCCTGTCAAGCACCGCTCCGCTGGGCCCTTCCTGTCAAGCACCGCTCTGCTGGGCCCTTCATCTCAAGCACCGCTCCGCTGGGCCCCGCCGTCTCTGCACCGCTCCGCTGGGGCCTTCCTGTCAAGCACCGCTCCGCTGGGCCCTTCATCTCAAGCACCACTCCGCTGGGCCCTTCATCTCAAGCACCGCTCCGCTGGGCCCCCCGTCTCTGCACCGCTCCGCTGGGGCCTTCCTGTCAAGCACCGCTCTGCTGGGCCCTTCATCTCAAGCACCGCTCCGCTGGGCCCCGCCGTCTCTGCACCTCTCCGCTGGGGCCTTCCTGTCAAGCACCGCTCCGATGGGCCCTTCCTGTCAAGCACCGCTCCGCTGGGCCCTTCATCTCAAGCACCGCTCCGCTGGGCCCCCCGTCTATGCACCGCTCCGCTGGGCCCTTCCTGTCAAGCACCGCTCCGCTGGGCCCTTCATCTCAAGCACCGCTCCGCTGGGCCCCGCCGTCTCTGCACCGCTCCGCTGGGCCCTTCCTGTCAAGCACCGCTCCGCTGGGCCCTTCATCTCAAGCACCGCTCCGCTGTGCCCCGCCGTCTCTGCACCGCTCCGCTGGGCCCTTCCTGTCAAGCACCGCTCCGCTGGGCCCTTCATCTCAAGCACCGCTCCGCTGGGCCCCCCGTCTATGCACCGCTCCGCTGGGCCCTTCCTGTCAAGCACCGCTCCGCTGGGCCCTTCATCTCAAGCACCGCTCCGCTGGGCCCCGCCGTCTCTGCACCGCTCCGCTGGGGCCTTCCTGTCAAGCACCGCTCCGCTGGGCCCCGCCGTCTCTGCACCGCTCCGCTGGGGCCTTCCTGTCAAGCACCGCTCCGCTGGGCCCTTCTTCTCAAGCACCGCTCCGCTGGGCCCCGCCGTCTCTGCACCGCTCCGCTGGGGCCTTCCTGTCAAGCACCGCTCCGCTGGGCCCTTCCTGTCAAGCACCGCTCCGCTGGGCTCTTCATCTCAAGCACCGCTCCGCTGGGCCCTTCATCTCAAGCACCGCTCCGCTGGGCCCTTCCTGTCAAGCACCGCTCCGCTGGGCCCTTCATCTCAAGCACCGCTCCGCTGGGCCCTTCATCTCAAGCACCGCTCCACTGGGCCCCGCCGTCTCTGTACCGCTCCGCTGGGGCCTTCCTGTCAAGCACCGCTCCGCTGGGCCCTTCATCTCAAGCACCGCTCCGCTGGGCCCCGCCGTCTCTGCACCGCTCCGCTGGGGCCTTCCTGTCAAGCACCGCTCCGCTGTGCCCCGCCGTCTCTGCACCGCTCCGCTGGGCCCTTCCTGTCAAGCACCGCTCCGCTGGGCCCTTCCTCTCAAGCACCGCTCCGCTGGGGCCTTCATCTCAAGCACCGCTGGCCCATTGGCAGGGCCGGATCTGTGTCGGGCAGGGCTTCACGAAGCACTCTGGGCACCATGCCTCCTCCATAACCAGTGGAGTCTGTAATCCACCAGATGGACTGTGGCTTTGCACTCCCCAGGATGGTACAGTGGGCAATCCACCCACTGAAAAGACTTGTGAGACTGTGGCTTTGCACTCCCCAGGATGGTACAGTGGGCAATCCACCCACTGTAGAGACTTGTGAGACTGTGGCTTTGCACTCCCCAGGATGGTACAGTGGGCATGGAGGCCCCTCGTGGATCTGGCGTTGTGAACTCATGTGGCTGAGGTGCCCCCCCTTCCCTTCCCCCTGAGGTGCCTGTGGTTTTATTATCTGATGCCCCAGCAGTGTTCTCTCCAATGGAATCGGGTTTCGTGTGTGGGCTTTGCCCATGTGTTTATGCACATTGGCCCACGGACAATGGCATGTAGCCAATGTGTGCCGGACTTTTGGACTATGTTCATATTCTTCATGTTGTGATTTATTTGTTTTAATAATCTAATATTTCACTTCAGTTCAAATATGCTTTAATATACTTCTATTTTAATGATCATTTTATTTTGTCTTTGAATTATTCGGTGGGTTTGGGGGGTGTAAAACTGACTTGTTGCTCTGCATTGGTGTGTGGGGATTTGGGGGGGGTCGCGTATGTGTGTGCCCGTAATCTTTTCTCCTCCCCCCTCCCCTGTGTCGTAGGTGCAGTACTCACCGTTGTCTCCTGCGGCGGCGGTTGTGCTCCTGGTAGAGGAGCAGGTAGACAATTGCTGGTAGGATGTTTAATTTGGGTTCCATGCTGTCCAGATTCCTCGTGGAGTGTATAGAGGTGAGCGTTTTCCCGTTCGTGATCTGTTTCCGCCGTGTTTTTATCGGCGGGGCTCCCGCCCCGGAAAAGGTGGCGGATTGGTGGGTCGTGATAGGGTGGGCGGTACATTGTCTGCCGCCTGTCTGTTGGCGGTGACTGCCGCGCTGTTTGTTTGCCCCGCCGTGGCGGTCGGAGTGTTAAAGTGGCGGGGTGTGTTGGCGGTTCCCGCCAGGGTCAGAATTAAATTTTTTTGACCGCCTGCCTGTTGGCGGGTTGTCCGCCGCTTTAACACCGACCGCCAGGGTCGGAATGACCCCCACTGTTGTGGTTCAAGGGGTCTGCGTCTGCTCTCCATATGAATCTGGCCCTAGAAGCTCATTGGGGGGCAGGTCCGTGGAAGCACTTCGAGGAAGAAAGGAGGAATACTCTGACATCTTTAGGGTATCCCACGGGGCTCACCTACCCTATTAGGAAGGACGCCCTGATCACAAGATATGGTCTCACACCTGATCAATATAAGGATAAGTTTAGGTCCTATAAGAAGCAGGAATCCCAAACATGGTTGGAATGTGTTGATTCATTTTGCAGGTCACTGGATGGTTGGGTGAAGGGCAGTAAGCTAACAATATATGAGGGGCTTTATGATTTGATTGCCTGGAGCAGTTGTACAGTTTAAGTTTTCCAGAACTGCAACAGCACCTAATTGACAGCAAGCTGACTGACCCCAGGAAACTTGCGCAGGAAGTGGACCATTGGGAGAGCACCAGGTTCCATAAGAGGTATGGGAAGACCACACCAAGAGTTGGCAGGGTCTCTCTTAGAAGAAAGGGAGAGTAAGGATAAACAGGGAAGTTCTCTAAAGGCCCCTAACCTAGTTCCCAGGGTAAAGATTCCCAGCCCCCCAGTGACCAGAAGCCATGTTTCTTCAAAGGGAAACTTGTGGAAGGGGGTCCCTCATGTAAGTGCTATGCACATGACCAGCTGGTTCATGTGAGGGGGGACCCCAAGTGCCCCAAGACTACACCGATACTCACTGGTGCTCAGTCGCAGGGTTTGGCTAGTGTAGCGCTTGGGGAGGAGTTGGTTCCAGGTGGGTGGGAGCCAGCTGAGATTACACTTGTCTCACTAGGGGACAGTGAGATGGTACAGAGAACCCTACTGCCTGAGAACACTAAAAAGTACAGGCAGTAGGTGACAATTAATGGCTCTGAGAGACACAGGAGCCAGTGTGAATATGGTGAGGAGTCACCTGGTGCCTGAAGAGCAGATAGATCCCAGTGTACTTCACCAAGTTGTTGCAGTGGACAACTCAGAGCACCTGTGCAGAGTGGCGCAGGTTCCATTTGAATGGGGGTGGGTCGCAGCTTCCTTGAAGGAAGCTGTGAGTCCAACGATGCCTGTGGATTGCTTGCTTGGCAATGACTTGGAGGATTCCCTTTGGAAGGAGGTGGAACACAGGTCACACTTGGAGATGTTGAGTCTGCCTAGGTGGGTATGCATATCCACCAGGTCAATGGTAGCCCATCAGGGAGGTTAGGAGCCCCTGGAGCCTGAAACAGTGGCCCAGGGGACCTCCAAAAAGAGGAAGGGCAAGGGGCATGGGAAACCGGCCCCAGAAGTTCCCAAGGTCCGGAAGGAGACGGAGACTGAGGGTGACACCCCGGACCCTACAGGTGAATTGATGGCTGAGCTAGGGGAGGTCCCTGAACTGTCACAGTGGCAGCAGGAATGGGGACCCACCAGGGAGGCATTCTGTGAGGCACAGACGACATGCCCTACTCTGGAGGGTTTGTGGCAGCAGGCTGCAGACCAGGCGGCTGGCAAGGAGCCAGGATCTCACCTGTAGTATTATGAGGACAGCCTCGTGTGTAGTGAGCCTAAGGTTGCTGAGCCTGGGTCAGCCCATGTGCTGTCGGTACCCCATTGCTTCGGAGCCTTCCTTTAGCTGGACATTTGGCGCAAGGCAGGACCTTTAAACGGCTTGTCATCCACTTTTACTGGCCCCTAATGCGCAGGCACTCAGATGCTCATTGCAAGTCTTGCCAGACTTGTAAGGCAAGTGGCAAGAGTGGTGGAAAATGTAAGGCTCCCTTTCAACCTTTTCCAGTGGTCAGTATCCGCTTTTAAAGAGTCAGTATAGACATTGTGGGGCCTCTGGATCCCAAGACGGACATGGGTAACAGGTTCATCCTGGTCTTGGTGGACCATGCCACCCGGTACCCATAAGCCATTCCTATGAGATCAATCACTTTCCCTGTGGTGGCTGGTACACTGATGGGGGTTTTTACCCACCTGGGGCTCCCCAAGGAAGTGGTAGCTGATAGGGGTATCAACTTCATATGTACTTACATGAAGTCTCTGTGGCAGGATTATGGGCTAACGCATAAGTTCACCACTCCTTACCACCCCCAAGTCAATGGTCTGGTTGAAAGATTCAACCGTGCTTTAAAGGCATGATCATGGGCCTGTCAGAGCCCTTGAGGTGGAAGTGGGACGTCCTCTTGCCATGCCTTCTGTTCGTCTAAAGGGAGGTGCCTCAAAAAGGGTTTGGATTTTGTTATTTTGAGTTATCGTATGGCCAGCCTGTCAGGGGACCTTTGTGTCTGGTGAAGGAGGGCTTAGAGAAAGCCCCCAGTAAACCTCCTGAGGATGTATTTAGCTACCTGCTGGCCTTAACAAACCAGACTGCTTGCCTTAGAGCTCTTGCACAAGAGAACCTGGAAGCGCGCCAGGCAGACATGAAATGGTGGTATGACCAGAATGCCACTCTGGTCGAGTTTCAGTCTGGGCAAAAATAATGGGTAATGGTGCCAGAGGAGCCTAGGGTGTTCCAGGACAAGTGGGCTGGACCGTTTGAGGTGGTGGAGCGCAAGAGTGAAATCACCTACCAGGTGAACTTGTGGACTCCCAGGAACCCCTTAAGGGTCCTGCATGTGAACCGTCTCAAGCCACACTTTGAGCGGACTGAATTGTCCATGCTCCTAGCAACAGATGATGGGGTGGAGGAAGAGAATGAGCCTCTTCCTGATCTCCTGTCTGCTGGAGAGAAAGATGGATCTGTGGAGGGAGTGAACCTCTCCCCCTCCCTGACCTCAGAACAACAGAGGGACTGTCGCCAAGTATTGGGTCAATTTGCCTCCCTGTTCTCCCTGATCCCAGGGGGTCACACACTTGTGTACACATGATGTGGACACTGGGGACAGTCCACCCATTAAACAGAAGGTTTACAGGGTAACTGATAAGGTCAGGGCTAGCATCAAAGATGAGGTGTCTAAGATGTTATCCCTAGGGCTGATTGAGACCTTAGGCCAGCCCTGTTGTCTTGGTCCCAAAGGCTGCTGGTCCTGGAGCAACCCCAGCTCTACGGTTCTGTGTGGACTACCGGGGTCTCAATGTGGTCACTAAAACTGATGCGCACCCTATTCCCGATCTGATGAGCTCATAGATCGGCTGGGATCTGCCAAGTACCTCAGCACATTTTATTTGACATCTGGGTATTGGCACCTTGGTTTAACTGCGGGGGCCGAAGAGAGGTGAGCATTTTCTACCCCAGACACTTTCAGTTTAAAGTGATGCCATTTGGGATGAAAAATGCCCCTGCCACATTCCAGAGGTGTTTACTGGGCTGGATGACTTCAGCGCAGCATACCTGGATGACATTGCAGTGTTCTGTTCCGGAGACGCTCCAGAGGCTAGCCCGTCTGCGCCTGGACAGCGCCCAGCGCCCGTCCCCCTGGTCCACGCTTCTCCGACCCCCCCAAGCGCCACTACTCCTCCACAGAACTCATTGCCCTCAACCCAGGCCAGCACCCCGCCTGCGCCAGGCCAACCCCAAACACACACATGGACCTTTCACATGCCACTCATGTCATTTCTCCTGCACTCACACCAACACCAGCAACACCAACAAGCACTGCAACAACACCAAACCCCGCAATCACCTTAACTGCATTCTCCTTAACACCCACTCCATCCACAAGCACGCCGTCGAGCTTTGGGACCTGCTCACCACAAACTCTCCTAACATCGCCTACCTCACTAAAACATGGATGAACTCCTCATCAGAACCCGACATCGCTATAGCCATCCCAGAAGGTTACAAAATCGCCCGTAGAGACCGCAGCAACAAACCATTAGAAGGTATTGCCATAACACACAAAACTCCATCAAAATGTATACCAAAACCAACGACACCCTAGACAACGCAGAACACCTACACTTTCAAATACACATCAACGCCAACACCACCCCTAGAGGAACCATCATCTACAGACCACCAGGACCCCACCCCCCTTTCAGTGACACCATTGCTGATACCATCAGCTCCCTAGCCCTCACCTATACAGACTACATACTCCTTGGTGACCTCAGCTTTCACTTGGAAAGCACCCACAACTGCAACTCCACAGCCCTGCTGGACAACCTCACAAACCTCGGCCTCAAGCAACTGGTCAACTCACACACCCACTCAGCGGGACACACGCTAGACACCATCTTCACCTCCAGCAGCCACATCACCTTCACTCACACCACCGAACTCCACTGGACTGACCACCACTGCGTCCACTTCTCCTTCATGAAACCCACCACCAACAACACACTACACCCTGCCGCAAGTGGAACAAGATCGCCAAAGAACACCTGATCTCCAACCTCGCACAAGCTCCACCTCCCATCACCAACGACCCCAACACCGCCACCCTCAACCTCACACGATGTCTAGAAACTTGCGCAGACTCCCTCGCCCCTTTGAAAACAAACAACAACACCCGCCCCATCAAGACCGCCCCCTGGTTCACCACAGAACTTCAGTCTTCCAAACGAGAATGCTGAAAAATTGAAAAAGCCTGGCGCCAAGAACCCTCAATGAGCAACTTCTCTGCCCTCAAAACAGCCATGCGCAAACACCACCAACTCATCCGGACCACCAAACGGTCCTTCTACAAAGAACGCATAGACAACAACACACACAACAGCAAGGAACTCTTTGCCATCATTAAAGAGCTCACTAAACCCAAATCCTGCACCATCGACCCTCCACACCCCCAAGACCTCTGCAACTCCCTCTCCAACTACTTCCACCGCAAAATCGCAGACATACATGACAGCTTCACATCATCAGCACCCACCATTACCTCCACCGATACAACCAACTTCACAACACCCTGCAGCACCAACCTACTGAACACCTGGACCCCCACCAACGACAAAGAAAATGGCAAAACCATGAACTCCATCCACTCAGGCTCCCCAACAGGCCCTTGCCCCCACCACATTTTCAACAAGGCCCGCCAAATCATCTCTCCCCAGCTCTGTGCCGTCATCAACAGTTCCTTCGACACCGCAACCTTCCCAGATATTTGGAGGCACGCCGAAGTCAACGCTCTCCTCAAAAAACCCAAAGCAGACTCTGAAGACCTCACAAACTACCAACCCATTTCTCTTCTCCCCTTCCCCGCAAAAGTTGCTGAGAAGATAGTAAACGTACAACTGTCTCGCTTCCTAGAAGAGAACAACATACTCGACGCCTCCCAGTCTGGATTCCGCAAGAACCACAGCACTGAGACCGCCCTCATCTCCTGCACAGACGACATCAGGACCAGATTGGACAAGGGCGAGAACGTTGCCCTCATCCTCCTAGACCTCTCTGCAGCTTTTGACACTGTATGCCACCAAACCCTCCGCGCATGCCTTTTCAACGCCGGAATTCGCCACAAGGCCCTGGACTGGCTCTCCTCCTTCCTCTCCGAAAGAACCCAAAGAGTTTGCCTCCCTCTTTTCCGATCTACAGCCACCAAGATATCTGTGGGGTCCCCCAAGGATCCTCCCTCAGCCCCACCCGCTTCAACATCTACATGGCTCCTCTCGTCAACATCCTCCGCCCCCATGGCATCACCATCATTTCATACGCTGATGACACCCAGCTCATCATCTTCCTCACTAGGAACCCAGCCACCGCCAAGAAGAACCTGCACACCGGACTCCTCGACATCCCCAAATGGATGACAGCGAGCCACCTCAAATTGAACTCAGACAAAACAGAGATCATCATCTTCGGCCCCAACAAGACAGCATGGAACGACTCCTGGTGGTCCACCACCCTCGGACCACCCCCAGCACCTACCACCCACGCACGCAACCTTGGCATCATACTGGACTAGTCTCTCTCCATGAACCGGCAAATCAAAGCCATATCATCCTCCTGCCTCAACACCCTTCGCATGCTATGCAAGACTTTCAAATGAATCCCTTTAGAAACAAGAAAAACAGTCACCCACGCCCTCATAAGCAGCAGACTGGACTATGGCAAAGCCCTCTATGCAGGGACCACATCCAAGCTTCAAAGAAAACTCCAGCGAATCCAGAACGCAGCCGCACGTCTCATCCTCAACCTCCCTTGCCATGAACACATATCAACCCACCTCAGATCCCTACACTGGCTGCCCATCAACTAAAGGATAATTTTCAAAATCCTCGTCCACGCTCACAAAGCCCTCCACGACACTGGACTGGCCTACCTCAACGAACGAGTCAACTTCCACATACCAACCCGGCAGCTCAGCTCCGCCGACCTCGCCTTTGCTACAGTCCCCCGCATCCAACGCACCACCTCCGGCGACAGATCCTTCTCCCACCTCGCCGCCAAGACCTGGAACTCCCTCCCCACCAACCTACGCAAAACCCAGGACCTCCTAACTTTCATAAAAACATAGCTTTTCAAGCAGTAACCGCCCCCACCCTCCCAGCGCCTTGAGGCCCTACTGGGTGAGTAGTGCGCGTAAGAAATTATTTGATTGATTGATGATTGACTTGGGAGGAACACTTGCAGCACCTCTGCAGAGTGTTGGAGGCCCTGCAAAAGGCAGGCCTCACTATTGAGGCAAGCAAGTGCCAAATAAGGCAGGGTTCAGTGCTGTATTTGGGACAGGTGGCACCCCTACAGCCAAAAATTGGCACCATTTTGGCTTGGGAGCCTCCAAAGACCAAGGTGAGAGCCTATTTAGGCCTCACTGGCTATTACAGGAGGTTTGTCAAGGGATATGGCACCATTGTGCCCCCCTTGAATGAGCTGACTTCCAAGAAGCAACCAAAGAAGGTTATCTGGACAGAGGCTTGGCAGAAAGCATTAGATGCCTTGAAGTCTGTACTGTGCACAGCACCTGTGCTGAAGGCACCTGACTACTCCGAGGAGTTTGTTGTGCAAACAGACGCCTCAGAGCATTTTATAGAAAGAGCACTCTCACGGCTTAATTAAGAGGGCCTAGATTAACCTGTAGCCTTCGTTAGCGGGAGGTTACTTCCCGGGGAACGTAGGTGGAGTGCCATAGATAGTGAAGCTTTACTGTTGTAAGGCCTGTCTCTTTCATAGGTTAACATGGGAGCTGCCTTTAAATATTATTAAAGTGCAGACAGATTCCCTTTGGGAGCAGATAACATGTCGAGTTTGGGGTCTCTGAACTCACAATTTAAAGATACATTTTTTTAGTGAAGTTAGTTTTGGGATTGTGTGTTTGAAAATGTCACTTTTAGAAAGTAGGCATTTTCTTGCTTATGCCATTCTGTGACTCTGCTTGTTTGTGGATTCCCTGTCTGGGTCAGTTTGACATTTGGGCTATTTGCACCTCTTGTCTACACAGTGACACAAAGGGAACTGGGGTGTAGCCTGATGGGCCATCTGGGCTGAGGGGAGGGGTGGTCACTCACACCTGAAAGGGCTGTGCCTGCCCTCCCACAATGTAGTCTCCAACCCCCTGGTGTGTGTCTGGGGCCTGACCTGGGCAAGTCAGGATCCTGAAAACAACAGAGACTTCTCTTTGAAGTAGGCCTACTTCAAAGACAGAAAGGAGTATAACAAGAGCCCCAAAACCTCTGAAGATTAGACCACATCTGGAATCAATAGGAACCTCTGCCAAGGAGAAGAGCTGAAGAGCTGAGGAGAAGTGCTCCCCCTGCCTGTGACTGTGCTTTGTTGGGCTATCCTGCAGATGCTGCTTCTGCCTATGAAAGGGGACAAAGACTGGACTTGGTTGTGCAATCCTGCTTGAGAAGACTCTCCAAGTGCTTGAACTGAGCTTGCCTCCTGTTGTTGAAGTCTCAGGGCCATCAAAAACATCCCACCCAGCACCTGCTTAGACTCCTGCCCTGCCAAGAGGTGCCCTTTCCAGTCTCTGGGCCCTTGAGAGGTGAAGCTGGCAGCTAAGAACTGAAAATCCACACAAAGACTGCTCTGCAGGGAAACTTTCGAAGCACCATCAACCTCACGCCTGATAAACGACACACTGCCGGCCTCGTGGCTAAAATCAACACTCCACCTGCATCGCGGCTGGGAGATCAATGCAACGTGGCTGGAGAAATGGCACACAACACCCACAGTGGCTGCTGTTAATGACGCAAGCCCCCACGCAGTGCGGTTTCTTGACACCGTGCGACCGGATTTCAACGCAACATCGCTGGGCACAGAAAATCAATGCAAAGCCTGCCCAGACCCGAGGTGCCAGTCCGGATCGACACATCGCTCTTTTGCAGGAGAGAAGAAATACACGCTGACCTGACCAGAGGAGGAACGATGCACATTCTCGCTTGCGGGTGAGAATGCAACTCATTGCTGCCCTTTTTCGATGCACACTTGCCTGTGCGGCTTTATTTTAACGCTATCCTGGTACTTTTGTGAAATAACAGTGTTCTCACTGTTTTCTAAGTATTAAGACTCTTCGGCCCTCATTATGACTTTGCCGGTCTCTGAGCGGGACCGCCAAAGCCACGGGTGCTAGAAGACCACCCAAGCTGGTGGTCTTCTGTCGACCATATAATGTGTGTTGCCGAATTTCTGCCACACTTTGGGCGGATATCCGGCAGTAGCCATGCTGGCGGGCGGTGGCACACTTGCGTTGCTACTTCTTGCACCGCCCCGCCAGTAGGACACTTCCAGATGTTTTAAGACCATTAATACGGCCTGGCAGTATCCTGCTGGAGGGGTGCTGTTGTGTGTGAGTGTGTGGTGTCTTCGTGTGTATGAATGTGTGTGTGCATGTTTGATTGTGACTGTGAGTTTTGTGGTGTATGCAAGGTTGTATGTATGTGAGTGAAAGCATGTATGAATGTTGAAGTGACTGTGTATCTGCATGTCATTGTGTATGCATGTGAGTATACGTGTTTGGATGTTTGTGTGTATGCATGACTGAATGCGTGTGAGTATGTGTGAGTGAATGCATGTATCGGAAATGTAGATGCGTATCTGGAAGTGTAGGTGAATGGGTGTATGAATGGTATGTGTGGGTGTCTGTGTGCATGTATGCAGGGAGGAGTGTGGGGGTTGGGGGTGCTATGTGAGTAGGGGGGCGCTGTGACTGTAGGGGTGAGGGGAGTAAGGTGCATATTGGGGGGCGAGGGAGCTGTTTACAGGTGATAGGGAAGGAATTCCCTGTCACAATAGTCCTACTGCCATGGTTTTCGTGTCGGTGCTACCACTGTGGAAACCATGGAGGTAAGCCGGCTCCTAATACCACTGACAGTCCTGTGTGGACCACCGGGTCACAGATGAACATCTCCGGCCCGGCGGTTCATACCGCCATGGCGGCATGGGTGGAGATGTGGCGGGTTGGCAGTGGCAAACCTGCAACACTCATAATGTGGGAGTCTTCACCCCCAGCCTGTTGGCAGTGATACTGCCACATGAACCCGAGTCATGATGACCACCTTATTCTTTTTAAAATTCATAACTTGACTTGTGTATGTTGCTTTTTTGCCATTTTAGTCTTGTTTTGTTTAGATAAACATTACCTAATTTTCTATACTTGTGTTGTTTCATTTTATGGTGTTTCCACTGAGTTAATGAGTGTGTTGCTACAAATACTTTGCACCTTGCTTCTGAAGTTAAGCCTACCTGCTCGTGGCAATCAACAAAGGGAGTGAGCGGGGGTTACTTGGACAGGAGGCAACCTGACTGCCAACCAAAGACCCCATTTCCAACACTTGGTCACATAGCATAAATTGTTCAATGCAGGAGCATGGGCTACCTGATGTCAGTAAGCTTGCTTAGTCATTGTAGGCCCTGGGCAAGTTGCTGGGTTAGTCAGCAGATGCTAATACATATAACTGTACTCATGTCCCTGTACTTAAGAGCTTGTGTGTTTCACACTTGTGTAGTGTTCGCAAATAGAAATCTTTTAGCTTGGTGTTTCTGACATGTATGTGACTCAACCTTTTGTGACAGCGTTTTGTGATTGTAATCCCTTGATTTGTTTTTTTCATCCACAGGTAAACGCCCATCAGAAAAAGGAGCAATGAGGAGCTTTCGCCCAGAAAGTGCAGACCCTGGGGGTCGGAAGGGGTGGGAGGAACTGAGGCGCTGGGCCAAGAAGATCCAAGAGGTCCAGCTGGGGATGTTCTCCTAATGGGGACAGGGTGCCTGCCAAATCATGACCCCCCTAATGGCCAGCATTCTGGTAGCCTACCCATTCCTTGATGGGCATTTGAGGACAGCACAACATCCACAAGGGGGTGAGTACAGGGTATATTCCTGCCTGTCATATTGCAGAGTGTGTTAGGCTCTGACATTTCCCCAGGACAACTAGGGATGAGCCATGTGTAACACAGTGGATGAGTGATTGTTTGTGTAAACATGTCATGTGTTGTGTACTGATGTGCCTTGCCTATTTTCTGAGAAACCTAGGACACAACTGTGTACAATTTGCTCTCCAGGGACAAAATATGGTTGTGTATAGTGATCAATCAAGTACGGTTTGTTGTTGTACTGGGTGTATCTTTTATGGAACACACCACTACTCCTAAGTGTTACTGGCCAAAGGTAAGGAAGTATTGGATCACTGTCCTCAGCCATGTGTCTGGTTAGATGAGTACTTAGGCATCTGCCACACAGAGGCTAGTTGTCTTCAGCGGATGACGTGTGCTGATGCCCTACTACTGTCTGTAATGTGAAGATGGCCATCACACATGTGACCATGCATATATTTTTCTTTCTGTTCAGCTAAAGCTCAAAACTTTCCCTTGGTAAGTGGTGAAAGTCCAATGACATGATTTATGTACCATGACTGTTGCCAGCATTACTTGTGTCTACATGTTAGCATTTGTCCCTTTCTTTTTAGCAAAACATTTGTAAGCTGCTGTTTCATGCATGGTCTACCTGTGTTGATGTGTTGATGTGATGATGTCTCTAGTCCCTCACATATATGTGCATAGCAACCCGTGTGCGGAATAAGACATTTACAATGGGGGTACATTTCATGTGGTGCCACATACAGGAGTGTCACCATTGTTTTTTGGCTGACCCATACCCATATGCGTGATAATATGTCATTTTGCATGGACAACTGCAGTAGCAATGACGGACATGACAGGTAGGCTTAGGGGGTCATTACGACCCTGGCGGAACAAGTCCGCCAGGGCCGTGGGACGCGGTGGCACCGCCGACAGGCCGGCGGTGCCCCGCAGGGCATTCTGACCGCGGCGGCTCAGCCGCGGTCAGAGAAGGGAAACCGGCGGTCTCCCGACGGTTTCCCGCTGCCCCAAAGGAATCCTCCAAGCCGGCGCAGCATGCTGCGCCGGCATGGGGATTCCGACTCCCCCTCCCGCCATCCAGTTCCTGGCGGTTCTCCCGCCGGGAACCGGATGGCGGGAGGGGGAGTCGCGGGGCCCCCGTAAGAGGGCCCCTAAAAGTATTTCAGTGTCTGCAAAGCAGACACTGAAATACGCGACGGGTGCAACTGCACCCGTCGCACCTTCCCACTCCGCCGGCTCTATTACGAGCCGGCGTCATCGTGGGAAGGGAGTTTTCCCCTGGGCTGGCGGGCGGTCTTGTGAAGACCGCCCGCCAGCCCAGGGGAAAACTCGGAATACCCTCCGCGGTCTTACGACCGCGGAGCGGTATTTCGGAGGGGGGAAGCCTGGCGGGCGGCCTCCGCCGCCCGCCAGGCTCGGAATGAGGGCCTTAGTGTCTTGCGACACAATGTGCATTTCTATGCCATTGATGTAGATTAATGTAGCAAAAATGCTTTGCAGATATGAAATGGGTAAGGTGTGTAACTAGACTGTTGGCATGCATCATGGATTGACTTGCAGTGATGTTAAAATCACATGTGTTTGGTTACAAGCATTCATCAACAGACATCTGGGTTTGCATGTCCAAAATGGAGATAATGATGTAGTTTCAAACTGGGCAACATGCTGTTAGGTTTCAACAAGTACTTGCAAATCTCTGTGCCTCTTCAATATCCAAAGGACTAATGCCATCTACCAATGCACTCAGGGTATGTCATTGTAAGGGGTGCCAGACATTAGTGGTGATTTCCAAGGGGCTTGCTGAGTCATCGTGTTGTGGATTTTAGAGAGATCGCTCCATGACATATTACATATGGGGCCATATGTAGGAAAGCTTTTTCCCATAGACACAGAATGGGTAAAATCCTTTGGCACATCTGGCCCATGGTATCTACAGTGTCCATTTCTATGCCAAATGTGTAGCTTATCTGAGCAACATTAGTATTACCTCCATGACTCCATTGGGACAAATATTACTTGGTCAAGTGTGCATGGTGGATGAGTATTTTCATGTCACCTTTTCTTTTGTGAGCAACATGGCATGATTTTAGAGCATCACTTTGTATTGTTGGGTCATTATATATTTGACAAATAGATGGGTGCATGCCCTTGTGTGGGATCTTTGGCTTTGCAGTTGGCATTGACCTACTATTGTATGACAACAGGCAACAGAGGTATTCTCCATGGGGCAAAGCACTGAGGGTGATGAGGTCTCCTACTAGTTCAGTCGTTATTGTGATTGCACAACGTCAGCCATGCATTTGTAGTTTTATGAGATCCTGATTTTTGTGTATGCAGCTGTTGACAGTTCAGATGGCATGCATGCATATGGTATGGCAAATGTATGGACTACTTAGGTGGAGTTTTTTCTGGGGGCTACTTGACATCATGATAATGTTTGCTAATCAGAACTGTTTTTCTTAGTGTGATCCTGGACATATGATTACCCTATTTCTCTTTGTGCTTGTAGCATCAGCTCAGGGAATTGAATGAGACAGGACAAAGCCAAGTGGGGAAGCATCAGGCCATGGGACTTCGGGTCAAGACACCACTGACACAGAGGGACCCAGTGGCCTATAGGGTGAGGGGAGTGTGACAGGGGAGACTGGAACAACATTAGAGACTGGAACAACATCATCTTCATCATAGGATTCTTCCTCCAGTGGACACTCCCTCGTGGTGGCGGATGCATCAGGGCATATCCCAGTACTATCTGTGTCTGCCACCCCCAGTTCTATCGCCACCCTCCCTGTTACTCCCCACCTACTTGACCATGCCCAGTCATCTAAGAGGGTGGGCTTCTCCTTTGCCACAGGCACCTCTGCCCCAGCCCCTGTTACCCCTGCTGTCCTAAGTACAGAGGCTATTGACCACCTGAGAAGTATCTCTGTGGGTCAGACAGCTATTGTGAATGCCATCCAGAATTTGGCAACCCAACTCCAGCGGACAAATGCATTCATGGAAGACATTCATGGTGTATTGTCTGGCCTACAGAGATCTTGATTTTCAGGCTCTGGCCTCCTCACTGATGGCAGCCAGTCATGCCCCACCTCCAACCACCCTCCACCTCCCTCTTTGTAATCCAAATGCCTCATTCCCCTAGCTACCCCTTGCACACATACCGATCCACCTCAACACAGAAGAGCAGCACACATAGACACAAGCCCCTCAAAGCACACCTGCATGCAAGCAAACAGCAGACACCCACACACACAACGGCAGTCATCACTCCATAACACACACATCAAGCATACCCAATAGCACCACCACACCATTCAAACAGACACACAGACATCCACCACTACATGCAAACCCACAGATTCCACCCCAACAGCCGCACACATCCACCATGCCTACATCACCTAGCACCTCCACCTTCAGCCTCTCAAGACACGCAAACACCCACAGTCACCCATGCAACAGACACCACCCAAGCATACCTCCCACAAGCACACACCCATGACATCCAGACTGACACAGCAGACACCCATTCCCTCAACCTCCATACCCCCATCTCCTTCTGAATGGCTGTCCGCATGTCCCTCAGAAAGTTTTTTGTTTGTCCTTTCCCTTTCCCCTGTTCCCTCCACCACCCGTCCCTGACCCAGGAGGCCCTGACCTACTTCCCAAAGCATCCCTTCCACCTCTAAGTTTTTCCCTGCCATACCTGACTCCCCTGCAAGCACCCATCACCCTCCTTGCAAGTAGAAGCCCACCCCTTTTGAGAAGCAGTCCACCCCTCCCAATCCCAAACCCACCCCTTCCAAATACAAGCCCCCCTGGATGATCCCTGAGGTGCCTGCTTGCCCACTTGATACCCCTTCTTTCTTCTTGTGGAGGTTCCTTGCAAGTTAGGAGCCAAGCATTGTCACAGTAATGTAGTAGTAGGCACTATAAAATGGACTGCCCAGTGGCCTTGGACAATATACATGTATTAAATAATAAACCCAAGTTGTTGTTTTGTTTTGTTGGGTACACATTTGTCCTGCAATTCCCTTTCAACTTTTATATTGTTCCTGAGTAACTTGTGGTGTTTGCCTACATTTGTGTGTGTGTTTCAGCATGCTTGCTGACCAATATGCTGTTGTTTACAGTATCTGACTTTGTGGGCAGTGCTGGTGTCCCCCAAGACAAGGGTGTATGTTGACTGTGTGGATATGCGGGTGTAAATGCAATGGTGTTGTCATAGCATTTTGTACTGTTAGGTCTGGAAGGTATTTCAACTTGTGTTGTCCAATGTGTGCATGTATGGTGTTAGACTTGTACCCCTGATATGGGCTATGGATTCATCTAATACGTGTCAGCTTGGCTCTTGTTTGTGCAGACATGGAGTGTCTTGAATTGTAGTACCTTTAGTTGCATTTCACTGTGCGTGTGTCCATTTAGCTGTGTGTACCTCGGAGCTACTTAATGCATATGTGTGTCCCATGCAGTTGGAGCTGCATTTGCTTTGTTGACTTTCACTTCCATATTTAGTGGATTGGCATGTCTTTAGAGTCTAGTATTATTTGTCCCTGAGATACACGTAGGGCCAGTTCCTGTGCAAATATTTTTAGGGGCATGTGCAAAATGATAAGTGTTCCAGTGCAGCCTCTTTCCCTGAGTGCTCCAAATGCCCGCATCCCTATTGTGTAGATATTGTTCGCATAGTAATATTTGTATATTTGTCTCTCTGTATATTGTGCATCCCATTGTCCTTCCATTGTGTTGGAACATGGGTGATGTGTGTGTCCATTGCAGGGCTGTTAAATGGTAGTGGTCTTAGTGTTCCATGCCACATCCATACATATGTGTATTGAATGTTGCGACAGGCCAGGGCATATGTGCAATGTGAGTGTGTGTGTTGTATTGGTAGATGCGATGTTGCTGTGTTGTTAGAGTTGTGTAAGACACTGTTGTGTAAACTTCACTATCCCTGTGCCTGAGATGGTCAGACATGTGTTTTTGTGCAGTGTTGCGGTGCAGTGTGAGTGATCTGTCCAAAGGCACATATTATGACTGTGGATGTGTCCTTCTTTGTGTGTGATTCCAACATGGAACATAATGAGAGGTGTACTTGGTGCCCGTACTGTGACCCCCATATGATGTGGATGACAGAACGACAACCTGTTATTGAGCTGCATGACACAGGTAGGTGTGTTTACTTATGGTTGGCGGTGTCCACGGCGGCATTGATTGATTGATTCGATGATCAGCAACAGCCGCAGGACATGTGTGATGGGCTCCATGGCGGCTCTGGACGTGTTAGGCTTCCTGCAGGAGAGTTGCTCATTTTATGCCATGGTCACAATGGTGGTGTACAACCTCATATTGTGTCCAGCAGAAACAAAGGCTCCATCGGCGTGTTTGTGCTGCCTTGTGACTGCCACGGTCTGCCCTAACTGACAGCGCCAGCAAGACCACAACGGTCTTTGCTCTATAGGCCCGTCTGACTCGTAATATGGCATTCCAACCATCAAGCCAATGGTGGTCAGACTGCCACCACCACCATGGCGGTCCAGGGAGCACCAAACTCATAATGAGGCCCTAAGTCTCTGCAGTGTCAGGCCCAATCCTGCATGGGTAGATCATTACAGTGCAGGGATATATGTTGTGTTTCTTCTATATTCCTGGATCCTAGGAGAACTCCATATTTCCCTCATGGAAATTCACTAATTCTGGAAGGGAAATACGGAGGTCCCATCCTTTAAGATTTTCCAAATTTGTCATTGAAGTAGGAGCAAGGTGTGCCCAAGTTAAGGTAAACAGCTGTCTCTCTAAGCCCAAATGTCAAAATATTCCTGTGCAATGGAGAGTCCCCCTTTTTTGCAATTTTGTTTTAGTTAAAAAAAAAAAAAAAGCTTTGCCAGATTAGTGTTGATTAATCTGGTGTACCCTTTATGAAATAATGAGCAAAATTGTGACCCATCAGCTTTGCCACCTCTCACAGCTCTGGTCTTTATCAGAAGCGTCATAATGAGAAACTAATCCGAGTCAGGGCTCTCAATACTATGATATGTGAAACCAGCCTATGTGAAAAATGTCCATCTGCAGACAAACTAACAAACTCTATGTCTCTTTCTCTCTCTTTCTATTCCTCTCTGTCACACTCTTGTGGTCATTCCAACCTTGGCGGTAAAAGCCGCTTACCGCTGTCAGAAGACCGCCAACATACCGCCGCGGCCGCGGTAAACCGCCACGGTCATTCTGACCCACAACAGGCAAACCGCCAAAATACAGACATCCACAAAAGTCCGCCATACCAAAGGGCAGCGAGAAACTGGCGATGACCAAACCTCCACCGTCACGCCAACAGAAATACGCCCACACTATCACGACACACGAATCCACGTGGCGGTCTTTCAACCGCGGTATTCCATTGGCGGTACACACCGCCGTGCTCAATATACACACACACTTACAAAACACAGCCACATTGGACAATTACAAATACACACACCTGATACACATACACACACCACTCCCACACACCCAACACAATATAAAACACACACCCACATCACCCACAAATCCCCACTGCTACAGAATCGCACTGAGAAAAAGAGAACTGAGCACCCAGACGCGCATTTTACTTTCACCCAGCAATATTTCCATGCACTTCACACAACACACCAATACACATCACCACACAATCCACCCCACACATCATCCACACCACCCCATGGCACCGCAAAGACATCCCAGGTTCTCCCAGGATGAACTCAGGGTCATGGTAGAGGAAATTGTACGGGTAGAGCCACAGCTCTTCGGGACACAGGTACAGCACACCACCATTGCCAGGAAGATGGAGCTATGGAGCAGAATAGTTGATAGGGTCAACGCTGTGGGACAGCACCCAAGAAATAGGGACGACATCAGGAAGCGGTGGAACGACCTACAGGGGAAGGTGCGTTCAATGGTATCCAGGCACAACATTGCGGTGCAGCGGACTGGCGGCAGACCCCCACCTCCTCCCCCAGAATTTACAACATGGGAGGAGCAAGGCTTGGCGATCCTGCATCCTGAGGGCCTTGCAGGAGTATCTGGAGGAATGGACTCTGGTAAGTCAAATCATCACTACTTCATCTCCCCCACCCCACCAGCATACCAACTCATACCCCCACCCACACCCTCACCCCATCACATCCTGCTCCTTGCAAATGTCTCACCATCACAGCCCACCCATCCCAACACCAATCCCTGCATGCGACCACAAAGCATGGACACCCATCACCAAAGCATGCCCACTGCACATACCCATCCCCCACCAAATCACCGTCACAAAAGCCCCCACACGGGAATGCCAGCACTGGGGTACAAGGGCACCCACCCATTACACGCTATGGCACACACAAATGCAATAACCATACTTTTATACCCCTGCAGGACCCGAACGCCACGTCACCGCGCAGGAGGGTCCACAAATGTCCACTCCACCCCCAGAAGAGGCCCACAGTGTGGACAGCACCT
This sequence comes from Pleurodeles waltl, assembly GCF_031143425.1. Classification (NCBI taxonomy): domain Eukaryota; kingdom Metazoa; phylum Chordata; class Amphibia; order Caudata; family Salamandridae; genus Pleurodeles; species Pleurodeles waltl. The sequence continues at coordinate 1,614,806,325 of NC_090444.1, forward strand.
CTGTCGACCTGGATCTAGATGACCAGCCCGGCCCATCGGGGACCTCGGGACAGTCGGTTCCCCTCACACAGCCACAGCCCATAGCAGACCTTCCCCCCTCTGGGAACACCAGCACAGCACCCACCCAGCGGGCCCATCCCTCTGTCCCCAGGACACGTCAATCAGCGGTGTGTCCACCACTACAGGGCACCCAGGTTAACCCACCACCCCAACAACAACAGGGACCTGGGGGCAATGGTAGTGGGCACACGGTCCAGGGGACAGAGGCCCAGGGAAACAGGGGAACTGGGAGGGCTGCTATGCGACAGGGGGGGGACAGGCCCAGGGAACCCACTCTCCACGAGGTCCTCTCCTCCATCATGGGAGCCTACCACCACTCCCAGGAGACGATGGCAACGGTCCTGGCCAGGTTTCAGGAGATCCAGCTTCTGCAGGAGGAACAGTATTTGGGGTTCAGGGAGGAACTACGAAACATCAGTTCCGCCCTGGCCACCATTGTAGGGGCTCTGAATCAGGTAGTCACCACATTGCGGGACACTGTGGCAGGACAAAGGTCCCCTGACACTAGCATGGACCAAGAACTGCCTACCACCTCTGCCGGCGCTAGTGGACAGGAGGCCCCGCCACAGGACCAACAGGCCACCAGCACCCCACCCCCTGCAGAAGGAGAACCACCCCGCAAGCGGGCCCTGAGATCCAGGAAGAAGACAGAGTAAGATGCCAAGACCCCCGCCAGGAAAGGATACCTCCCTGATTGTCATCCCACTGTCCCACATTGACACCCTGTCCATTCTTATACTGCCCATGCTCCACTTTCCACAGGCATTTGGACAATGCACCTGTGATACTAATAGTCTGGACTCTGCCATGGACAATCCTCCACCATCACCCCTCACCGATTTGCAATCACCCACCAATATAGAGCACTGAAATAAACACAGTTATTGCACAAAACAATCAGGAGTCTGGCTGTGATTTTGTACTAATGTATTAGACATTACCGTCCCAAAATGCATATTTACAATGTGATGCCAACATACCACTGTCACACAGCTGTAGTCCATGGGGAAACAAAGCAGATGTCACGCAGTATGGCCCACATCTCTGAAATTGGAAGGGAAAGTCACAACTCAGTTACTGTACACTGGGGGAAAAGGTCAGACAGTAGAGAGGTAGTAGGGGTTAAGTATATGTAATATGCCGGGTTGGAATCTTACCTGTGTGTCATTGAAAATACTGCTGTATTACTGTGTTCCTGTTGTCTATGTCGTCCTCTTCGGCTTCCTCGTCTTCACTCTCCACAGGCTCCACAGCTGCTGCAACACCACCATCTGGACCATCCTCCTGCAGAAAAGGCACCTGGTGTCGCAAAGCCAGGTTGTGAAGCATACAGCAGGCCACGATGATCTGGCACACCTTCTTTGGTGAGTACAATAGGGATCCACCTGTCATATGGAGGCACCTGAACCTGGCCTTCAGGAGGCCGAAGGTCCGCTCGATCACCCTCCTAGTTCTCCCATGGGCCTCATTGTACCGTTCCTTTGCCCTTGTCCTGGGATTCCTCACTGGGGTCAGTAGCCATGACAGGTTGGGGTAACCAGAGTCACCAATTAGCCACACACGGTGCCTCTGGAGTTGACCCATCACGTAAGGGATGCTGCTATTCCGCATGATGTACGCGTCATGCACTGAGCCTGGGAACTTGGCATTAACATGGGAGATGTACTGGTCTGCCAAACACACTATCTGTACATTCATCGAATGATAACTCTTTCTGTTTCTGTACACTTGTTCACTCCTGCTGGGGGGTACGAAAGCCACATGGGTCCCATCAATGGCACCTATGATGTTGGGGATATGTCCAAGGGCATAGAAATCACCTTTCACTGTAGGCAAATCCCACACCTCAGGGAAAACAATGTAGCTCCGCATGTGTTTCAGAAGGGCAGACAACACTCTGGACAACACCTTGGAAAACATAGGCTGACACATCCCTGATGATATGGCCACTGTTGTTTGAAATGACCCACTTGCAAAGAAATGGAGAACTGACAGCACCTGCACTAGAGGTGGGATCCCTGTGGGTTGGCGGATGGGTGACATCAGGTCTGGCTCCAGCTGGGCACACAGTTCATGAATAGTGGCTCGGTCAAGCCTGTATGTCAGTATGACATATCTTTCCTCCGTTGTCGATAGGTCTACCAGCGGTCTGTACACGGGAAGATTCCTCCATCTCCTCGCATGTCCCAGCGGACGGTGCCTATGAAGGACAACAGCAAGCACAGAGTAAATCAACCCACAGGTACGTAACCACAGCTTGCACATAACACGATTCCCAATGCATTGAATGGTTTGTATGAGTGTTGATGCAAGGCCTAGTTATGTGTGACGCAGTTAAAAGTAAGCCATGTGGGCCTTTGAAATGGCGGCTGCCTGACCTGTGAAGTGTGGCAATGGGATGTGAGGTAAATGCGCTGGCGTGGCACACCGTGGCGGTAGGCGGTCGAAGACCGCGGCGCAAAACAGCATTGGTTAACATTGAACCCTATGGGTCTCAGGAGCCAATGACGATGTGCGCCGGTGGTCGCGGTACGCACCGCCGCGGTACGCACCCCCGCGGGCGTGACCGCCATTTTCTATCTGCTTAATCACTCGATACCTGATCTTCGACAGGTGTCAAAGCCCAGCTCACCTGAGTCCTTGTTCAGTTCTGATGGAGGTTGAAGACAATCCGACCCCACCCTGAAACTGCTTGTTCCAGCACACTAGTTTTTAAAACAGTGCACTAAGAACAGAAGCTCAAGGGAAGGGGGGAAGTGGATAAAATAAAATAAAGAGACAACACCGTTCTTGCGTTTCCACTGTTGAAGTGCTGCACAAATCTGCGGCCCTCTCTGACTTTTGTAGAAACTGGTGCCTAATGAAACATAAACAAAGAACAGATAAGTACAACCTATTCCTAACTGGGTTCCTGACTATCCCTTTATTTATTAGAAATTTTCTTCTAAAAGTACCTCTTGGATCCTGGTCTCTAGTTTCCAGGTTTGGAATGTGTTACTGCTCTGGGATGTGCTTTCTATTACTCTAAAGCTTCTAAAACATTAAACAAATACCGTTATCAGAATTACCAATATCAAACATTCATCTTAATATAACTAAAGCCTAAATTCCCAATAGCAGACTCACTTTTCCCATATTTCCAGAATCTTTTATAAAACAAATACTGTACTTTTACGTCAAAATACAGCATGTAATTTGTGCAAGTCCTTGGTTTACTGTTTGCCTTGCTGTTAATGGTTTCCACGGTTCGATTCTTAAAAGTTCCATAAAAAAAAAAAGTGTTTGCTTCACAAAGTTCCGCAAAGTATTCTTGTAACAAAGAGTTTGAATCACAATGTTCGTGGAAGGTATCTTGTTTCAAATTGTCTATACACGAATCCAGAAATTGTTGTCAAAGTTCTTTCAGGTAATAAAAGTTTTGCACTTACTTGTTGCTGGCAAGAGATACTGATCAGTCTAACCTTGTCTTCTTTCTCTTTTGCAGGTTGCTTGTAGGAGAGAGGCTAAGGCAAGGAGGAACCAGAAACCGGAAGAAGGAAGAGCCAGCAGCTGCGCCCATTGAAGCCAATGAAAGCCTGTAGAGAGCAGGAGTGCCAGCGCTGAGGGATCTGTCCTCAGGTAAGCGGGAGGTAGACGAGCACAAGCACTGGGTGAGGCTCGGGGGCTGCCTTTTATAGACAGGGCTGGGTGTGTCCTCACATGCTGCACATGTTCTTGAAAGGTGTGCAGAGCTGGGTGTGGTTTGAAGAGCTGGGTGTGGTCCTCACATGCTGCACATGTTCTTGAAAGGTGTGCAGAGTTTCATTTATTATGCAAATGAGTTAAATTAACACATGGCCTAGAGAGGAGTGTTTTAAAGAAGCCTTGGTAAAAGCAAGGCCCAATGTGTAAACAAAACAGCACATTAAACAACATACACAGAAGCCTGGGGGGGGGGGGGAGGTGAGATAACAAGAAAGGCTTTCAATAGTAAGTTTAAAAGGGAGCTATTACAGAACCCACTAGTGCAGTGAGAGGGGACATGCTCTTTGCTGTGCACAAACCCTAACAGTTGCCCCCCTCAAAGGCCCTCCTACAGGACGGGGTTTTCCTGGATTTTTTAAATAAAACCGTCTAATCAGCTGTGGGGCATGTACATATGATGCTGGTTCCCATGAATTCTCAGATTCATCATATCCTTTCCATTCTACTAAATAAAACAGACGTCCACTAATTCTTTTTGAGTCTTTTATGCTTTTCACTTCATATTCTAGATTTCCCTTAATTGGTATGGGTGGAGGTGGTGGTTCAGGTCGGGTTTTTGGATTGTACGGCTTAAGCAAGGACACATGGAATGTAGTATGTACTGGATATTCTTTTGGTAAATCTAATTTTACTGTTACCGGGTTTACTATGGCAGTTATACTAAAGGGTCCAATGAAACGTGGTTGCAGCTTTCGTGATCCCTCTATGTTTAGGTTCTTTGTGGAGAGCCATACCTTGTCACCGATTTTATACAGAGGGGCCTCAGATCTGTGTTTGTCTGCTTGTCTTTTCATGCTTTCCTTGTACTTTAATAAATGTTTCCTGGCTTTGTCTTGTATGTCACCTAACCTCGTTAGTCTATCCGTTACTGTAGGTAACAGAGAATCTTCTAACAAAATGGGTATAGCTCTTGGATGATACCCCAGCAAGAAATAGAATGCTGAGCAAAGTAGAGCTGAATACTCAGTATTATTATAAACAAACTCCGCTACAGGGAGAGCTTCCAACCATTCACTAGAATAATCAGCCAATAAACAACGTAGCGTTTGAAGTAAGGTTTGGTTCAGTCGTTCAGTCTGTCCATCTGTCTCTGGGTGGAAAGCAGTGGATAATGCCACATCTATTTTCAGTTTTTTACATAATTTTTTCCAGAATTTAGAGTTGAACTGGCTCCCTTGGTCTGACACCACTTTGCTTGGCAAACCATGTAAACGCACAATTTCCCTTATAAAAATATCGGCAAATTCTGCCGCCGTGGGTAATTTCCGTAATGGTACAAAATGTGCCATTTTAGATAAAAAATCCACTATAACCAACACTGTTGTGAAAAATTTTACAGGTGGTAAACCTACAATAAAGTCTACGCTCACAGTGTGCCAAGGTTGTTTGGGTGTTGGCATTGGTATTAACAAGCCATCAGGGGCCTTATGAGAAGATTTATGTCTTGCACAAATTGGACAGGTAGTGACAAATTGCTTAATGTCCTTTCTTATAGTGTCCCACCAAAAGTGTTTTTGCACATTTTCCAGGGTTTTTACCCAACCAGGATGACCTGCCAACGGTGAGGCGTGATGCCAAATTATCACCTGTGTTTGTAATTCAGAGGTGGGCACTAACAGCATGTTGTCGTGATACAATAAACCTCGTTGTATTGTGTTATGGGAATCCTTTAACCAATCCTGAGGTGCTATTTGCATGTGTGCATTATATAGATCTGTGATGAAATCCTTCTGTTGTACTGGTGCCAAAAACTTTTGGGGAGGAATAATGGGTTCTCCTATTTTATCTTGTTTCATGTCTGAAGTATGTCCGTATCTAGATAACACATCAGATTGAATTTGTTGTGCACCTGGTCTATAGGTTATTACAAAGTCAAATGTGCTAAAAAAATTTAACCAGCGCATCTGACGTGGTGTTAGTGCTTTAAGTGATCCAAAAAACTGTAGGTTCCTATGGTCAGAAAAGATTGTAACTGAGTACTTGGCTCCCATTAAATGGTGCCTCCATTCTGAAAAGGCTACTTTGATAGCTAGTAGTTCCCTTTCAGCCACAGTGTAATTTTGTTCAGCTGGTAATAACTTTTTGGAATAGAAGGCTATAGGATGTAACTGGCCATCTACTGCATCTCGTTGAGAGAGAACTCCTCCTAAAGCTACTTGTGAAGCATCCGCTTCAACAAAAAAAGGCAAGTCAGGATCAGGATGTTTCGGAATTGGGGCTGAAGTGAACTTTTGTTTTAGGAGTTGAAAGGCGTGTGCCGCCTCATCAGTCCAAAGAAATCGTTGCCCTTTCCGCAACAAGGTAGTTATTGGGGCCGCAATGTCTGCAAAATGTGCAATAAACCTCCTATAAAAATTGGCGAAACCCAGAAATTTCTGAATATCTTTTACAGAGTATGGTTCTGGCCAATCAGCAATAGCACTGATTTTCTTTACATCCATAGTTATTCCTTGAGGTGACAGGCAGTATCCTAAAAAGTCCACCTTGCTGACATTAAAAGTACACTTTTCTAACTTAGCAAAAAGATGATTTTCTTTTAATTTTGATAATACTGCACGAACATGTTGGGTATGTTCTTCTGAGTTCTTAGAGTAAATGAGGATGTCGTCTATGTATACTATGACACAAACGTCCAGGAATTTGTGTAGGACCTCATTTATAAAGAACTGAAAGGCCGCAGGGGCATTACATAACCCAAAGGGCATTACTGTGTACTCAAATAAACCAAACTTTGCCTTGAAAGCTGTCTTCCACTCATCCCCCTCTTTTACTCGGACCAGGTGGTAAGCTCCCCGCAGATCTAGTTTAGTGTATACAGTAGAATGTCTTAATTGATCCAACAACACAGGTATTAGAGGAAGAGGATATTTATTCTTTATTGTATCCTTATTTAGTCCTCTATAATCGATACACGCGCGCAGGGATTTATCCGGCTTTGGGATAAAAAAGAGTGGAGATGACACCGGAGATGTGGAATGACGGATGAACCCAGACTGTAGTAGGTCATCTAGGTAGGTTCTTAAGTATTTGGTTTCTTCGTCAGTCAAAGCATATACTCTGTTATTAGGTAAAGGGGCCCCTGGGATAAGATCTATACGACAGTCATAAGACCTATGTGGGGGCAGCACACTAGCCTTTACTGGATCAAAGACGTCTTTAAAGTCAGAATATTCAGGAGGGAGACTTGGTTCATCTTGTGTAACACTAGCACAGTGTAATACTGTGCTCTGTTCTGTACCTGCTTCTTGATAACAATTGGTTCTACAGAAAGAGGAATCCAAAGTAACAGTTCTATTCACCCAATCAATTTTTGGGTTATGAGTTGTTAACCAGGGTACCCCGAGAATCAAACCAAAATTAGGAGTATCTATCATATCAAAGCTAATCACCTCTGTGTGCCCGTTCTGACAGACCATAACAAGTGGACTTGTTTGTTTTGTGATTAATCCAGAGGTCAATTCTGACCCATCCACTGCACATACTGCTTCTGGACAAGGCTTTAGGCACATAGGAAGTCCTAAGTTTTCAGCTAACTTATTATCCACAAAATCTCCTGTCGCGCCTGAGTCCAGTAGGACAGGGAGAGAATGCCTCACTTGGGTAGTAACAATTAAAACGACCTGAATTATGAAATGTCTAGGTATGTGCGGTACCATGAAGGCTGCAGCATTAGAGGTTTGATTAAGATGTTTTCTCGAACAAGTAACCTCTCCCCTTGTCGAGCTTAATCGTTTCCCGATTCAGTTGAGGAGGTGGAGGAAACAGCACCCTTTCGTGGATTTTTAGGCTTTACTGGACATTCTCTGGCAAAGTGACCTGCCCTTCCACAATATAAACATAATTGAAGTTTTCTCCTTCTTTCTTTTTCCTCTGATGTGAGTGGACCTCTGAGTGTCCCTATTTGCATAGGCTCAGGTTCAGGGAGTTTATTATCTGGGTCTTTCTTCTCGTGTCTAATAAAAGTTAACCGTGATTCCAGTTTGTATTTATCTCCCTTTCTTTCTCCTAGTCTATGTTCTAATTTCACAACTAAATCTACAAAGTCCGAATAGTCTTCTGGCAAATCAACGATATGAGCCAGCGCGTCTTTTAACTCGTCTCTCAAACCTTTATAGAAAAAGGGAGACACGCTTTTCTTCTGGCCACTGTGTCTCAGTGAGTAAACGATTAAAACTAGTGAGATAGGTCAATAAATCCTTGTTACCTTGTTTAAGATTTAAAAGCTCATTATCACTTGCCTGCATGAAAGTGTGTTTTGCAAAAAGGCTGGTCATGGTACGTTTAAATTGATTCCAATTATGGAGGATGGGATCATCTCTCTCCACGAAAGGAATTGACCAATTGGCTGCTGTGCCACCCAAATAAGACAAGACGAATGCCACTTTCGTAGCATCAGTAGGGAACTGTTGTGGCTTACAAACGAAGTGTAATTGACATTGATTGATAAAAACATGGAATTTGTTACTATCTCCATGAAAACGTTCAGGTGCTGCTAAGGGCACAGCATTAGGAACATTAACAGTGACCTCAACTGGGGGAGGCAAAGTTGTATGTTTTGATGGCGCCCCTGTCTCTGAGGAGGTTTTAAACAAAGGCGTAAAAGCTGTGTTCCACTGAGATACCCTAAATTTATAACTGCTTAAATCCTGTTTTAAAGAGGTATTCTCCATCTTTAATCTCTCTATTTCCTCTTGCATATGTTGCAAGATGCCAGACACTGATTCATTATGAGCCAAGTCCTCATTCAGGGCCTGCGCCATATCCGTGACGTCAATGCCCTCTATTTCTTCCCCGATATTCATCGTCCACCAGAACTGAATTTTTTTTTTATTTTTTTTTAAGGCTTGTGCTTCTGTCAAAGCCCAGCTCACCTGAGTCCTTGTTCAGTTCTGATGGAGGTTGAAGACAATCCGACCCCACCCTGAAACTGCTTGTTCCAGCACACTAGTTTTTAAAACAGTGCACTAAGAACAGAAGCTCAAGGGAAGGGGGGAAGTGGATAAAATAAAATAGAGAGACAACACCGTTCTTGCGTTTCCACTGTTGAAGTGCTGCACAAATCTGCGGCCCTCTCTGACTTTTGTAGAAACTGGTGCCTAATGAAACATAAACAAAGAACAGATAAGTACAACCTATTCCTAACTGGGTTCCTGACTATCCCTTTATTTATTAGAAATTTTCTTCTAAAAGTACCTCTTGGATCCTGGTCTCTAGTTTCCAGGTTTGGAATGTGTTACTGCTCTGGGATGTGCTTTCTATTACTCTAAAGCTTCTAAAACATTAAACAAATACCGTTATCAGAATTACCAATATCAAACATTCATCTTAATATAACTAAAGCCTAAATTCCCAATAGCAGACTCACTTTTCCCATATTTCCAGAATCTTTTATAAAACAAATACTGTACTTTTACGTCAAAATACAGCATGTAATTTGTGCAAGTCCTTGGTTTACTGTTTGCCTTGCTGTTAATGGTTTCCACGGTTCGATTTGTAAAAGTTCCATAAAAAAATAAAAAAATTTGCTTCACAAAGTTCCGCAAAGTATTCTTGTAACAAAGAGTTTGAATCACAATGTTCGTGGAAGGTATCTTGTTTCAAATTGTCTATACACGAATCCAGAAATTGTTGTCAAAGTTCTTTCAGGTAATAAAAGTTTTGCACTTACTTGTTGCTGGCAAGAGATACTGATCAGTCTAACCTTGTCTTCTTTCTCTTTTGCAGGTTGCTTGTAGGAGAGAGGCTAAGGCAAGGAGGAACCGGAAACCGGAAGAAGGAAGAGCCAGCAGCTGCGCCCATTGAAGCCAATGAAAGCCTTTAGAGAGCAGGAGTGCCAGCGCCGAGGGATCTGTCCTCAGGTAAGCAGGAGGTAGACGAGCACAAGCACTGGGTGAGGCTCGGGGGCTGCCTTTTATAGACAGGGCTGGGTGTGTCCTCACATGCTGCACATGTTCTTGAAAGGTGTGCAGAGCTGGGTGTGGTTTGAAGAGCTGGGTGTGGTCCTCACATGCTGCACATGTTCTTGAAAGGTGTGCAGAGTTTCAGTTATTATGCAAATGAGTTAAAGTAACACATGGCCTAGAGAGGAGTGTTTTAAAGAAGCCTTGGTAAAAGCAAGGCCCAATGTGTAAACAAAACAGCACATTAAACAACATACACAGAAGCCTAGGGGGGGCGGGGGAAGGTGAGATAACAAGAAAGGCTTTCAATAGTAAGTTTAAAAGGGAGCTATTACAGAACCCACTAGTGCAGTGAGAGGGGACATGCTCTTTGCTGTGCACAAACCCTAACAGTAGGAGAGGACCTACACTGCAAGTGCTGCTGTGACCTCGGTCTGGAAGAGACAATGGCTCATGCGACTGGGGAAAGGGCCCCTGCCTTCACTGCTCAGGAATTGGAGAAACTCGTGGATGGGGTCTTCCCCCAGTATGCGCTACTCTACGGTCCTTAAGACCAACAGGTAAGTACACTGGGACCATGCTTTGGGGGCAATGGCTGTGTTGAGTCGGGTGGATGAAAGATGGTGGGGAGGGGAGCGAATGAGGCATGCATCAAACGACGGATGACAGGATGTGCCACATGGCAAGGGTAGGGATGGGGGGCCACTCACATTGAGGGTGCAGAAGGTGATGACTCTTTTTCTCCCCCTGTACATTTCACATAGGTCAGCGCCCACCAGAAGACCGACATTTGGCGTGCCATCGCCAAGGACGTCCGGGCCCTGGGGGTCCACCACAGACGGGCACCCACTGCCGGAAGAGATGGGAGGACATCCGACGCTGGAGCAGGAAGACGGCGGAGGCTCAGCTGGGGATAGCCTCCCAACGTGGGAGTGGTGCCAGTCGGACTTTGACCCCCCTGATGTCCCGGATCCTGGAGGTGGCCTACCCCGATTTGGATGGGCGCATGAGGACATCACAGCAGACACAAGGGGGTGAGTACACTCTCATTCTGGTGACTTTGCGCGCAGTGGAGGTGTCTGGGTGGGGGAGGAGGGCTGTGGGTATCCCTTTGGCCAGGGCGATTTCTGTAGGCTAGGCCCCTCCGTAAGGCATGGCCCTGTGCCCCCACTCCCCCACCTCTGTAGGGTGCCAAGTACAGCTATTCATGGCCCTGTGTCATCTATGTGTGCAGATGTCGTCCATAGGCTTGTAGGCCATGTCACACGGATTGAGTAGTGGACCCCAAGTGTGCGGCGTAGTGCAGGGGGCTTCTGTGTCTGTCCTGTCCGCCAACGGTGTCGCCAATGCATGCACTCAACATGTCTTTATTTTCTCCCCCACCCCTTTTTTGTGGTCTTCCTGTTCATGTGTGCATTAGCATCATCAGGCGGAGGAGAAGTGGCATCGGAGCACGAGGGAGCCGCATCCCACATGGCCCTGGAGGGCCATGCAACGGATTCAGAATACACCAGTGGGACGGAGGGCGAGGGGAGCTCCACAGCGGGGACTCGGGCAGACATAAGTGACACGGACTCGTCCTCTGAAGGGAGCTCCCTTGTGGTGGCGGCAACATCCGTGCCCCCCGCAACAACAGGTACAGCCGCCACCCAGCGCACCAGCACCGCCCTCCCAGCAGCCCCTCAGCGTTTGCCCTGTGCCCGCTCACCCAGGAAGGTGGGCATCTCCTTCGCCCCAGGCACCTCAGGCCCTGCCCCAGTCACCCCTGCTGCCCTCAGTGAGGAGATCATTGACCTCCTGAGGACGCTCACTGTTGGGCAGTCTACCATTTTGAATGCCATCCAGGGTGTTGAAAGAGAGGTGCACCAGAGTAATGCATACCTGGAGGGCATTCATTCTGGTCAGGCTGCCCTTCAGCGATCGTTCAACACTCTGGCCTCAGCACTGATGGCAGCAATTGTCCCTGTCTCTAGCCTCCCCCCTCCAACTTCCTCCACCCATACCCTATCACCTGTACCTCTGCCTATCCCAGACACACCATCAGACCAGCCTGCACACACCTCAACACCCAAGTGAAGCTCATCCAGATAGAAGCACCACACATCACACAAGCATTCACACAAGCAACATCCACATACAGACATACCAACACCCACTGCCTCCACTGTGTCCCCCTCCTCCTCGTCTCCCTCCTCCCTCCCTGTCACGTCTCCACTCACACCTGCATGCACAACATCTTCAGCCACTACGTCCATCACCACCACACACACCAGAACCCCCCGCACACATGCAGTCACAACCCCCACTACCATTTACACGTCCCCTGTGTCCTCTCCCAGTGTGTCTGTCACCCCGTCTTCCAAGATACACAAACGCAGGCAGCCACCCACCCAACAGCCATCCACCTCATGACAGCCTCCAGCCCAAGCACCTGCACCCAAAGACACCAGACTTAAGACTCCTACAACCACAACCTCTTCCTCCACTCCCATACCCACTACACCTACCCGTCCCACTGGTCCTAAATTGCTATTCCTGTCCAAACTTAAACTCTTTCCTACAACACCCCCACCCCGTCCATCTCATAGGACTCCAGTCAGCACCTCAGCCACCACAAAACCGGGCCCTGTGATGACAGTCTGCCATGGACTGTGGAGTCCCCCACCCTCAAGGGCAGCCAGTTCAGTACGGAGCCAAGGCACGGGCAGGCCACCCCCGGAGAAACACCCGAAGATAGTCAGCGGCCGGCGCGAGAGGGTGAAAACACCAGGCACTAAAATCCCTACCATGGCTCCGGCACGAAGTGTGGAGACAGGTGGCACACCGCCCAAGGTGGGGAAGGGCCACAGGCGAACAGGGAAGGCTGGGAAGGGCAGCACGCCCGAGGAGAGCGCCATCCGCCCAGCTGGCCAGGAGGGCCCCGCCAGCCCCATCCCAGGTGGGCAGGAGGACACCAACAGGCCAGGTACTGTAGACCAGGAAGGCCCCGCCAGCCACCCGACAGATGGGCAGGAAGGCCCGCCAGCCACAGGACAGGTGGCAAATGACCTGCACGCCATGGCCTGATCCGCTGAACTGGGCCCTTCATCTCAAGCACCGCTGCACTGGGCCCTTCATCTCAAGCACCTCTGAACTGGGCACCGCCGTCTCAAGCACCGCTGAACTGGGCACCGCCGTCTCAAGCACCGCTGAACTGGACACCGCCGTCTCAAGCACTGCTGAACTGGGCCCTTCATCTCAAGCACCGCTGAACTGGGCACCGCCGTCTCAAGCACCGCTGAACTGGGCACCGCCGTCTCAAGCACCGCTGAACTGGGCACCGCCGTCTCAAGCACCGCTGAACTGGGCCCTTCATCTCAAGCACCGCTGAACTGGGCCCTTCATCTCAAGCACCGCTGAACTTGGCCCTTCATCTCAAGCACCGCTGAACTGGGCACCACCGTCTCAAGCACCGCTGAACTGGGCCCTTCATCTCAAGCACCACTGAACTGGGCACCGCCGTCTCAAGCACCGCTGAACTGGGCACCGCCGTCCAAAGCACCGCTGAACTGGGCCCTTCATCTCAAGCACCGCTGAACTGGGCACCGCCGTCTCAAGCACCGCTGAACTGGGCACCGCCGTCTCAAGCACCGCTGAACTGGGCACCGCCGTCTCAAGCACCGCTGGCCCATTAGCGGCAGGGGCAGGCCCGCATCTGTGTCGGGCAGGGCTGCACGAGCACTCTGGGCACCAGTCCCCCTCCAGAACCAGTGGAGACATGCATCCACTTGAGAGACTGTGGCTTTGCACTCCCCAGAATGGCACAATGGGCAACCCACCCACTGTAGAGACTTGAGAGACTGTGGCTTTGCACTCCCCAGGATGGCACAGTGGGCAACCCACCCACTGTAGAGACTTGAGAGACTGTGGCTTTTCACTCCCCAGGATGGCACAGTGGGCAACCCACCCACTGTAGAGACTTGAGAGACTGTTGCTTTGCACTCCCCAGGATGGCACAGTGGGCAACCCACCCACTGCAGAGACTTGAGAGACTGTGGCTTTGCACTCCCCAGGATAACACAGTGGGCAACCCACCCACTGCAGAGACTTGAGAGACTGTGGCTTTGCACTCCCCAGGATGGCACAGTGGGCAACCCACCCACTGCAGAGACTTGAGAGACTGTGGCTTTGCACTCCCCAGGATGGCACAGTGGGCAACCCACCCACTGCAGAGACTTAAGAGACTGTGGCTTTGCACTCCCCAGGATTGAACAGTGGCCATGGAGGCCCCTCGTGGATCTGGCGTTGTGCACTCATCTGGCTGAGGTGCCCCCCCTTCCCTTCCCCCTGAGGTGCCTGTAGTTTTCCTATCTGATGCCCCTGCAGTGTTCTCTCCGTTGGAGTCAGGTATCCTGTGTTGGCTTTGCCCATGTGATTTGGGCCCAGTGGTCCACGGACAATGCCTGCTACAATGTTCGGACTTGTACATATATGTATATAAGTGTTTTTGATGTATATATATATATATATATATATATATATATATATATATATATATATATATATATATAATTCAGCCAGTAATACAATATATTCCAATGTTTAGAATCATTTCCTTTTGTCTTTGCATTCTTCCGGGGGGTTTGTGGGGGTAACTGTGATGTATTACTGTGCATTGATGTGTGTGTTGTAGTGGGTGAGGGTGGGGGTGGGTGTGTCGCGTATGTGTGTCCCCGTAATATTTTCTCCTCCCCCCTCCCCTGTGTCGTAGGTGCAGTACTCACCGTTGTCTTCTGCGCCGGCGTTCGTGCTCCTGGTAGAGGAGCAGGAAGACAATCGCTGGGAGGATGTGGAGTTCGGGTTCCATGCTGTCCAGATTCCTCGTGGGGTGTATGGAGGTGAGCGTTTTCCGTTTGAAATGGCTGTTTCCGCCATGTTTTTATCGGCGGGGCTACCGCCCCGGAAAAGGTGGCGGATTGGTGTGTTGTGATAGGGTGGGCGGTACATTGACTCCCGCCTGTCTGTTGGCGGTGACCGCCGCGCTGTTTTTTTGTGCCGCCGTGGCGGGCGGTGTGGTAATGTGGCGGTCTCTGTTGGCGGTTTCCACCAGGGTCGGAATTCCATTTTTTTACCCGCCAGCCTGTTTGCGGTTTGGCCGCTGGTTTAACACCGACCGCCAAGGTTGGAATTACCCCCTCTATCTCTTGCTCTCTTTTCATAGAGTGAGGTCTGGGTATAGGAATGAGCTCAACGCAATCAATGTGCCTGAAGTAACTTTGAGACATATATTTACCAGCACCAAATATAATTAGTGTTTTAAATAGGCTAGTTCTGCATGTAGGCCAGGTATTTTTTAAAGGTTCTTTCCAACAGAAACCATGTATCCATCTCGCTGTAGACCATGTTTGCTTGAGCAACCATTGGAAAAAGGACTGTGGACAGCTGAGGACTGAGGTAGCCCTCTAAAACATACTTCAGAAGGCATACAAAACTGTTGAATGATTTATCACTGTTTTTGGAAAAAATGGATGACTTGGGCCTGATTAATGGAACATAGATAGCTAGGCATATAACCTCATTGATGGAATCAAGATATGTTACATTTTACAATAGTACATTTCAGGAAGACATTCTACTACTCTGTTTTTAGAATTATGGGTAGGAAAGGAGGTGTTATGTTGATAGCACTTGAAAATGCAATAGACAATTACTAAATTGGAAATTGATATTCAAGAATATGTGGAGGTAGTAGCCAGTAGTAGATTGAAAAATGAAATGGAACCAGACCAAGTTTTCTAGGGGCCACCAGAGAAAAATATAAAATTACATTCTAAATGTTCATTCCTGAGTGATATACTCATGTGTAGTGTGTAGCTATTGAATCAATTTAGTGAGCTCACATGTAACTCCACACATGTGTGGGAGTGCACATGGACGCGAACTGTGGTCTCCTTCTGATGGATATTGCAGTAGACTGGGAAGCAAAGGAGTTACCAACAGATTTACAATTTAAAGTTTGTGAAGACCATTTGGTCACACAGTGAGGACCAGAAATCGGTATGGAAAGTTTTGTTGGTTTATTACAAATAAGTAATCACTCCAGTATATGTGCAGATCAAAACCAAATTGCAAAGGTACAGGATCAGAACTGGCAAGCTGAAACACCTGACTAAATTCAATCTCAATAGCATAAGGCATACATAAATTACAGTCACAGAAATACAGATACTGAGAAACAGGAAGAGCCATTCCGTAAAGAAAGCTCTTCCTTAACACCAACAGGTATAAAATCATCCAATTCAGATTCTAACTAAAATGGGAAACTTCAGGCTCATAGATGTCAAGGGGTTTGGGAATGAAGCAAGGTAGATGTCAACATCATCAAGACTCCAGTAGAAGTCTTCTGCAAAAGTAGGGAATCAGTGTTAGCATGAAGCTATGTACTGTATGGGCAAAAAGGGAGTGAAGAGGTCTTCACCTTTCCAAGTCCGCAGGAATCTGCCGTAATTCTAACAATGTCAACACTAGCTTAAAGTGGAAAGTTCCAGGAGCATCAATATCTCCAAACACATCACTAGAAACCCAGATACTTCTCTTTTTCACAGGGCACATTTGCAACATTAGTCCAATCGCCTATCTCATAAAGCTCCAAAGACCAAGTTAACCTTGAGCAGGTTTGTTCCAGATATGCAATAAATAAATAAGAGGCTTCTTCTGCTTATTAAATTGTCCAGTCTGTGCCATGATTTCAGACCAACCTATGTCTAAGACACAGTACTCCACTCTCTAACTAAGAAATCGCTAATGTGCACCTGAAAAAGAAAAACATACAGGGCCCAAAAAATACATTTCGGGGCATATTTATACTCTGTTTGCGCCGAATGTGCATAAAAATTTTTGACGCACAATCGGTGCAAACCCTGCCCCATATTTATACTTTGACGTCCGACCCCGCGGGCATCAAAATTCAACCATGTGCGTCATTTTTTGAAAGGGGGAACCAGCCTTGCGTTAATTATATGCAAGGTAGGCATTCCCTTCCAAAAAATGACTTTAAGGCCTGTGCCCCTTATTTATACTCTGATGTCATTTTGACGCACAGGAGGGGGTGGGCCTTAAAAAACGGCGCACAGCCTGATGTGCGCCGTTTTTTAACGCCTGGGTCAGGGCAGTCGTTAAGGGACCTGTGGGCTTGGAAGGAGCCCAGAAGTACCCTCCCCTGCCCCCAGGGACACCCCCTGCCACCCTTGCCCACCCCAGGAGGACACCCAAGGATGGAGGGACCCATCCCAGGGAAGTAAAGGTAAGTTCGGGTAAAAAAAAAATCCCGATTTCTTTTGTGGCATAGGGGGCCTGATTTGGGCCCCCCTACATGCCACTATGCCCAATGACCATGCCCAGGAGACATATGTCCCCTGGGCATGGCCATTGGGCAAGGGGGCATGACTCCTGTCTTTGCTAAGACAGGAGTCATGTCAATGGAGGTTGGGCGTCAAAAAAAATGGCGCAAATCCGGTTTGAGGCCTGAATTTTGCCTCAGACCTGACGTGTACCATTTTTTGACGCACAACCCCCATTTTCCCATACGCCGGCGCTGCCTGGTGTGAGTCATTTTTTATGACGCACACCAGTCCGCAGCGCCGGCTAACGTCATTCCATTAATAAGGCGCCCGCATGGTGCGTTGGAATGGCGTTAGCCGGCGGTAAAATTTTTGACGCACAACTGCGTTGGCGCAGTTGTGCGTCAAAAAGTATAAATATGGGCCTTCATGTTTAAATGAAGGCCTAGTTAAGCTGACCTAATAAATCATTGTCAATGTGCACTTCTGATACACAATTACAGGTGCAAAAATCATGTCACAATAAATGCAGAACATGAAAAAATTAATGCATGATTACATATGTAATGTGTTTTCAATAAATGCAATATGTCGAAATATAGGTGTAAATGTGAATGAAAACTACAAATCTTCATGTTAAAGCTAAACAGTAAAACACAACATATATAACTCCAATTTCTAGAGTAAATGCACCTTCAACAATACATTGTTATTCTTCTCTTTGCGTCAATAATATTAAGGCACACAGAGTATATGATGTTGATTACATATTTGTATTACTTCTGTAACGTACAGAGGTGCAGCCACAATTATGTTGCGCCACATGGCAACAAACATAATATAAGTAGAGCTCTTTTACAGCCTATTATGTGAGGCTAATTGTGGTGAGGAATTCAAAGTCATTTAATAGCTAAGGATGTGGAGACACGTGTGCAAGCTACCTGTTACTTGGCACACCTTCGCACAGATAATGGATTTATGTGAAGGCAATCTGTGTCCGACCTCAATGACAAAAGCCTTTTCCACCAGGGTGCCATGATAATTGCCATGTAAATCACCCACGAGAATAATTAATAAGACTGCTACACTGAAAATCTCCCTTTCACCTGTCACCAGCTGGGTTATACAAAAGCAGGGCAAACAACATCCCTGGCTAATCGCAACTCTCTGAGGCCAGGGGAGTCCATATCACTTTTGGTGGAGCATTTTCATCCTTTGCAGGAATTCAATGTTTAGCGAGGTCAACAGGTCTTTGGACCTTGCATAGGATTTGATAGAACCGCCAACAATACATTTTCAATACATACCAAATAAGTTACAACCAGTTTGGCCATAGAAGGAAAACCCCAGTCAGGAATAAAGTTAAGGGATATATTACAAACTTAAGTTTAGTATCATGTAGACTATTCACAAAATGAAGTTATAAAGATACAACATGACCAAGGGCTGCCCAAGGTGACAAAATGAGTTCAAACAGACATTAACAAAATTAAACATTCTATAAGGATGAGGAAAAACATTAACAAGAGAATCTGAAAAACAGAAAATAAACGTTGCTCAGCTTTGACAAGCATCACTGAAATTCAAATCATCAAACTTCATTTTAGCTGGGCACAGGATATCCCTACTATTAGCCAAATAAGGGAAAACATGTGGGGCTGGACAAATGACAAAATACAGAAAGGAGAACAGAGTTGTAACAAAGGTGGACCAAAGATAGGTAAAAGGGAAAGCACCGACATGTCAAGATCTTGGTCAAAAGTCTTCTGCATAGGATTAGGAAATATCTCTAAATCTCAGGAAGGTATTTCAAAGAGGAAGATACCTGTCAGGTAAACTATTGCCAGTGTTGTTAATTTCGTTCCTCAGCAAAAACGATTCCCCCTTTCCTTGTACAGACGTTGGTTTCAGCGGCGTCCTCACTCCCAGTGGCTCTGTCGGAGGCTGTTCTTAGAACTAGCTTCTTCAGGTTTAACTGCCACTCAAGATGGTGGTCGCAAATCATTGTGAGGTCAGCACTCTCGTGTTTCTACCTTAGTCTTGTGCTGAAGCTTCCCTCCAGCTGTCTCTGGGAGCCCTGCACTCCAACTGTCATCCTGAGGAGAATGAGCAGTGTTCCTGAGGTGCTTCGTTTCATAGAGAATTCTTCCAGTTTTGAGTAATTCATTATTTTTCTTGTTACGGTGTGCACACCAGCTACTTTTTCCCTTTTGAAGAAGCTGAATTTTTTCCTTCTTCCAACAAGTGGCTAGCGGCTTTCTGAGGAGAATTTGTTTTGGCTTAACAGAACTTTAGCCCACTGCAGTAAGGAATCCTTTTGTATGATTTCACGACTTGCCATTATATATATATATATATATATATATATATATATATATATATATATATATATATATATATATATATGTACATATGTATTCAAGAACTCTTTGCTTTGCAGACTTGTCAGTCTTAGAGACAAACCTCAGTGCTCAGACTAATTCCTAGAGACAGTGATTGAGAAAACTGAACCTTGAGAAGGAGTTTTTGTTTCCAAAGACATTAGTAGTTTGTATATTTGTGAACTTTTGAACTGTTCTCCGGAGAACCTTGGAAACCTCTGACTTCTGGAGAAAAGAAGATATTAAGTTAACGTTGATCTCTTAGAGAGAGGCTAGTCTCTCAATAGATCCAGGTTAAGAGAATGATAGAATTGGGTGAATGTGAATGGCTGAACAGCTGAATGCGCATTAGGTGAATGCTTCACCCTCCAGGGCCAAGTGGGTTGCAGCTCCCTCCTGCTCCGGTGCCACTGCTCCTCTGCCAGATGATGCTATTGCACACAAGAACAGGGAGACAAAACAAAGGGGGGAAAGACAGAAGAAAAACATGTTCAGTGCATGCAACACCACTACCGTCGGCGGACAGAACACATAGGGAGCAGCCCTCACTACTACGACATGCACTAACAGTTCCTACTAAATTCACATGCCCATGGGGTACGAGGCCTAAGCCCAATTGCTGCACACCTGGAAGTCACAGGCTCTTACCACTAGTGGGGTTGGGGTGCCACAGAGCCTGCCTCACAAGGGACCTTGCCTACCAAGTTTGACCTGGCCTAGGGGAACCCACGGCCCACCTCCCCAACCCAGACACCTCATAATGCACGCAGAGTCAGCTGAATGAGAGTGTATTCACCCCCTTGTGGCTGCTGTGATGCCCACAAGTGCCCATCCAACTCTGGATGCCAGGATCCGGTACATCAGGGGGGTCATGGTGCGACGGGCACCCCTTCCACGTTGGGAGGCCATCCCCAGCTGGGCCTCCACCATCTTTTTGCTCCAGCGGTGCAGGTCCTCCCATCTTTTACGGCAGTGGGTGCTCCGTCTATGGTAGACCCCCAGGATCCGGACGTTCTTGGTGATGGCACGCCAAATACCCTTCTGCTGGTGGGCGCTGACCTAGAGGAATGGTACGGGGGAAAGGAAATTACTCACCAGTCCGGACCGTCATACTCATTGCCCACCAGTTCCCACCCGTGCCTTGACGCACATACACTCAACATCCGCACATGCAGGCCTCAGCCCCCCCATGTATCTTCCATCCACACCACTCACAACAGGCATTACCCACGCAGCATGCTCACAGTGTACTCATCTGTTTGTCTGGAGGACCGCACAGTTGCGTGTAGTGGGGGAGGACCACATCCACTAGTTTCACTGTAGCCGTTGTCGCTTCCAGACACAAGTCACAGCAGTACTTGCAGTGTAGGTCCTCTCCTGTTGAAGGTCAGGTATCAAGTGAGTGAACAGACAGAAAATGGCAGTCACATCCGCGGCGGTGCATACCGCACTGCCGGCGTACATCGTCATTGGCTCCTGGGACCCATAGGGACCAATGTTAACCAATGCTGAATTGCGCCGTGGTCTTCGACGGTGTACAACGCCAGTGCAGTTACCTCATTTCCCCTTGTCCCACTTTACAGGTCAGGCAGCTGCCATTTCAGGGGGCGACATGGGATGGATACAAACTGCGTCACACCTATCTAGGCCGGGAATACAGACAGATACCGGGACATTGCGAATTACAAACGTTTCTACAAATAACATATTGTGATACCTCAGTATTGTATGACTCTCTGCTCGCTGTTCTCCTCCATAGGGCACGTCTGCTGGGGCAGGTGAAGAGATGGCAGCATCCTCCGGTGTACAGACCCCTGGTGGACCTGTTGACAATGGAAGAGAGACACATCATAATCACATACAGACTTGATCGTGCAACAATCCAGGAACTGTGTGCCCAGTTGGAGCAAGACATGATTTCAGCTATCCGCCATCCCACAGGAATCCCTTTCCTGGCCAGTTGGTCTTTTCAAACAACAGTGGCCATGGCATCAGGGATGTCCCAGCCAATGTTCTCCAACATGTTGTCCAGAGTGTTATCTACTCTGCATAAACACACGCGCAGCTACATCATTTTCCCTCACGTGGAGGATTCCCATGTGAATGCCAAGTTTCCTGGCTCAGTGCATGACGCTTACGTTTTGAGGAATAGCAGCATCCCTTATGTGATGGGGCAACTCCAGAGGCACCGTGTGTGGCTATTAGGTGAGGCAAAGGACCCGATACAGTGTGAATAGGTGT
Organism: Pleurodeles waltl; assembly: GCF_031143425.1. Taxonomy (NCBI): domain Eukaryota; kingdom Metazoa; phylum Chordata; class Amphibia; order Caudata; family Salamandridae; genus Pleurodeles; species Pleurodeles waltl. The sequence continues at coordinate 1,614,827,970 of NC_090444.1, forward strand.
CTGGGTATGGGGTTCTCAAACGTGTTGTCCAGAGTGTTGTCTGCCCTGCTGAAACACATGTGCAGCTACATCGTGTTCCCTCAGGTGGAGGATTTGCCCACAGTGAAAGGTGACTTCTATGCACTGGGACATATCCCCAACATCATTGGTGCCATTGATGGCACACATGTGGCATTTGTACCCCCCCCCCGCAGGAATGAACAGGTGTACAGAAACCGAAAAAGCTACCATTAGATGAATGTGCAGATAGTGTGTTTGGCAGACCAGTACATCTGCCATGTGAATGCCAAGTATCCTCGCTCTGTGCATGATGCTTACATTTTGAGGAATAGCAGCATCCCTTATGTGATGGGGAAACTCCTGAGGCACCGTGTGTGGCTTATAGGTGAGGCCAAGGTCCCAATACAATTGACATAGGTGTCTGGGTATGGGGTTGTCCCTAAGGGTTAGTGTGTGTCTAACAGTTGTCCCTCTACATTTGCAGGTGACTCTGGTTACCCCAACCTGTCATGGCTACTGACCCCAGTGAGGAATCCCAGGACAAGGGCAGAGGAACGCTACAATGAGGCACCTAGGCGAACTAGGAGGATTAGAGAACGCACCTTCGACCTCCTGAAGGTCAGATTCTGGTGCCTCCATCTGACAGGTGGCTCCCTATACTACTCACCGAAGAAGGTGTGCCAGATCATCGTGGCCTGCTGTGTGCTGCACAACCTGGCTTTGCGACGCCAGGTGCCTTTTCTGCAGGTGGATGGGCCAGATGGTGGTCCTGTGGCATCTGTGGAGCCTGTTGACAGTGAAGAAGAGGAGGGAGAAGAAAAGGATATCGACAACCAAAACAACATCATCATGCAATACTTCCAGTGAGACACAGGTAAGAAGCTGTAACTGCTTCCCATATCTCATACTATTGTTGGAGCTAGCATATGTCTGTCATTTTCACTCAGTGTATGGACCCTGACTTGAAACTTTGACTTTCCATTTCACAGATCTGGGTCCGACTTTGTGCCCTCTGCTATGCTTACTGCTGGCCTACAGCTGTGTTACATTGGTATGTGAACAAGTACATTGACATTGATATAATCCATAGATATTGCAATTACACATTTGTAAAAGCACAGACTGACTCCAGATTGTTTTGTGATTGAAGTGTGTTTATTTCTGTGCAAATAAGTGGAGGGGGTTGTAAAATGGGCTGGGGTGATTGTGGAGGACTGTCCAGTCTATTTGTTTCACAGGTGCATTGTCCAAAGGGGCATAGGAAGGGGAACAATGGCAGTTTAAGGTGGACAGGGTGACACAGTGGGACAGAAGGGTGACATTTAGGGGTTATTGTTTCCTGGCGGGGGTCTTGGCAATGTTCTCTGTCTTGTTCCTGGATCTCAGGGACCGTTTGTGGGGTGGTTCTCAATTTGCAGGGGGTGGGGTGCTGGTGTCCTGTTGTTCCTGTGGTGGTGCCTCCTGTCCACTAGCGCCGACAGAGGTGGAAGGCTGCTCATCGTCCAGACTAGCATCAGGGGCCCGTTGGTGTGCCACTGTGTCCCTCCTGGTGTTGAAAAGGTCTGCCAGCACCCCTGCAATGGTGAGCAAGGTGGTGTTGATGGACTTCATGTCCTCCCTGATCCCCAGGTAGTGTTCCTCTTGCAGCCGCTGGGTCTCCTGAACCTTGGCCAGTACCGTGCCCATGGTCTCATGGAATGGTGGTAAGCTCCCATGATGTTGTAGAGTGCCTCGTGGAGTGTCGGTTCCCTGGGCCTGTCCTCCCCCTGTCACACAGCAGTCCTCCCAGCTTCCCTGTTGTCCTGTGCCTCTGTCCTCTGAATCGTGTGCCCACTGCCACTGCCCCCAGCTCCATGATCGTCCGGTGTTAGTGGGTTTGCCTGGGTTGCCTGTAGTGGTGGACACACTGCAGCTTGACGTGTCCTGGGGACAGAGGGATGGGCCCACTGGGTGTATGCTGTGGTGGTGTTTCCTGAGGGGGAGGTTCAGTGGTGGTTTGTGACTGTGTCAGGGGACCCGACTGTCCCAAGGTCCCTGATGGGCCAGGCTGGTCATCTTGATCCAGGCGTGCAGAGCCGCTGTCATCCCTGTGGGCCTCTTCTGTGGGGGGACTGGATATGTATGGCACCTCCTGTCCAGTGACGTTGGGTAGGGGTCCTGTTGGGGTGTAAATGCATAGATATTGTATCTGTATGTGCCATCTTGTGCAATGGATGAGTGACTCCTGTGCTTGCATTATTGCCATGGCCCGTGTGTGTTTGGTAATTTTGGGGCATGAGTGAGTCTCTCTACTGGACATGCTTTGGGGATGGGTGTTCATGCATTGGTGTTACATGCAGGTTTTGGGATGTGTGGGTTGTGTTAGTGGGGTACCTGTGGGTTGTTGGGGTGCTGGGTGTGAGGTTAAGGGTGGTGCTATGTGATGGCATGCAGGTGGGGTGGGGGGATAAAGTAGTAAGATTTGCCTTACAAGAGTCCAGTCCTCTGGCTACTCCTGCGAGCCCCCCAGGATGCAGTATTGCCAAGACTTGATCCTCCCATGTTGTTAGTTGTGGGGGAGGAGGGGCGGGTCCACCGCCAGTCTTCTGTACAGCAATCTGGTGTCTGGATACCACGGAATGTACCTTCCCCCGTGGATCATTCCACCTCTTCCTGATGTCATCCCGTGTTCTTGGATGCTGTCCCACTGCATTAACCCTGTGGACAATTCTGTGCCATAGCTCCATCTTCCTTGCAATGGATGTCTGCTGCACCTGTGATCCGAATAGCTGTGGCTCTACCCGGACGATTTCCTCCACCATGACCCTAAGCTCCTCCTCAATGGCATTTCGATCCAGGAATTTAACTCTTCCTAAAATAAATTATCCAATTGCTGACAAAGAGCTATTGGCAGTGAAGGATGCCTTTCAGGAATGGTGGCATTATTTATTAGGGGCTCGTCATGTAGTCACTGTGTTCACCGATCATAAAAATCTTCACTTTTTAATGTCTGCTAAGACATTAACTCCAAGCCAATTGAGATTGTCCTTGTACTTTGCAGATTTTAATTTTACCATTACCTATCAACCTGGTTCTGCCAATGGCAAGGCAGATGTGCTATCAAGAATGCATAATACCTGGAGCTGGAGAAGCTGAAAAGATTCCAAATATTCCAGCTGATAAGTTTGTTTGTATCTTACAATTTTCCGAAATAAAATGAAGGTTTGAGAATCCATGTCTGACCAAGAAATTTCAGATTGGGCCAACAAAAAAGAAGGAAGAAGGGTTTTAAAAAAAAATCCTTTTGTTGAAAATGCTTTATATTTGCCAACTCGTGAGTTGCAAGAACTAGCACTACACGTTTGTCATGATGATCCTTTAGCTGGCCATAAAGGAATTTTGAAGACAACCGAATTAATTAAGAGGTATTTCTGGTTGCCTGCCACGATCCCTCATATAAGACATACGTTCAAACCTGTGATAATTACATTCGGGGAAAGGCAACATAATTAGCTCCTGAAGGTGAGCTTCAGCCTCCTTCCATTGCACTATATCCCTGGCACACCATTACTGTGGATTTGATTGTAGATTTACCTTTAAGTCAAGGTTTTGACACAATCCTAGTTTTTGTAAACACCTTTATTTAAAATGAGCCATTTCATCCCTCTGAAGAAGGTTCCTCTCAGTTAGCACAGTTATTTTTACAGCACATAGTGAGAGCTCATGGCATTCCAGTGGTTGTAATCTCAGATCGAGATCGCCAATTTGTTTCCTAATTCTGGAGGGCCTTTATGAAACAACTTGGAATAAACTCACGTTATTCTACCAGTTATCACCCGGAACGGATGGACAGACAGAAAGAGTTAACCAGGCGATAGAGCATTACCTACGCTTATATCTCCTGGACCAAGACAATGATTGGCCAGATTTAATTTGGACAGCAGAATTCGCTTACAGCAATGCTATTCATGCCTCAAACGTTATTCTCCTTTCTATTTGAACTCTAGTAGGCACCCAAACATTATCTCAGGAAGATCGGGAGGCTCGGTCCCAGCTGCAAATGAGTTCAGTAAGATAATTCAAAACACCTACTAATCCACTAGAGAACACTTGACCAAGGTGAAGGTCTATTACAAGAAACATGCCGACACTAAAAGGAGAGGCAACCCTAGTTATTGTGAGGGTGAGAAGGTCTGGCTATCCACTCGACCTTTACATTTAAGAGGGAACAAACAATTCCAGCCTAGATATGTAGAACCCTTTAAACTAAAGAAAATTGTTAATTCAGTAACAGTCAAACTCGCCTTGCCCCCTCAGGTTAAAGTCCATCCTGTATTCCATGTCTCACTACTTAAAAGAAGCCCTCCCAATGTTAGGACAACCACCCCTCCAAATCCTAACCAAGTAGATTCACATTTAGAATATGAAGTGAATAGAATTTTAGACTCAAAGTTTAAAAAAGGAACATTATATTACCCCATTGATTGGAAAGATTTTGGCCCAGAAGAAAGGTCCTGGGAAGCCTTCCGAAATGTGCATGCTCCAAGGTTGATAAAGCAATTTCACAACACTTTCCCCAACAAACCTTCTGTGGGCAGGAGTTCTTTGTAGGGGGGTACTGTCAGGAAAACTATTGACAGCGTTGTTTAGTTCTTCCCTCAGCAAAAACGATTCCCCTTTTCCTTGTACCACGTTGGTTGCAGTGGCGTCCTCACTCCCGGTGGCTCTTACGGAGGCTGTTCTTAGAACTAGCTTCTTCAGGTTTAACTGCCACTAAAGATGGTGGCTGCAAATCTTTGTGAGGTCAGCACTCTCGTGTTTCTACCTTAGTCTTGTGCTTAAGCTTCCCTCCAGCTGTTTCTCTCTGGGAGTCCTGCACTTCAACTGTCATCCTGAGGAGAATGAGCAGTGTTCTTGAGGCGCTGTTTCATAGAGAATTCTTCCGGTTTTGAGTAAGTAATTATTTTTCTTGTAACAGTGTGCACACCAGCTACTTTTTCCCTTTTGAAGAAGCTACTTTTTCCCTTTTGAAGAAGCTGAATTTTTTCCTTCTTCCAGCAACTGGCTATCGGCTTTTTGAGGAGAATTTGTTTCGGCTTAACAGAACTTCAGCAACTGCAGTAAGGAATCCTTTTGTATGGTTTTCAGCCTTGCCAACATATATATGTACATATATAATCAAGAACTCTTTGCTTTGCAGATTTGTCAATCTAAGAGACAAACCTCAGTGCTCAGACTAATTCCTAGAGACTGTGATTGAGAAAACTGAACCTTGAGAAGGAGTTTTCGTTTCCTGTAAAATACATTAGTAGTTTGTCTGTTTGTGAACTTTTGAACTGTTCTCCGGAGAACCTTGGAATCATCTGACTCATGGAGAAAAGAAGATATTAAGTTAACATTGTTCTCTGAGAGAGAGGCTAGTCTCTCAAAAGATCCAGGTTAGGATAACAATAGAATTGGGTCAATGTGGATGGCTGAACAGTTGAATGCACAGTAGGAATGTACTTATCTATACTCTTTTCACTGGTTTGCAGGTCCTTCCTTTAAAGAAATCCCAATAAGAAGAATGCTGCAGGTTTTCAGAGACACACACTGAATACCCTATTTTTAAGTGGGAAACACAGGCTGGAACTGGATCTAGATGTGGTCTCTCTTTTTCTATTCCCATTCCCCTTTTTCCCATAGCGGGTGCAGGGTTCTGAAAATCAGGCAACAGTTCATTTGACATTGAAGGGGCAACATCCAATAGCAATTGATGACATGACTCCAAGTTGAAACAATTCCATTTCTTCCCAGGTTTGTCATGAGAACGGCATCCATCCATGTGACTACACACAAGACTGAAACAAATGTTTAATTTGCTAGTCTACAGTGCAGGATGTTCCCCATCCCAGGTCAAATATCTACATCTCTCTATGTGTAAAACAGTAGAGGTCTAGTACCAAACTATTCTTCTCATGGAAATGAAGTCTGAAAGAAATATCTATGTTAACAGAATGAATCAGCATTCTCTGCACAGTCACAAAATACAGGGCCTAGCAGGCCTCACTTAGGCTAATGAAGGTGAGTTTATATAGCATATTGATTAATACAGTCTAATAAACACATTTTACAATGCATTAATCATTCTTCATTATTATTCGTGTTGTAGTAATTTCAAACAATATTATTCTGTTACTACATTTCAATCAGTATAACACAGAACTGCATTTCCCTACTTTTGCACAAATATTTCAATTATAAATCATTAGAAATTATAATCGTTTCAATACACACTATTAGTCTAGAGTCTAACTTATAACATAATATCAATTAATTAATTTGAACATTTAATGAAACCTTGATACCACCTGGGTTTCTAACATTAGTCTAAACAAATGTACATTTAAAATGACTTCTTAGTGCATCACTCTACAATCAAACTGTTAATGCTTTGGTTAACATAATGCATAAACTGTCATGTATGGATGATTTCTGTGACATGAGGGACAGCACCAAAATATCTGCTACATCAGTCCCCCCTTTGATGGTAAGTCAAGCAGTCACAGAGTACTCCAACATTCATTTTCAATGAGACAGCTCACAATTTCTGAGACTTGTTCGGGTAAGGTCTTCTGAAGTCCTCTAACTGCCTGATGTTACTATAGTATATGTTCCTCCTAGTCTCCATTTTAATCTCCTCTTTTCTCTGCCTGTTCCTCTCTCTCTTCTCCTTAAGCGTTTTAATTAATCTATAAAGACCAACTGCAACTAGGGCACAAAAGCCATAGTCAATAAGGGTCTCAAAATAGTTCCAACAATTCCTCTCCATGGATTTCCAAACTAATAGCTGAAAAAACACTACATATTGCTTCCCATGCACCAGACACTTTTAAGTCTTTCAGGTCCTGCTTCAGATCAGTCATGTTTGCAATGTATTTCCTTATCTCTTTACTATTGTCAGGTATGTAAGTGCAACATTGGTGAGCATGTAACATCTTACAAATTCCACCTTCCTTTGCAAGAAGAATGTCTAATGCAAGACAATTTTGAAAAATCATTGATCTTACAGCAACATTTCTGTGTTCATTAATAATATGGCACCTGCAGTGTTGGTGGATAACTTATCTACAATTGTTGACAACTTTCTTATCTTGAGATCATTCAAGGTAACACCTACTGATGGAATTATGGTACCACACATATTTCATACAGTCTCTGAAGCACTAGCTCCTCTTTTAACTCTGAAGTTTGATTTCTAATACTAAACTGGAACATTAAAGTGGTCCTCATGATACATCTTTGGAAAGAGTACTCCCAGGTAACATGTAACATATCAGCCTTTTGGCAGCTTGTGATAGGCATTTTTTCCTTATATGAAATAAAGACCTGGCATGGCAGGATCTTGCCCATTCAACATGAAAGTCCAAACACTCTTGAATAAAGATTCATGTCCACATTATTTGATCTAGGTCTAATCTAAGGCCAGGAATGCTTGATTCCCGGCCACTGTGTGAGATTCAAATTGTTCCCAATTTTGTAAAACTATTGCCTTTTTTATTCTTGCCTTCATGGCTCTTCTCCTCTCCTCAACGTGTCCAACGAAATCCTTCTGTACTGGACTAAGAATGCAGATCAAATTGTTCTTGTGGGCATAGGCTGTACAAAATGTCAATGTAGGCTCAAAGAAACCTCCCATTGAGTCAGAGTCCTTTGATTTTGCAATGTTACTCAAGTGTTTCCTAATGGGACAATTGAGAACACTAGGTTGTAATAGGAATATAAGTATTGATAACACTCCTGCTGATGCAAAAGTGTTAGTAACAGGCTACAGGAAATTCTATAGGTTAGCAGTAAACTATGATATGTGATTTCCTCACTTACTGATTAAGGCAACTGTGTGCAAACATAAAAATCTTTAGTTTCCATGATATCTACATACTCATATAGGCCCTCATTACGACACTTGTGGACGGGGTTAAAGCGGCATTAATACCACCAACAAGCTGGCGGTAAAAAAAATGGTATTTTGACCCTGGCAGTAACCGCCATCAAAGACCGCCACTTTAACACACCGCCCGCCAGGGTGGTAACGCCCGCTGGGCTGGAGACTTCGGTCTCCAGCCCGGGGGCCGTCGCAATCCTACCCTCGGGATTACGACCTGGCCAACCGCCATGGTTACAGCCATGCCAAACTTACAGCCACGAAAACCATGGCGGTAGGCATTATCAGTGCCAGGGAATCCCTTCCCTGACACTGATAGGGGTCTCCCCGCCCCCTCACCCCTCAGAGTCCTCTCCCACCCTACCCCTCCCTCTCCTGCACTCCTGCACATATACACACCCACATACGCACCCATATACACACATGCATACCCACCACCACCCGCGCATGCACACATACATACCCACACACCGCAACACACACCAACATACCTTGTAGCACACATGCATTCACAACATACACTCACATTCAGTCATTCATGAACGCATTCAACGCAACTCATACCCGCATGCACTTATTCCAAAACATACACACTCACCCTCCACATACACACTACACCCCCACCCCTCTCTCCTGTCAGAGGACCTGACTTACCTGCTTGCGGGAGTCCTCCGGCTGGAGACGGTCCACGGCGCTGCTGTCAGCAGAAGCATCCGCCAGCAAAACATCGCCAGGCCGTATCATTGCTCAATATACGTTCAGCGGTGTTTTGCTGCCGTGGCGGTGCTGCTGTCAGCAGCGCCGACTTACCGCCGTCTGCCACCATGACCGTCAGCGGTATGGCGGAATACCGTCGTGGTCATAATACGTGTAGACGGCTGGTAGCCACGGCGGCGATATGTTGGCGGCCGTCACCATGGCGGTAGGCAGCAGTTACCGCCAATGTTATAATGAGGGCCATAGTCATTTGTAATACACTTTTGGGGATACATCACCTTTAGAATCATCGTTACATAACTATTTCTCATCATTGTACAGGGCATCTTGATCTGCAATGGGATTTGCTAAATTCAGGGCATTTGTGGATGTAACTTTCATGAATCACTTGCCATGGGCAAACTCAACCCAATGAGCATTAATGTAATCATAACTGTCACTATCACTAAACCTATACATATATATTTACATTTACTGATTCTTTGTCAGTTCAACTCAAAGAGTTCTCTAATTTTAGATCAAACAATTCAAATATCAAACATCAAAAATGCAAAGCAGCTTTAATGTGTCACTATCTCTTTTCAGATCTTTTTATTTAAGAGCAAAGCAATACCAAAAATAGTCTCTTTAAAAATACAAACTATTCACAAAAGTTCCTCGATCTTCTAGAAAGTTCATAAATAGTTTTTCTCTACTTGCAAATGTTCAAAAAGATTTTACTAAAAGTTCAAATGTCTCTTATAAAGGCAGAGCTCATAATCAACAATAACTTTGTTCATCAAACAGCAATGAAATTTCAAAATTCACCTCCATCGCAATTTCAAACTCAAAGATATTGAACTGGACTCAGATTGTTAAAACAAAAGGTTACACATTCCTTCACCCAGTCATTTGCAGTAAACTATGTCCATTTAGGTGTTGAGTATCTTCGGCTTGGTACTCTCTCGTTGATCTTCTGTTTACTCGACTCTCAGCATCACTGCCTCTTGACTCAACTCTTCAATCTCTTCAGCAGTAGTTGGAGGCACTTGTACAGCTGACACTGAGGACTCTTTAGGCCGATTGTCTCCTGGTACAGCTCTTTATCTACAGCAACTGGTCCTTCGTCAGCATCCGAGCTCACATGAGTCAACTGATTCTGTCTCATCTCTTCTGTACCATCCACTGTTGACTCGCTCAGAATCCCATCAGACTGTGCCTGTGCTGTAGCAGCCACTTGTTCAATCCCAACAGCTTAGCAAATCTGATCCCTCTCACTCACTGCAACCAACCCTTCTGGAACAGGTGCTGAATCATCTAGGGGACCTGGAACTTTGTGAGCATGACTGGCATGTACCCAGTTAGGGAGACCTGCACAATTCACAGCTGTAGTGGTTACCAAAACCACCTGATGACAACCTCTCCAACGCAGTTCCAAGAATGTTTTCCTTTCGTGATTTTACACCATGATCCAATCTGTTGAACATAGGTGATGGCAAAGCTCCTGCGCCGGCTGTGCTGTAGCTTCTCCAACCTGATGAAACAAATAACAAACCACGACAGCCAGTCCTGTGCAATAATCCAGTAGCAAGTCATATGTAATGTCCACAAGCGCATCTGCATGCCCTGATGGCAATCTCATGGTCCTCCCCATGATAATTTCATGAGGGGACAACCCAATTGCTTTGGCGGATGTACTGCGCATACAATGCATGTCTTCATTTCCATATGCACATACCTTTGCCAATCGGAACTTCACATATCCAATAATCTGTTCTACAAATCCTGAAGCCTCAGGTCTGTAGCTGCAATGTAATCTTTGCTCAACTTATAATGCTGCACACAACAATTTAAGGACCTCCCTGTTGAAACGAGTTCCTTGGTCTGACTTTAGAGAAGTCAGAAATTTGAATTGTGGAATCAATTCCTAAAGTAACAGCTTTGTTACTGTGAGACTTTCATTTCTCCTAGTCGGATAGGCTTCAACCCAATGTGAAAAAATGCATACAATGACTAGGACAAATCTCCGTCAAATGGACAAGGGCATCTCTATGAAATCCAGCTGCAATCTGTTGAATGGCCTACCTATGTGACTCACTGTAACAACTCTGCATTTTCCTACACTCATCTGCTGGCATGTGACACATCTATGGCACATGGCTTCTGCAATCACTCTGAATCTGGGATTAAACCATGTCTGTCTGAAAGTCCTGATCAGTGCATCTCTTCCTTTATCTGCCTGTCCATAATAATAGCAAGCCATAGGGGACAACAAGCTAATTTGCAACTCTGCTCTTCCATCCCCTAGAAACCCAAACATCATTCTCATTCCTTTTTAAATGTTCTGCTCTGACCGAACTTTACTGCTCCTCTTCTGTTACTTATTCCTGCAATCTCTTAACTTCCTTCTGACATTTCAACGCAGTTAACAGGAAATTTTGACTTGCCTCATCATTTGTCTCATTTTTCCACTCTCAATTGAAGGAGGTACAATTTAAGGCACACTGTCCCTCATTACAACCCTGGCAGTCGGTGATGAAGCAGCAGTAATACCGCCAACAGGCCGGCGGTAACAAAAATGGAATCATGACCACGGCGGAAACCGCTCAGACAGACAGCCATTTTAACATACCGACCACCAGGGCAGACGCAAAAAGCACCACTGCGGTAACCGCCAACAGCCAGGCGGAAGACAATGTACCGCCCACTCTATTATGACTGGCCTATCTACCACCTTTTCCGGGACAGTACCAAAGACATCAAAAGCCTGGCGGAAACATAACTCAGAAGTCAAAGGACTCACCTGTGGAGATTCAGTGAACAACCACAACACCATGGTGCCCGAGTTGCAAATTTTCCCATACTCGTCTACCTTCTGCATTATGAACACCCAACGCCGGCGAAGATGACTACGGTGAGTACTTCCACCTAGCACACAACGGAGCAGGGACGAAAATGAGAGTGAGACACACACGCAACACACACACACACCCGCCCCCAATACCATACACACAACCAGAAGCAGCAACATAACATGTCTACCCCGTACCCCTCAGGAATAATGTAAGCACAACATTATTTGAAGAAATTTACTGTAATACGATAAAATACTATGAATAAGTGCATCAAAATGCAAACGTACATACATATTTACAAATGTAGGGACACTGTCCAGTCCTTAATGTCCGTGGGCCACAACACATAGGCCAAGGCCACACCTGACTCCTGGAACAACACGGAGAGAACATTGCAGGGGCATCAGATCAAAAATACACAGGCACCTCAGGGGGACAGGGAATGGGGGGGCACCTCAGCCAGAAGATGGTACAACACCACTGGTCCTGGAAGGGGTAACATTTCCTGTGCGCTGTCCTGGGGAGTGCAAGGCCACAGTCTCTCAAGTCATTGGTTTGCCCACTGCTTGGTCCTGGGGAGTGCAAGGCCACAGTCTCTCAAGTGGGTGGTTTGCCCGCTGCTTGATCCTGGAGAGTGCAAGGCCACAGTCTCTCTAGTGGGTGGTTTGCCCACTTCTTGGTCCTGGGGAGTTCAAAGCCACAGTCTCTATAGTGGGTGGCTACTTCCACTGGTTCTGGAGGGGGCATTGTGCCCAGTGAGCTTCATTCTGTGGAGGATGGGGTGAGTGGATGGCTTCTTCCACTGGTTCTGGAGGGGGCATTGTGCCCAGTGTGCTTCTTCTTGTGGAGGATGGGGTGAGCGGATGGCTTCTCCACTGGTTCTGGAGGGGGCATTGTGCCCAGTGTGCTTCTTCTTGTGGAGGATGGGGTGAGTGGATGGCTTCTCCACTGGTTCTGGAGGGGGCCTTGTGCCCGGTGTGCTTCTTCCTGTGGAGGATGGGATGAGTGGATGGCTTCTCCACTGGTTCTGGAGGGGGCATTGTGCCTGGTGTGTTTCATCCTGTGGAGGATGGGGTGAGTGGATGGCCTCTTCCACTGGTTCTGAAGGGGGCATTGTGCCCGGTGAGCTTCATCCTGTCAAGGATGGGGTGAGTGGATGGCTTCTTCCACTGGTTCTGGAGGGGGCATTGTGCCCTGTGATGCAGATCCTGGTGAGTGCAAGTTCACAGTCTCTCACCTGGGTGTCGGACCCACAGGATTTGTAGGGGCCAGGCCGCACAACAGCCCATGGATGCAGCACTACACACTGTCCGCTGGTGGTGACGGCTACTCAGTGGTGGCAGTGTTGCTGGTGGCGGTGCTGGCAGTGGTGGGGGGAGGCTCCAGCCTTGACCTTGCAGCCTCAGATGGCTACCTACTGGGGCTGCTGCTGCTGACAGTGGTGCTGGCAGTGGTGGGGGGAGGCTCCAGCCATTCCCCTGAAGCATTGGACAGCTGCTCACTTGGGCTGCTACTGCTGGCGCCGGTGCTGGTAGAGGGGCTGGTGGCAGTGCTGCCAGTGGTGAGGGGAGGCTCCAGCCCTACCCCAGCAGCCCTGGATGGCTGAACCACCATGGTTGGTGGTGGGCACTCTGAATGAGTCCCAGCACCAGGCTTCCTGTCCTTCCTGCCTGCTGGTGCAGGCCCCTTGCCCTTCCTGTCAGCAGCCGGGGATTGCTCCTTGTCCTTCCCTGTAGCAGCTGGGGGTGTCTCATTGCCCTTCCCTGTAACAGCTGGGGGTGCCTCCTTGCCCTTCATTGAAGCAGCTGGTGGTGCCTCCTAGGCCTTCCATGCAGCACCTGGTGCAGGCACCCTTCCAGTGTGGCTGCCTGGTGCCCGGTATCCTCTCTGGCTTGGAGTAGCTGTCAACACTACTGTGGCCATGGACTGGGTGGCTGAGGTGCTCGCCTGGGTTCTGACTACCCTGGCCCGACGTGAAGGACGGGGGGAGTGGTAGGGAAGAGGTTAACAGTGTAGAGGAAAAGCTTCTTAGGGACATTGTGGCGGGAAGAGGGTGAAGGTTTGAGAGTGGAGGAAGAGGAAGTGGTTGTAGGAGGTGTCAGTCTGCTGTGTTTGGGTGCAGGTGCATGGGCTGGATGCTGTTGTGAGATGGATGGCTGTTGGGTGCCTGAGTGCTTGCGTTTGTGTACTTTGGGAGGAGGGGACTCAGACACAGTGGGAGAGGACACAGGGGACGTGTGCATGGATGTGGGGGTGGTGACTGGCAGTGAGGGGTGTGTAGTGATAGGCGTGATGGTGATGGTGGGAGTGTATGAGGATGTAGTGCATGCAGGTGTGTGTGTAGAAGCAACTGGGAGGGAGGTGGACGAGGAGGGGGACACAGTGGATGTAGTTGATGTTGGTATGTCTGCATCTGGATGGTGTTTGTGTGAGTGCCTGTGGGATGATGTGTGGTGCTTGTGTTTGCCTGAACCACTCCTGTGTGTTGTCTTGTGTGCATGCTGGTCTCCCTGTGTGGGGTAGGTTGGGGTTGAGGGGAATGGGATTGGGTAGAGGAAGTTGGAGGGGGGAGGCCTGAAATATGGACGATGGTTGTCATCAAAGAGGAGGCCAGAGCCTGGATTAATCTCTGTTGGGCCGTCATGCCAGTGTGAATGCCCTCCAGGAATGCATTGGTCTGTTACATTTGGGCTGCCAGCCCCTGGACAGCATTCACAATGGTTGACTGCCCAACAGAGATAGATCACAGGAGGTCAATAGCCTCCTCACTCAGGGCAGCAGGACTAACTGGGACAGGGCCTGAGGTGCCTGGGACGAATGAGATGCCCACCTTCCTGGGTGAGCGGGCACGGGATACTCACTGAGGGGCTGCTGGGAGGGCAGTGCTGGTACGGGGGTGGCGGCTGTACCTGTAGTTGGGGTGGGCACAGAGGCATCCACCACCACCAAGGAGCTTCCATCGGAGGAGGTATCACTGTCTGAACTGTCCACTCCAGTCTCTGCCGTGGTGCTCCTCTCGCCCTCCGTCCCACTGGTGCCCTCACCATCAGTGGATTCGGCCTCCTGGGCCCTGTGGGATGCAGCTCCCTGTGTCGCCGGTGCCTCTGCTCCTCTGCCAGATGATGCTAATGCACATGAGGACAGGGTGACAAAACAAAAAGGGGGGGAGAGACAAAGGGTACACTTGGTCAATGGCTCCAACAACACCACTGTTGGTGTACACGACACACACACACACACACACACACACAGGGAACAGTCCTATGCACTAGGCAATGCACTACCAGTCACAATGCTAGTCACCAGCCCATGGACACGGACACCTGACGCCAATTGCAGCATACCTGAGACCCACAGACCCCTGCCCAGAAGTGGATGTCTACTAGTTTGGTTGGTGGAAGTTTACATCAGATCCTGCCCAACATGGGACCTACCCTGCAATGTCCGGCCTGGCTTAGGGGCACCCACAGGCCCAAATCCCCCACCCAGGTACCACCCCACCAGGCGCAAGTAGTATATTGGGGCACTGTACTCACCCCCTTGTGGCTGCTGTGATGCCCCCAAGCGCTCATCCAGCTCTGGATAGGCCACCGCCAGTATGCGGGCCATCAGGGGGGTCAGGGTTCGACGGGCACCCCTTTCTCGTTGGGAGGCCATCCCCAGCTGGGCCTCCGCCGTCTTCCATGCCCAGCGTCTCAGGCCCTCCCACCGTTTCCGACAGTGGGAGCTCTGCCTGCCGTAGACACCCAGGGTCCGCACGTCCTTGGCGATGGCACGCCATATACTCTTTTTCTGATTGGCGCTGACCTGCAGGTAAATGGACACAGGGAAAGATATTAGTCCGGCCATCCTGCCTGTTACACTCATGGTCCACCATAGCCCTACACATCCCATTACGCACAGACATGGCAACACATACATGCAGCAGGCTGCCCAGGGCCCTTCCACCAAACCCCCCTACACAAGGCCTTCACATACAGCACTCCATGCATTCATGCCCTTTGCATCGTGCTCACAGTATACTCACCTGTTGGTCTGGAGGCCCATACAGCTTCCAGTACTGGGGTAGGACCCCATCCACCAGTCTTTCCAACTCCGCTGCGGTGAAGGCAGGGGCCCTTTCCCCAGTGACACGAGCCATGTTCGATTCCAGACATAGGTCACAGCAGCACATGCACTGTAGGTCCTCTCCTATTGAAGGTCAGGTAGCAGGTGAGTGAACAGATAGAAAATGGCGGTCACGTACACGGCGGTGCGTACTGTCACTTTTGGCGTACATCACCATTGGCCACTGGAACCCATAGGGCCCAATGATAACCAATGAGGAGTTGCATGGCGGTTCTCGACCGCCTCCCGCAACGGTGCACAATGTCAGCGGAATTACATTTCCACCTGTCCCTCCATACAGGTCAGGGGGACGCCATTTCAAGGTGGGGCAGGCCATGGCACCTAACTGCACCATTTGGACATATCCAACAATATACTGTTACAATCACAACATGCAATGAAGTTGTAGTGTTTGGAAATATGAGATACTGACCAGCTGCTCACCGTTTTGCTCCATGGATTGCAACCTCTGCAGATGAATAAGAGATGGAGACATCCCCCATGTACAGACCCCTGGTGGACTTGACAACAATGGAGGACAGGCACATTATCCTCACCTATAGACTGGACAGGGCCACAATCACAGAGCTGTGTGCCCCATTGGAGCCTCACCTGATATCTGCTATCCGATCCCCCCTCTTGTGCAAGTGCTATCAGTGCTCCATTTCCTGGCAACTGGCACCTTCTAAGTGACAGTGGGCTTGGCAGCAGGAATGTCACAGCCAATGTTCTCAATAGTGCTGACCAGAGTGTTGTCTGCCCTGATTAAACACATGCGCAGCTATATCGTTTTCCCCCAGGAGGAGGATTTGGCCACAGTGAAAGCTGATTTCTATGCAATGGAACATATCCCCAACATTATTGGGGCAATTGATGGTACACATATTGCATTTGTCTCCCCCCCCCGGAGAAATGAACAGGTGTTCAGAAATCGAAAGAGCTTTCACTCAATGAATGTGCATATAGTGTGCCTGGCAGACCAGTACATCTCCCATGTCAATGCAAAGTATCCTGGGTCTGTACATGATGCCTTTATCCTGAGTAATAGCAGCATCCCATATATGATGGCTCAACTCCAAAGGCACAGGGTGTGGCTAATAGGTGAGCCCTGGTTCCCAGCCAGTAGATGTTGGTGTATAGGTATGGTGTGGGCCTTAAGGGTTGGTGTGTGGCTAACTTTTGCCCCTTCATATTTGCAGGTGACTCTGCTTACCCCAACCTCTCAAGGCTACTTACCCCAGTGAGGAATCCCAGGACAAAGGCAGAGGAATGTTACAATGAGGCACATGGGCGAACAAGAAGAATTATAGAGAGGACATTCAGCCTCCTGAAGGCTAGGTTTCATTGCTTCCATCTCACAGGTGGTTCCCTGTGCTACTCACCCAAGAAGGTCTGCCAGATTATCATGGCATGCTGTATGTTGCACAACCTTGCCTTACGCCTTCGGGTGCCTTTTCAGCAGGAGGATAAGGCTGGAGGCAGCAGTGGACCCTGTGGACAGTGAAGATGAGAAGGCAGAGGAAGAGGACAACAGAAGTGCAATAATTTGTCAATACTTCCAATGGCACACACGTAAAACAGTGTAACTTCACTTATAATTGAGAGTTTTGTGTTTGACATTGTCATTGGCAGGCTGATTTTCCCACTTCTATGGCCACTCACTGTACCCTTTGGCATTTCTATTTGGAGATATTTGTGCCCCACTATCGCTCCTGGCGTGTTGACTGCAGCCAACTACAGGTATTCCTATGTATACATTACTGTACAGTTGTATTGCAGTGCTTATACCTTGTTAAACGAATACATAGTTAAATCATTTGACATACTCCATACTTGTATTTTTTAAAAAGGGTGTTTATTTAAATGCAAATAAGTAGAGGGGGATGTGCAATGGGCTGGGTTGACGGAGGAGGAAAGTCCAGGATAGAGTCCAGTCTATGTGGATCACAGGTGCATTGTCCAAGGGGGCATAGGAAGGGGAGCAATGGCAGTTCAAGGTGGACAGGGTGACAGAGTGGGACACAAGAGTGACATTCAGGAGAGTCTTATTTCCTGGCAGGGGTGTTTGCAATAGTCTCTGGCTTCAGCCTGGATCACGGGGACCATTTGCGGGGTGGTTCTTCTTCTGCAGGTGGAGGGGTGCTGGTGGCCTGTTGGTCCTGTGGAGGGGCCTCCTGTCCACTAGCGGCAGCGGAGGTGGAGGGCTGTTGATTGGTTTGGCTAGTGCTAGGGGCCCGGTAGTGTGCCACTGCCTCCCTTATAGTGTTGGTCATGTCTGCCAGCACCCCTGCAATGGTGACCAGGGTGGTGCTTATGTCCTTCCGTGTTCCCCAGGTACTGTCCTTCCTGCAGCCACTGGTGCTCCTGCATTTTGTCCACTATATGGCCCATCGTCTCCTGGGAATGGTGGTATGCTCCCAGGATGTTGGTGAGTGCCTCCTGGAGAGTAGGTTCCCTGGGTCTGTTCTCCCCCCGTCACACAGCAGTCCTCCCAGCTTCCCTGTTGTCCTGTGCCTCTGTCCCCTGAACCGTGTGCCCACTGCACTGATCCCAGGTCCTTGATCGTCCTGTGTTTGTGGAGTGGCCTGGGGTCCCAGTAGTGGTGGGCACACTGCTGTTTGACGTATCCTGGGGACTGAGGTATGAGCCTGCTGGGTGGGTACTGTGCTGGTGTTTCCTGAGGGGGGGAAGCTCTGTGGTGGTATGGGACTCTGCCTGGGTAACCGACTGTCCGGAGATCCCTGATGGGCCAGGTTGGTCATCCAGATCCAGGCGTCCAGAGCTGCTGTCATCACTTTGGGCCTCTTCTTGGGGGGGACTGGATGTTGCTGGCACCTCCTCTCTGGTGACGGTGGGTGGGGGACCTGTGGGGATGTAAATGCAGTGTTATTGTTTCTGCGTGTGACATCTTGTGCATGGGTGTGTTGCCCTCTAAGGTTGTTTTTGCCTTGGCATCTTTGTCTTGTGTGAGTTGTTATTTGGTGGGCTAACTGTTTCTCTCTAGTGTACATGCTTTAGTGGTAGGTGTCCATGTAGGTCTGTGATGGATGCCCATGCATTGGTGTTGCATGCAGGGCTTGGTATTGGGATGGGTGAGTTGTGATGGTGGGGTGTGTGGGAGGTGGTGGAGTGATGGGAGTGAGTGTAAGGGTAGGGGTATTTGATGGCATGCAGGTGGGGGGGTGATAGTAATAGAGATTTGACTTATCAGAGTCCAGTCTTCCTCCTACTCCTACTCCTGCCAGGCCCTCAGGATGCATGATTGCCAAGACTTGCTCCTCCCACGTTGTTAGTTGTTGGGGAGGAGGTGGGGGTCCACCGCCAGTCCTCTGTACAGCTAGTTGGTGTCTTGCTGCCACAGAACGCACCTTACCCGTATGTTGTTCCACCTCGTCCTCATGTCATTCCTTGTTCTGGGGTGCTGTCCCACAGCGTTGACCCTGTCCACAATTCTCCACCATAGCTCCATCTTCCTTGCAATGTATGTCTGCTGCACCTGTGATCCGAATAGCTGTGGCTCTACCCGGATGATTTCCTCCACCATGACCCTTAGCTCCTCCTCTGAGAACCTGGGGTGTTGTTGTGGTGCCATGGGTGTAGTGTGAGTAGTGTGGGTGAGGGTGTGTGGGGTGATGTGTTAGGGTGTGTGATGTAAGGTGCGTGGATGGTGTATAGGAGATGATGGTGTGTGGCTGTGGTCTTGTCTGTGTTCTTGCTATCTCTCTTGTGGCACTTGCTTGTATTTGTAAAGGGTTGTGGTTAATGTGGGTGTGTGTTTTATAGTGGTGTGGTTATGGTGTGTGAACGGGTGTCAGGTGTGTTTAGTTTGAATTGTCCAATGTAGTGTTGTTTTGTGTATGTGTGTGTATTTTGAGCACAGCGGTGTGTACTGCCAATGGTTTACTGCCATTGAATGTCCGCCGTGGTGATTTGTGGGTCATAATGTTATGAGCGTAGTTCTGTTGGCGTAACTGTGTGGATTTTGCTACCGCCAGTTTATCACCGACCTTTGGGCTGGCGGACTCTTGTGTATGTGGCTGTATATTGACGGATTGCTATGTGTGTGTCATAATATGGGTAGCGGGTGATCCACCGTGGCGGCAGTATGTTGGCGGCAGTCAGCATGGCGGTAAGCAGTACTTAAAGCCAATGTCATAATGAGGGCCACTATCTAGCAACTTCATCAGCATATGCATTGCCTAAGGTTACATAGTCAGTAGATTTTCTATGCGCGATGCAATTTTTGCAGGCAGGTGTAATGCATTCAACAGCATGTAAATCTTATCACCGTTTTTAATAGGGGATCCAGAGAAGGTCATGAACCCTCTCTGGGACCACAACTGTCCGATATCCTGAACGACACCAACACCATACTGACCATCAGTGAAAATGTCACTTGAGGCTGTTGAGAAACACAGCATTCTCTGGTAAGATCGACCAATTCGGCTACTTGGGCAGAAAAGACTCCTTGAAGCCAGGAGTCTTCTATCGCACCTGAAACTGGGCAAACAAAATAACCAGCTCTCAGGGTAACATTGTTGTCTCTTAAACAGGAGCCATCAACAAACGTGATATAGTCATTTTCATTTAACAGGACATCTTGAATGTCAGGCCTTGGTTTGACCACAATTCAGTCACATCAACACAGTCATGCTCAACCTCATCCTCAAACTCATGTAGATTTTCAGTAGGATTTGGAAGTAACGTAGCAGGATTCAAAATGGTATACCGTATGAGATTAACATTGGAAGATGAAAGAATAACTTGCTTATAGCAGGTAAAATGTGCGCCGGCTAAATATCTGGTCTTTGTTTAGGTTAACAGAATTTCCACTAAGTGGGGAATAAAAACATTCATGGAATGATCCATAACAATGCCTTCGCACTGTTCTATGCTGACTCTCAGAGCAGCGACTGCCTTTAAAAAACAGGTAGCACTGAAGCCAGAGGATCAAAGGTGGCACAAAAATAAGCCACAGACTTGTTCACATTTCCATGCAGCTGTGTCAAAACTGAGAGAGAACATTCCTCACTCTCACAGCAAAACAAAGAAAAACATTTGTTATCAATCATGCCCAGAGCTGGGGCGTGGCACAGGCTTTCTCTCAGCACTGCGAAGGCATGCATGCAGTTTCAATCCAATGTAACAGGATCAGACAGATTTTTATGTGTCAGCTCCTGTAAAGGCTTGGCCAAAAGGGAAAAGTTTGGAATCCACTGGCAACAGTAGCCAACCATTCCCTAAAACCTTTGGACTTCTTTCTGTGTGGTAGGGGATTCAGTTTCATTATTTCTGAAATTCTTTCTTGTGACATTTTCCGTACACCTTTATCAATGTGGTGACCTAAATACGGAACTTATTTCTTGCAAAACTGTAACTTTGCAAGGAAACATTTGGCTTCATTTACAAGGTCCTTATGCCAACATTGCATCATTTTTTAATGCAGCAATGGCGCTAAGCAGTGCTTTACACTGGTCCAGTTTTACAAACTGACGCATTGGGCCCAATGCATCAGTTTATAAAGCCTTGCGTCACATTATTCCTGTGCCAGGTATAACGTATGCAAGGTAGGCATTCCTGGGCAAAAAGCCACACAGAATTTATGCAGTGAAATATACAACATTTCACTGCATTATTCTGCGACTTGACTGTGTCAAAATTTTAACACCTGCTCTGTGCAGGTGTTAAAGTGATGCAGGGCTTTTGTCTATGGGACCCTTTCTTGCATTGCTGTAGTAGCATTATTTTTTTTTATGCTAGTCCAGCAGTGCGTCAGTTTAGTGCCACAGATGCATTAGAATTTCTGCTGCATCTTTGAAAACGTGTGTCATGTGGCGTTGTATAGTAAATACACCACATCCATGGCATTGTTAAGGAATCGTTGGGCAGCGCAAGAAATCTGACGCATTGGGGCGATGCATCAGTTTCTTGTGAATGAGGCCCCTTGTGTCCTTTGTCTCCTAAATTATTCAAGAGAGCTATTATGTCTCTCCTGCTTGCTTCTTGGGTGTTTGATGCAACAAGGAGGTCGCCTGTGTACTGCACTAGTACTGAGTAATAGGGCATAATAAGGGACTCCAAATTATTTTTCAAGATCTGCTTGAAAATAGATTGTGACACCATATACCCTTGAAGACTTTGGCACCGTGCCAAAACATGAAAATTCTTCATCACTCAGGTCCACTAGAGGAAACTGTGAGGCTGTCTGATTCAGATTTGCGTTTGCAATTTGATTTCAATTCTGTTGGATAACAACCATTTGCTTTTGTGTCGTCAGGGCTTGTGGTACCTGCAACTGCTATCCTGAGGACACATTCACATTTTGGACTCTGG
This sequence comes from Pleurodeles waltl, assembly GCF_031143425.1. Lineage (NCBI taxonomy): Eukaryota > Metazoa > Chordata > Amphibia > Caudata > Salamandridae > Pleurodeles > Pleurodeles waltl. The sequence continues at coordinate 1,614,849,864 of NC_090444.1, forward strand.
ATCGTTGAACGCTTTGGATTTGAAACTGATTATTGCCTTGTTTTTGAGCAACTCCAATATTCTGTACTTGATTATTCACATTATTAAAGGGACAGTCCCTCTGCCAATGTCCAAACGTTCTGCATGCATGACATGGATTTGTTATCTTCAACGTCTGGACATCAACCACACCTCCACTTTGATCTACCTGAACACCACATCCTCTACTTCTAGGCTGGATATTTGTAGCCTGCAGTGGCACTCCTTGCATTCCACCAGTATTCACCATCATCTGTGGGCTCTGATTGGGGTGTGGCTAGGACTCCAACGGAGAAGGACGCGGGTCGTGGTGCCCCCACGATCCAACAACACTAGCAGATGAAATTACAGCCCCAGCCTGCCAAAGAGTGGTGTGTTGCCCAGGGAGATCTGAGAATGGGAGTGGAGGGCACCTAATGACAAAGCTGTGATTGAAACTATCAGGACAAGCCACCCAACAGTCCTTCAAAAATGGTAGCACGACACGTGCAGTAGTGCCGAGTGAAAGCCCTTAAGCTCCTGGATTCTGGCTGCCGGAGGGAAGAGAGAACTCCTGATATTGCCTGAGTTAAGAAACCTCAGCGTACAGTAATTGAGTGAGACAGCGGCACCTTCCTGATGTAAGTGAGTGGCTAGGAAGCTCCTGCAAGCTGGAGCCTGGTGACAAAGAGGCCTGGAGTGAATCTGAGACCAGCCCTCAACGGAGGAGATGACTGACCGCCTTGGGGCACGGAGGTAAGGCAGGAACAAGACCCAAAGATTACCAATTTGAAAAGAACTTCACAGCTCTCCCGCTTTATTTGGCAGATGAGAGAAATAGCAGAACACAGACTTCTCACAGAGGGGCTTTCTGCGGCGACTAAAAAAGGTAGGCCCTGCGCATATGTCTTTTGCAACCCACGGTACCTCGAGTGATAGTGAGACAGTAAAGGAGCCTGCTAACTCAAACTCTCCCTGATAGTTAGCAAGGTTTACAACACAGGGGACAGCCCAATAAAGAGCTCTAGAGGCAGGGAGGAAAGACACGCTGGGACTACGAAAACATCAGGGAACATCCACGCATTAAACCCTGTGCTTACGGTGAGAAGCAATACCTAATCCATTGCCCTCCTAGACCACTACCACACCACTGTAGCACGAAGCTTACACCACGCTGTGGGAAATTGAGTGGATTGATTTCTCACCCTGGGATCCTCAGGGAGGCACCGATAAGAGCAGAGGGGAGCTCATTACCTGGCAGTTCTGACGCCCAGGGGATACCACAAAATTATAATATCAGCAGGACTGGAAACCTTTGCTCCCACTGGTCATTGGGACCCCCTCCCCAATAAGACTCTGTACATCATCTACCTCACCTTGCTTGATGGCACCTGTATAAGTAGTCTGCGAGATGCAAGTAAATTATAACACCACATCACCACGCTCCGGAAGCGGTACATGGGAATAAAAGGGAACTATGCAACCGTGGTAGAGACTTATTGCAACTTAATTTAAAGACCTGTAAAAGTAATACTTAGGCGGTCACCGCCATTTGGCCACTCCGCGGTCAGAAGACCGCGGAGGCCATTCTGGCTTTCCCGCTGGGCCGGCGGGCGGCCGCCAAAGGAGCGCCTGCCGGCCCAGCGGGAAAGGCCCTGCAACACAGAGGCCGGCTCCGAATGGAGCAGGCGGTGTTGCAGGGGTGCGACGGGTGCAGTTGCACCCGTCACGATTTTCACTGTCTGCTAAGCAGACAGTGAAAGTCATGCTGGGGCCCTGTTTGGGGGCCCCTGCAATGCCCATGCCAGTGGCATGGGCAGTGCAGGGGCCCCCAGGGGCCCCACGACACCCGTTCCCGCCATCCTGTTCCTGGCGGTAAAAATCACCAGAAACAGGGTGGCGGGAAGGGGGTCGGAATCTCCATGGCGGCGCTGCTTGCAGCGCCGCCATGGAGATTCAGCCCAGACAGGGGAAATCCGGCGGGAAACCACCGGATCCCCTTTTCTGACTGCGGCGGTAAGAATGGGCAGGGAAGCACCGCCAGCCTGTTGGAGGTGCTTCCGTGGTCATCCACCCTGGCGGTCAATGACCGCCAGGGTTGGAATAACCCCCTTAGTGTGTCACTAGCCAAACCTGACAATCGTAGCCATGGTGGAGGGCTGCCAGCAGCGCTGCCTAGATAAGCACGCCTTAAAATCAACTAACCTATGCACAACCCTGACATTTGCCAAAATTGTAGCAAGACCACAATGGGTAAAATCCCCAAAAAGAGAGACATGAACAATCAGAGCACTTCTCAAGAATCATCTCTGGGAGCTGATGAACACCAAAACACACCTAGGGAAGCTCTGATCTACAATAAACGACCCTTGACAGAGTTCTGCAGGCCATTGAGGCAGAAAAAGAGGCACTGGAGTTGAAAATTGACACCATCACCACTGATATAGGCCTCCTCAGAGATGACCATCAGAGGTTAGTTGAACGCATCACAACAGAATGATCCCTAGAAACAATCATGCCTGAAATGTCTGTGATAACTAACTGGATGCACAGGTGGAAGTAAGGGTCAAAGAACTGGAAAGATGAGCAGAAGATTCTGGAAACAGGACCAGAAGGAATACTATATGAATCATCGGATTATCAGAGAGGTTTGAAGGCCCGGTAAAGACATGGTGACCTATGTAGAGAAATGGCTATGTGACAAAGTAGTACTCGAAGGCCTGTCCACCTAATATTCTCTGGAACATGCACACCAAGTGCCAGAACACCCTCCACTGCCTGGAGAAGCTGTGAGACCTGTGGTAGCCAAGCTACTGTACTACCGAGATCATATCCTGTCTCAAGCTAGGATCAAAGAAGACGTTATGGTGGACAATCAACGAATCATAATATTCCCAGATTTTACCAGAGATGTTCAACAAAACAGGGACTCTTTTCTGGCAGCAAAATGACACCTTCGCTCCCTGAAAATACAATATGAAATGCTATTTCCAGCCAAGGCTAAAAGTCACTCACGAACACATTGTATGGTTCTTCTCCACCCCCTCAGAGCTCTGGGAGTGGAACAGCCTTCTACTCTATTGTACAAAGACTCTCCAAGAAAGTCCGAAGGCAAATTCAACAGACGGGGCCCCCTCCAGATCACAAGCCATGATGGACAGGCAAAAGGTAGTGAGAGAAGTCGCCGAACTCAGTGCAGCTGACTTTGGCCCCCTGTCCATGCGAGAAGGAGACAACTCAGAGAACTGGGACTCAGAAGTGGCTTCATATACTCAAGAGACACTGCAACTTCATTGCCCCGAATAACCCAGATTATCTAAAAGATGTATCCCTACTAAAACCTGTGAACTTTGTGCTCTTAGACCCTGATTGATATGTGAAAAGTGGGGCTGGGGGTAGGGACTATGACTGCGGGCAGGTGGGATGGAAAGATGTTTTGATATCCTGACTAACTGCTGGCTGATGTGATGAGTCGCTGGGAACGTGGAGAACACCCCCCACGCACTAAGAGGGTGCTGATGTTGACTGCACAAACATTTTATGTCAGTTGGTCTGTTTGAATGGGATACTTGCTTACTCTTGTCCTGAGGCCGAGGCATTAGGATGTTTGTCATTGGATTTTAGGTATTAGAAGTTGAGGTTCCCCTGCTGACATTAGCATGCCGTGATCTTCCACAGCTGGACCCCACACTCATAATATTAAGACTGGCCTTCTACCAATCACCATTTCAGACAATGACGCATCACACATATGGCACCCACCCTAGATTATAAATTTCTTAGCTGGAATGTGAGAGGCCTCAATAACATGACCAAGAGATATAAGGCCCCTGCGTATCTGAAGAGGAGGGGTATTCACTTTGCCATACTACACAAAACCCACCTTACCAGTTCTGAAAAAGAGGCACTGCAGAAACAATGGTGAGGTTAGCTGTATGCCACAACTTGTTAGGCCTTTGCTAGAGGGGTACTAATATGGATTCCACCTGGAGTCCGATTCCAGGTGACCACTGAATGCATAGGCCCTGGGGGACAATATGTGATCATCTCTGGACGTTGTGGGTATTTATGCCCCGAACATCAATCAGGGGAAATTCTTCGATTGGCTATTTAGAACCCTGGCACCCTACATGACTCATGACATATTGATTGAGGGGGATTATAAGTGTGTGGTGGGTCCACTCTTAGATAGATCCCACTCTCCACTACCCGATTCACCAGCCCATTGCCAGGCCTGACTGTTTACAAACCTGCAAAAATGATGGGGATTGATAGACTCATGGAGGCATACCCACCCTGAAACTAGGGAATACTTAACAGTATCTGATCACAACCCAAAACTGTTGGCACTGGACTGTGGCCTGGGACCTCCCCAAGTGGCTCATAAAAGTGGAGATGTTAAAAGACCAGGGATTTCAACACACTAGCGGTGAAGCTATACAGGCTTACTTCCTGGAAAATGGGGGTACAGCATCCTCCCCGATGATAGAATGGGACTCCCTTAAGGCGTAGATTAAAGGGATATCTATAGCTGAAGTAGTGGGAACGCAGCACACTCTAACTAAAGAACTCAAACACCAGAAAAAGGTACATGAGGCCTGATGTACGACCTTTTGTTTTGCAACTCGCAATTTGTGATCTGTTTGCGAATCACAAATTGCGAGTCGCAAAACAAAACGTACAACAGTGCAAACCACACTGTTTCCGATTCCCAAATGAGTCGTAAGGGACCTGCCTCATTAATGTTCATGAGGCAGGTTGCAATTTGTGACCCATTTGGGAATGGCCACACTCACAGGGATGGTGTCCTGCTGGGCTCAGCAGACCACCATGTCTGTGACTGCTTTCCAATAAAGCATTTTTTTTTTAAATGCAGCCCTTTTTCCTTAAAGGAAAATGGGATACATTACAAAAATAAAAAATGAAAAGGTTTTTTTCATTTTTTCAGAGCCGGCAGTGGTCCCTGTGACCACTGCCTGCTCTCAAAAATATTTTTCCATGCATTCACTATGGGGAAGGGGTCCAGTGGGGCCCCTTCCAGTTTGGAAATGGGTTAACACTAATTTGAAATTGGTATAAACTGTAATTGTTTTGCGACTGCATTCAGGGTCACAAAACAATCATACATCCCTCTGCAACTTTCAATTATTAAAAGACGCTCATGGACACCCATTCCTAATTGCGAGTCGCAATCCTTATTTTCTAGTCAGTAACTGTGTACTGATTCGCAATATAGGGATGGTACATCGTACCTGGTCATTTTGTGGTTGCAAACGGTTATTTTCACCTTTTGCGACTGCAAATAGGTGTTGTATATCAGGCCCACAGAGAACACAAGACCTGAGAACCATGCTCTGACACAACAACTGATTGACGAAAAAGTGGAAGTGGCCACATGCACTGAAAAGCTTTGGTGTTTCGACTATTGAGAATATATGGTCCAAGCCCCTGCGAAAAGAGACAAAGCTGGTACATTGCTTGCTTATTGGCTAATTCCTGTGATAGAGGTTCGGTGATTTTAGAAGTGAACTCATCAACAGATGAGTGACTGTATATGCACGGAGATATTAATGAGTGATTTAGGCCCATATTTACACTTTTTTAGCACCACTTTTGCGTCATTTTTTGACACAAAAGCGGCAGAAACTTACAAAATACAATTATATTTTGCAAGTTTGTGCCTTTTTTGCATAAAAAAATGATGCAAATGCAGCGCTAAAAATGTATAAATATGGGGCTTAGAGAGAACAATAAAATACTTTATGCATCACCACTCGAGACAGACACCCAACATGTACATGAGTTCTTCAATGTAGAACTTTCTACTTTCTCACAAGATAAAACAACAGGACTGGGGGGGATATAAAAGAACAGGAGGTAAGGGCAGCCATTAAAGCAATGACCCAAGGTAAGATTTCAGGCACAGACGGTCTCCCAGTGGAGTTTTGAACAATTTATATAGATGACTTAGGGCCAGATGTATCATCATCCCGGTTTGCAGTTCCTAAATAGCGATTTTTAAGAAAGCGCTATTTAAGAAATGCAAAATGGGATGTATGAAAATTGTGTTTCGGTAATAGCGATTTCTTAAAAGTCTCAATCATGATTACCGAATCGCAATTAGGGAATGGGACTCCATTCATTCCTATGGGCCTGTAGGCTCATAGGTGTGAATGGTTTTGCAATACCTAATTTGCGAATTCCTGTTAGGAATTCGCAAATTAGGTAATGCAAACCCCAGGGTGCTGAGGGCCTAAGGCCCCCTTTGATGCACCCCAAAAAAATATTTGTAGACAAGTGAAGCGCACACATGCCCAAGGGGCATTTGTAATGCATTTTTAAAAATTGCACGTGCTTACCACCAAACTTGAGTTTGTGGTAATAGCATTTCTTAAATGCCAAATTCCCATTTAGGAAATGCATGATACATGTGAATATGTAATCGCAAATAGGTACTACCTATTTGCGATTACCTATTTAGGGAACCACAAATTGTGATTCCCTAATCAGAGTCGCAATTTTAAGGAATCACTATTTTTGTGATTCCTTAAAATTGCAGTGCAAATTCCTTTCACAAATCATGAAAGGTGATTTTGCACTTGCAAACGGTGTAATTTTGTGATTCGCACCGTTTGCAAATGCACAATTTGATACATCTGGCCCCTAGCCCCTAGCCCCTAGCCCCTAAACTAGTAGGGCTCTTTGCAGAGACTTGGGAGACAGGCTATCTACCCATCACCACTAGAGAAGTGGTAGTTATCTCCTTGTTAAAGCTGAGTTGCCTGAGTATCCTGGGTGTATACAGCCCCATTATCTATGCTTAATGTAGTTTTTAAAATATGAAGTAAGATACTTGCCAACCAACTCCTGCCAAAACTGACGGCCCTGATCCATGAAGACCAGACTGGTGTCATCCTGGGACACAACACGGCGTGGAATATCCGACGGCTCTCTGAAATACTAGATGCAGACCCCACTGATAATGCTGGATCAGTGATGGCAGTGATAGACATAGAGAAGGCATTTGACAGTCTCCGATGGGACTTTCTCTACCAGGTAGTGACACAGATGCGCCTTGGAGTGGGATTGGTTAGATGGGTTAAACTCCTATATCCAGTCCCCACTGCCACAGTCCAAACAGGGAGACACATATCAGAAGTATATGCAGTGCAATGGGGCACCAAGAAAGGTTGCCCTCTTTCACTGCTGCTGTTCGCCTTAGCAGTGGAACCCCTGGAAGTAAAGCTAAATCAGGTGCAGCATACCAGGGCTGATGATACACAGCATGACACACTATTCCGCCCTATATGCAGATTATATGTTTTGATTCCCTAAAGTTGCAGAAGCAGAACTCCCCAAGGCAAAGACCAATTTGATGGAGTATCAGGCCTTAAAATTAATTGGCAAATATCTAACCTATTTTCCCTTCATAGAGCGACCCCGCAGCCGCAGAACCTGAGAGGCCTTACATGGGAAGGCTCCTGCCTTAAATTTCTTTCAGTCAGGATATACCACTACCCCATGGAACGACTGTAGGGTAATGTGGGGGCAGTAGTGAGGAACTTACAGACTAACATAGAGTAGCAGGCAGGATTGCCATAGTTAAAATGATAGCCCTCACCTGACCTTTATTTTTCACACTGCCGATTATTACACCCAGCAGGACCTTTAAAGAATAAGACACACTATTGCCAGAACTCATTTGGGGTTCAGGCAGACGGACAGTTGTGTTGACAAAACTACAGCACTCCACTGCAGATGGAGGACTAACAGCACCAGACCTGGAGTCATACGATTTGGCAACTCCAGTGGTTTGAACAATGGCTTCGACCCAAGGAGCAAGATAGAGGTGTGAACACAAGGACAAAACCAAGTCTTGGGTTTCTATATGGGATCCTATTGGATCACAGACACCCTTGACATGTGCCAACACCGAACTGAAAGTAATTTGCCACTGTTGGAGACGGACTCTTCAACATACCACCCAGATGAAGGTACCATAGGCACCTAACCTGCCATTATGGATTTTTGACCACATACTGCAGAGACCGGCCCCACAGCATATCACAGAGTGGGCCGCATTGAGAGCTACTATTGTTTGAAGACTTTTCTAACACATATGATGTACCTAGGGGACAGTTCCCATGATACAGTACTGTGTAGGCGACAGTGATGCAACACTGGGGACAGGGACACGCAGAACTGCCCAGCCATAATGACTCCCAGATGTTGTGCACCATCACTGGGTGATTTAAAGCTGTACCCTGCTTATAGCAAGCCATTAGATGGGACCTTACTAAACCTTTAGCGTTGCTGCGAGATACATGGGAAAGCGATGTCTCACACTCAATTACAGACACCAATTGGGACAAAATCCTTATAAATGCTTATATGTTGACTTGTAAGCTGATAAGCTTCTACTTCTTGCATAGAGCATACCTAACCTTGGGACGTATCATGAGACATTTTGGGACCCAAGCCGCAAACTTCCCGAGGTGTAACCAGGTAGGGGTAGAGATGTACCACATGACCGGAATATTGGAAAGACGTTGTAACTTCTATTAATAAAGTGACGTTGCAGGACATTCCACACATCCCAGTAGTTTGTTCACTGGGAGAGTTCCTGATGCCCTCAAAGCAAAAGATAACCACAAGATTTATAGACCTAGCTTTGATGTTGGCGGAGAGACAGTACATCAAATTGGAAGGCTACTAGAGGTCCTTGTTTTACCAAATGGAAGGAAGAACTCACCAAATGGGAGGGATACGAGGGCACAGTCTAGCTTAGAGAAGCAAAATGTGAAGTAGACGATCCATAGACAGGGCCAGAGCTTGGAAACTCCTAGTAAGCTGCTTACGCAACCCAGAACACATTACTCCTCCTGACACTCTGGAACTAGTGACAACTGGAAGTAATATGAGTTCCAGTCCTCATGATAGTCAAAGCTGGACAGGTACACTGATAGAGCTCATGATAGATTCGAGCAGTGTCCGAATGAGCAGGTCTGTCCAACATGAGTAAACCTACAGTTAGTTGGGGGGGCTGGATAAGAAGGGTGAGACAGGGCAGAGGGGGATATGTTGTTTGTGTTTGGATTGTTTTATTTTATCTCCCAGGGTTTCTTATTGACTGAATATCACAAAAAATGAAAAATTATATATCAAAATATTATACTATATACTGTAGACATGCCAAAATGTAGTATCCTTCTGTACCTGGAAAGACATGTTTGTATTAATGTGAAATGTAAATAAAATGTGTTTACAGAAAAATCTGTGGGCTCTGATTAACTTTCTATGCAACATTCAATTGCATTACCATCACCTTTTCTTTCAAATTTGTATGCTTCAATTCCAGTTTGTCACTACAATACTTTACATACCGCAGGATTTCATCTATCAGCTTCTTCTGCCAACAAATCTGCTGCTGCTGAGCCATCTCACTTATGTCTGGCTTCTATCCTTGCACAAATCTGAATACAAAATGACCCATATCTTAATTTATATTGTTTCTGTACCACTATGCTGTTTAAAAGTTTGCAGCAGTCTCTTGTGATAAGAATGAATCAACTCCTTCGACTCCTGAGCTGTCCTGTCAAATTACTGCCAATTAATATCTTTCAGGTGCACTTTGTTTTTCAAAAACTCAATCACCTTGTAATACTTTTTCATGACCTCTTCAGATGGTGCACCTGTAACTGAATCTCTTCAAGGTTCACAATCAGGCCAATCAGCATTCATTTTACAGTCAGTCCGCAAATCAGTCAGAACCACAATGTCAAACGTCAAATCCTCCCACAGGCATATTGGAAGTTTCATGAATCTCTCTGATTGCTTATACCACTCCACCGGTTTCTCTCTCAATCTTGGGTAATCATTTGTGGATGACAAAATATCACTCCTATTCCAGGGCAAATTGACATAGCCTTCACCTGGTATTTCCCTCTTGGGCAGCATTTTTACATTGTCCCTGGCTTGATTTGCTCCTGCCGGAGGCACATTTGGCTTAGCTTTCTTCTGATCTCTTTTCTTTGCCCATCTACCGTCTCACTTATCTATAGCTCCCTATTTCTGAATGTACCTAATCATTTCCTTAATGTGCATTTTCATTCTGGAGACTCCAATCTGTAACTCCTATTTAGGGGATTTGATTTCTCCAAGTCCACATCACATTTCTCTGCTACCTCAGCTAATCTATCATAAGCCTGTCCTGCACATTGAGTAATGTCTTTGCACACAAACCATTGTTCGTCTTCTGTGTAAATTTCCAATTGGTCTAAATCCTAAATTCTTTCCTTCAATTCTAATTTCAATCTGGGCGCATCCACTGACCTATCTCTCTCTAGGGTCTCTTTCATTCTTGTATTGCAGTTTGTTACACCTGTCGTACCTTCAGGACACAAATTATTAAACCAATCAGACAATTTTTGTACAGTGAAACCTCGCAAACTGATCTTGTTATTCTGTGGTACTCCTGCTCTGATTGATCCTACATTCTGATGACTCGGGGTGTTAAAGTTTGACATGTCATCTGGTGTGTTAAAGGGTACTCCTCCTTGTGCAGTGCTGCAATTTACATTTGGGTTCTGATCTGGTCTGGACTGAAGTTAAGGTGAGGTTCCCTGAGGAAACCTCGCATCAAGAGTAAATCCTGTCTTGTCAGTGGGTGTTGTTCTGCAATTTGTGTAGGGGATAACAGCCTAACAAGGGAAGATGTTCTCTTCATTTCTGAATTGTTAGAATATACTGATCTCTGCATACAGATTGGTGATATCTCAGCAGATGTTACTGGTGTATCAGGAACTGTTGGAAAGTTATTGAGTGTGCATTGCTTCCAGAAATACCTGAAGCATACAAGGAAACAACCAGACCTATAGTCACAGCAACTCTTGATGCATCTGAACTCATATGATTTGTCTGATTCTGAGTAATTACCATTCATATACTCTGTCCTGTTAAGACAGTACTGAAACTTTGTCCTGCTTGACTCGGGATAGCATTTGGCATTGACTGAACTGGACTAAACATTGGCACAGGTTGATTAGGAATACAATTATGCACAGACGGACTCACATAAGGTGACTGCACCAGCTGGTTCCCATTAACATTTGGCACAACCTGGTTCACAACGGAACTTGGTATAGGCTGAACTGTATTAAAACTCTGAACTTGTTTCATGTCAGGAATTTGGGTCACTTAATTTACTGGTGTACTTGACACTATCTGATTCGGGGTAGGTGCAACTGGAGCAGTTGGCACATTTAGAATTACGTTTTGTGCAGCTTCACTTCTTGCTCCTACCACAACTGAATGGTACAGAGGCGGATGATTCATCAATATATGATTTCTATACTCATCATCTGAATCACTCTTGTATGTCACTATCTTTTTCTCCTCAGCTTCTGTTGCCTCTTCTGCCTTTTCTGTCTTTTTCCTAACCTTAGGTTTAGTGCTTTCACCATCTTCATTTGAAACAGCTGGATATATTCTGACTCCTTCATTTATATCTGCCCTCCACATTTTCTGCTGTTCATCCCATCTAGCATCTTCAAGTGACTTTAATGCTATCTGCATTCTGTTCTCATATTTATTTGCCATTTTCTCTTGTGCTATGAGTTCCCAAATAAAAAAGGCTTCAAACTGTGCAGGTCTTGAATGCGGTTTCGTCCATAAAGCACTCACCTCAGATTGTCTAGAATTCTCAGATTTAAATTTCCATAAGGAAGAAATGCTAAGGCTTCTTTTTTCTCAGTCCATTTGGGCTGCTTTGGGTGGGGTCTCTATACCCTCTCTAACTGGAATAAATACATCTCCTCATAATGCACTCTTTAAAGCTTTAAAGAATTCAATTTTTAATCAAATTCAATGAATCACTGTAACTTTTGATTGAATCAGGAAGTAATTTCAATCCCACAATCCTTTTCTCTCGATGTTCTTAACCAATAGCAACACAGCACTGTCCACTAATACCAGTGTAGATTCACATCAACCAACCTATACCACCGCTGCATGCAACAACATCACACTCACTTCTTTCTGCACTGCAGTTGCTTTGCAATTGTCTCGCACACACTCACACACCTTTAATGCAAAATATTGCAATCAAAAACTAACAACTGCACACTACAAGGTAGAAACTCAAACACTTCAAAGCTGTATGGAGATACGCTTGCTGGCTGTAGCTTTCACAATTTTACGAGTGAAACTTGACCAGCATTTCTAACTCCGGTTGATACAGATCCTCCATGGGCCTTCAGGACTCACTTAATACTAAGCAGAACTCACTCTCATTTAAGGGAAACTATTAACACTGTCAATGATGTTGCATGCTGCGCTATCCCGGGATCTTAGGCCACGACGGACCAGTCAACAACAACTGGAGACATTTTTTGAGACATAATCACCACAGTCAAATGAGTATGACGAATCTGCAAAACACTTCACAACATAACACTTTACCACAATCTTCAGGCCAAAATCAATGCAAGTGCAAAATCCTCTTAATTCTCACACAACCGTCTCTTGTAGGCATGCCGCTGGAGCCTCATCAGTCTTCAGAACAAACCATGGGACAAAATTCGGGTTGGGCAATTTTTGGACTGGGCAATGGTATTGTGTCAGTCCTATCTCCTTATACTTGAATGGGTCTCTCCACTTATGGAACAAACCAGCCCTCTGCAACCAGATCTGCTGAACCATTTTCATCTGTCACAGTGCTCAAAAAGGTCAACTGATCTTTGGACCCTTCATAGGATGTGGTAGACCCATACAACACAACTTCAATACAAACCAATTAGGTTACACAGTATGACCGATTTGGCCATAAGTGCAAAACTCCAGTCAGGAATAAAGTCAATGGATTTATTACAAACTTAAGCTTAGTGTCATGTAGACAATTCACAAAAGGAAGTTATAAAGATGCAAAATCACCAAGGACTGCCCAAAGCAACAAAATAAGTTCAAACAGACTGGCATTAGCAAAACTAAACATTCTACAAAGATGATGCAAAACATTACCAAGAGAATCTGGAATGCAGATAATAACCGTTACTCAGCTTTGACAAGCATCAATGCAATTCAAATCATCAAAGTTCAATTTAGCTGAGCTCAGGGTATTCCTAGTACTAGCCAACATAAGGGAAAACGTGTGGACCGGAAACACATGCAGACAAAATAAAAAAAGGACAAAAAAGGGCAAAAAGAATGTGAAAATAGGTAATCTTGAGCATTAGGGCACTAACTAACGTGGGCAAAGGCTAGGTAACAAGGGAAAGAGTCAGCATGTCAGAAGCTCGGTCAAGAGTCTTCTGCAAAGGGTTAGGAAAAATCTCTAAATCTCAGTAAGACAGTTCAAAAGAGCAAAGGCAGAAAGGAAGATACCTCTCTAAGAGGCTCAGCATTCAGTGTTCTTCATCAGCAGTGGTTCTGACCAATAGGAAATCTGCACCAGCTACTGACTAAAGTACAACTGGTCATCACTGTATCAAAGTTCATACCACAATCTGATTCATTCATAACAACAGTTTATTTGACATTGATGGGGTACCATCTACTAACAATCAATCACATGATTCTAAGTTGAAGCAATTTCATTTCTTCCCCTAGGCCTGTCATTATAACTGCATCCTACCATGTGGCTTCACATAAGATTGAAACAAATGTTTAATTTTCTAGTCCACAGTCCGGGATGTTCCTCATCCAAGGACAAATACCCACATTTCTCTATGTGTAAAACAATAGAGGTCTATTACCAAACTAGTCTTCTCGGGGGAACGAAGTCTGAAAGAAAAATCCATGTTAACAGAATGAATCAGCATTTTCTGCACAGTCATAAAATACAGGGTTTAGCAGGCCTCACTTAGGCTCATGCAATTAAGTTAATACAGCACATTTATGAATACGTTCTAATAACCACATTTTAATATGCAACTGATAAATTCGACATTAATAATTCTTCACTAATATTCATGTTATAGTAACTTTTAACAAATATTCTGTTATTACATTTCAATCAGTATAACACATAACTGCATTTCTCTATCTTTGCACCTGTATTTAAATCATTAATCATTAGAAATTCAATATTGTTTCAAGACACACTATTAGTCTAGAGTCTCAGTGCATCACTCTACAATCAAACTATTAGTACTTTGGTTACCATAATGCATAAACTGTCACATATGGATGTTTTTCAGTAACATAAGGGACAGCACCAACATTTCTGCTACATCACCTTCTCATACCCCAAGGTTAGTGCTACTATGTTGACAACCTCCCTGTTGGTATTTGATGATGGTATCTGTGATGTGGACAGCTATTGTGTGTGTTAACTAGCTCTTATACATCCCGTTATAGGACTTTCAGCCATTTATTGAGACCATAATGGCCTTGGGGATATATAGGGCTGAATTTTCTTTTCTTGCGCCACCTGCACCCCCCCTCAACACCATGGTGGTATTAGGAACAATAGCGTCAACATTTTTGACGCTATTGTGACACTTTGCTAAACTAACGTAAAAAATGTTGACGCTAAGTGTGAGGAGGCCAATTGATTACAATAAGCATGTCCTTTTAATGCCTACTTTCAGCATACGTTAAAAATGAAGCCAAAAAGGGTCAAATGAAATCTTGTTGTTTTCATTGCACCATTTTTACGGGCCTCCTTGTGCCGGAATGCTCCCTATGCCTACATTATGCAAGGCGCATGCGTAATGTAGTGCAAAGGGTTACAAAGTGATGCAATGCATGCATTGTGCCACTTTGCAAATATGGCATGGTGATTTTGCAAGCCTAACACCATATTAGTATTTAAAAAATGAAGCTAATGTGGCACTAGTCCTTTTGAAATTTGGGCCATAGTGTTATATAGCAGATCATCAGCTGGCTTCACCATTGGAATTTTTTTGCTAGGGACCCGTCACCACGCGGCTGCCAGCACTGCAACTTCTGACTACAGATTTTCCTTGCCCGTGTCTACCTTGTGAGGCAACAGAGAAAACTCCCTGCACATAAGTGCCCTTCCTTTTTCAGAAAATTCAGAAAACCCTGATATGGGGTTTGTTTCACCTATGCAAATAAATGACAATCCTCTGAGGGATATGGCGGCCAGCTAGCATTGCATTTTCACAATAAAGTCCGACACCATTCATGTAGGACCTCTTTTGTTGGAAAATGCCTCCGGCAGAGGCATGTATGATCTCAAAATATGATGGGTGGCTCTCAACTGGACTAGCATAGGTGAGGCTTCCACCGACCTTGAGGATTTGGGAACCTCCCGTTGACCACCATATGAGCTCCCCTGTCTTATTGGTCTTGCATCCATTGTTAAGACTGCTATCAGTAAGCCCAAAAATATGTGACTGCGTCTTTCTGCTTACATGTCATCAGGAGACACACAGAGCGGCTCAGTTGTAGCCATTGTGTTCGATTATCTGTATATGGAGGGTTTTCAAGGTTCAACTGAGTGAGCAAAGGCATGACATGGCAGTTAAAACATGGTGGGTCCTAATAATATATGGCTATGGAATTAGTGTCATAAGGTGGTGTGACCAAGAATAAAATGATTTCCACAGATTAGAATTTTCTAAATTAATTGGTGTGTGTATAGTGACCTGGGTATGGTGGCTCGTGGACCAGTGCATCCTCTCCAGGAATCTGTGTTTCACCTCAATGTCACAGGTTTGAATTCCTGTGAGTCCACTCAGCTTTCGTGCTTCCAAGGTCCAGAAAACTAGTACCATGAAGTTTGTTATCAATAAACCATTTATGTTTCAGCACTTAGGACCTCATTACGAGTTTGGCGATCAGACGAGCCGACTGCCAAGCTCACAGGTAGAACGCCATGTATGACCCCCAATCGTATTGCAATGACCCTGCCACGCTGACTGATGGGAAAATTGTATTATATGTTCCCGCCATGCTGACTGGCGGGAACAGTCCAATGATATTGGTCTTGGGTCCCTTAAGGGAGCCGAGGTCAATACCGTAGCACACTAGCACCATTGAAATGCACACTGTCTGCATTCCATTGGCAGTGCTGCCCCCACGTGGTGCTAGGCACTGGCTTTCCCCCAGCCTTTCCATGGCAGGGTGATCACTATGAAAAGGCTGGCGGAAAGTTGAGATGTAATCAGCCAGGTGGCTCTGAGTTCAGCACCACCGTGGCCGAGTACAACTCAGACCACTGTCAGCCTGTTGGGAACAATGTTCCTGGTAGTGACAGCAGTCCCCTTAATGTGGCAGTCGGACAGCATGGAGTGCGACGGTACGACTGTCACCATGAGTGTAATGATCCTCAGATGCCACACTCGTTATGAGTCCCCAAGTATGAATGAGGACTTTACAAATGTGCATATTATCTTAAGAGAGGCATTAGTCTATTAAAATGTTTTGCAGAAAGTTAAAGCTGAATGTTGTATAAGTAAAGTGCAGTCAATTGAAGGCAGTCTTGATTCTAGTTTAAAGTTGTTAAAAATAAACATTCTGTCAGATACAGCTTTGACACTTGAGGTTACATTTTTGCACAGATCCTACAGACCCTTACACATCCCTAGTGCATAGAGGCATTACATAATGGCAACCATTATAAAAAAAATCCCTAGTGCATAGAGGCATTAACTAATGGCAACCATTATGAAAAATAATGATTACCATATTCACTTTACTTTCTGAGGGCTTCATTGACATAACAGGTAATAGATCAATATTTTTGTCCAGCGGTTTAATATAACTTCGAGAAGTTCAGGTGTACCCATGGAACAGACAGGGCAAGCTAAATGTGTGCCACGTCCCTGGTCTTTTTGCTTGTGAGCATGTTTTTAATACTGAAAATCCAAATGAGCGTAAATATTCTCTTGCTTTCATGCATGGGGAGTTTCCACAATGCAAATAAATAGACACCTACTTGTTGTGCAATGGCTATTGCAGAACAGGCTGTACAAGCAGTTGCAAAATATCTCTGGGAGTGCATAAAGAGGCACAAACACCTTTTGTACTCCTGAAGTCCCTGCAGTTTAGTGTGATGGAGGTGGAAACAGAGAGAAAGAGAGCAGTCTCGATTGGGATAATGTCTGTGGTCCCACAAGGCTCAAACAATTTGATGCAAAGGAGTTAAACTGGTTTCTGCAAAGAATATCATGGTTTACCTTGGTAACTTGGCCAAAGCAGGAAGGAGATTTCGGAGAATGTGTATGAGATATGTTTACAACAGCTAGGCAAACAATGATACAGTGGAGGTATGAAAGGTTCAAACTGATGTATCCCTTTAGAATTTGGCAGTATGTACTCTGTTTTTCTAAGCCAGTGGAAATGAGTACTGTACTGTTTTAGTGGGCTACCACCTGCCACAGAGATCTCTACCTGCCTGGTAGGGATCTCAGTGCATTTAGAGACATCGCCACCACAGCCGTTGCTATGAAGGCACTGAAAGTTTGCTGATTGGCTTCCAAGTTTCATAAAGCTACTCAGCAAACATTTTTGATTTTTAAAGCAAGAGTTTGTAAAGCAGGAGTTTGTTTTTGAAAAACAAAAAAACAAATAACCACCACACCTTGTGAATTATCTCTATGGGTGAGTGGGCTATTTTTGTTTTGTTGTGTTCAAGACAGCCGTGCTTTCCCTGGCAGCCCCAAATAGGAAAAAGTTACATAAGAATGTAAACCCTGAATAGGGAGGATGGTCTGAGGTACTTAGATCAACAGTCTGATGTCCAAGGTGTCTTTGGTATAAGGTCTTCACTGGCAGAACCAGAAGATAGCAATAAAAAAATAGACTGCTAAATGAAACAAAAGAAAAACACGATGGTCCTCAGTTTAGCGGATAGGATAGCCTGCCCGCTGAACGTCTGACAGGGAGGTTGCTGCCTTACTGGCAACCTGCCCACCAAGCCCATTATTAATTTCCTGCTGGGCTGCCAGTGAGCATTGTGAGGGTGCTGGGCAGAGGGATCTCTGCACCGCCCATACCAAGCGCCTGGGCAGTGTAGGGGTCCCACTGTGGCCCCCTGCACCTGTTCTCTGCCAGCCTTTTCATGGCGGTAAAACCACCAAGAACCTATAGCTGTCATCAACTAGTCTGACCACCAGTGTTGTAATGTAGGGGTTGGTTCACCATGACAGTGGCGGTCCTGACCGCCACAGCGAGTCTGGCGGTCTAGTGACTGCCAGACTTGTAATCAGCCCCAATCTCTCCATAGAAATGAATGGACAATATTATAAAAATGTATAAAAAGAGGTAAAAATCATTAACATATTAAAATATGTCAGAAATGGTGTGTTGAAATGTGAAAACATTAGTAAAGTATAAATTAAATAATAGTATAAAATATATACAATTACTTAATATGTGCTGTAAAATGCAAGTTAAAATACTGTTGAAATATGTAAATAGAAAATTTAAGAAATGTTAAAAAGCTGTTAAAGAACAGAAAATAAAAGTTGAACATGTACAACATATAATAGTATTAAAATATAATTTACATGTTTTTATTACAAAAAAATAATAAAAAAATATTTTATTTACTTAACTATATATATATATATATATGTTTCTTTTTAACTTGAAGTACATATGGTTAAAAATATACAATAAATAAACTTTGAAAACATAAATAAAAATAAAAAAATGTGTGACATCTCTATTATACAGAAGGTGTTGGACACTAAAGGGATGACTTTTTTGATTCCCACTCCAATCTAAACCAATTGAAGATGTTTGACACTAAAGGGGTGGTGTTTCCTATTCCCACTCCAATCTAAACCAAATTGGGAGAAGTTGTTGGACACTATAGAAGTGACATTTACTATTCCTCCTCCAATCTAAGGCTGTTTGAAGAAGGTGAATGACGCTAAAAAGGTGACAATTTCTACTTCAAAATAAAATATTTTACACAAGGTAATACAAATTAAACATTTTAAATCACAGTCAATACTCCACACTCACCCACACATTTATTACTAAAAACTCTTAATAAAATGTTATCTAAAAGCACACTATCTAAATCTATAAACCTACATATACAAATTTAAATGTTAAACTATATGAAAAACATATTTTAAATACATTTAATAATCAATGTATTATTTAAAACATTTACTACATTCCTAAACTTTAAAGCATAAAACAACAAATAAAATCATAATACACAATTAACAATCATAAAATAAAAAACTAAATAAATGAAACATATTTTTAAAATACAATTTTTAATCAAAGAAGATCTACCATTTTTTTTTACAAAAACTGTAAAATGTTGCAATTTTACATTAAAATATTTCTATGAATTTTACTTTATTAAATATGTTGTTATATATTTTAAATGTTATTTTTTTATTAGAAAGATATTTTATGCCATGAGTGTATATCATGAATATTATGCGATTAAAATGTATTAAAATTATGAAAATAATAAATGAAACGTAAAAATACTAAATTATTAACCCCTTCGCTGCCAGGTCTTTTAGCCCTCAGGTGCCAGACCTTTTTTTGGCTATTTGGAGCAGTTCACGCTTAGGCCCTCATAACTTTTAGTCCACATAAGCTGCCCACACCAAATTTTCATCCTTTTTTTCCAATCCTCCTAGGGATTCTAGAGGTACCCAGAGTTTGTGGGTTCCCCTGAAGGAGACCAAGAAATTAGCCAAAATACGGCAAAAAATTCATTTTTTTTAAACAAATGGTAAAAAAGGGCTGCAGAAGAAGGTTCTTTTTTTCCCTGAGAATGGCATCAAAAAAGGGTTTTTGGTGCTAAAATCACAATTTTCCTAGCTTTCATGAACAGGCAAACTTGAATCAGAAAACCACATTTCTGAACACACTTTTGGCATTTTACTGGGACATACACCA
The DNA here is from genome assembly GCF_031143425.1 of Pleurodeles waltl. Lineage (NCBI taxonomy): Eukaryota > Metazoa > Chordata > Amphibia > Caudata > Salamandridae > Pleurodeles > Pleurodeles waltl. The sequence goes on from NC_090444.1 coordinate 1,614,869,703, forward strand.
TTTGTACTATTTTTTGTGCTTTTAGCCTCCTTCCAGTTAGTGACAGAAATGGTTATGAAACCAATACTGGATCCTGGTGAGCGAAATATTTCTGAAAAGTAGACAAAATTCTGAATTCATCAAGGGGTCATTTGTGTAGATCCTACAAGGTTTTCCTACAGAAAATAACAGCTGAAATTAAGCAATATTAAACGTGAGCTAATAAAAACATCAATGTTTCTCCATATTTTACTCTGTAATTTTTTTCTGCGATATCAGATTTCTGAAGGCAATATTCCGTTATGTCTGCTGGACTCTTCTGGTTGTGAGGATATATAGGGCTTGTAGGTTTATCAAGTACCCTTGGTACCCAGAGCCAGTAAATTAGCTGCACCTTGTAAAGGGTTTTCATTCTATACTGGGTATACAGCACTATATTTGATTAAATGTAAAGAGTGAAAATTAGGTATCAAGAAAACACTTGTATTTCCAAAATGGACACATGATAAGGTGTTGAGAAGCAGTGGTTATTTGCACATCTCTGAATTCTGGGCTCCCCATCCTAGCATGTGAATTACAGGGCATTTCTCAAATAGACATCTTTTTTACACACTTTCTTACATTTGGAAGGAAAAGATGCAGACAAAGGCAAGGGGCAAGAACACTTGTTCTGCTATTCTGTGTTCCCCCATGTCTCCCGATAACAATGGTACCTCACTTGCATGGGTAGGCCTAATGCCTGTGACAGGAAGGGCTACATGGACACATCAGATTTTTACATTGAAAACTGACGTGTTTTATGGAAAGTGCCTAGCTGTGGATTTTGATCTCTAGCTCAGCTGGCACGTAGGGAGACCTACCAAACCTGTTCATTTTTTAAACTAGGCTGCTAGGGGAATCCAAGATTGGGGGACTTGTGGGGGTCTCACCAGGTTCTGTTACCCAGAATCCTATGTAATCCTCAAAATTTGGTCAAATAAAAAATTTTCCTCACATTTTGGTGACAGAAAGTTCTGGAACTTGAGAGGAGCCACACATTTCCACCCAGCATTCCCCCAAGTCTCTCGAAACAAATGGTACCTCACTTGTGTGGGTAGGCCGAGTGCCCGTGAAAGGAAATGCCCCAAAACACTATCTGGACACATCAAAATGATCAAATACAAAACTTCCTGTTTTTGCTGGGGGGGGGGGGGGGCATCTGTATTTTGGTCCGGGGATCAGCAGCCATACTGGGAAACCTACCAAACCCAGACATTTCTGAAAACTAGACACCTGAGGCAGTCCAGGGAGGTGTGACTTGCCTGGATCCCCCAGTGTTTTCTTACCCAGAATCCTCAGCAAACTTCCAATTTAGCTAAAAAGTCACATTTTCCCCAAATTTCTGTGTGGGATCACCACACCGGGACAAATTTCCTACCACCCAACATTTCCCCCAGTCTCCCTGTAGCAATTATACCTCACTTGTGTAGGTGGGCCTGTGACAGGGAAGAGCCAAAAACATGTTGAAATTGAGGGGGAACAAAAGCGGGTCCAAAAGGGCAGTTTGGAAAAAAACATTTCTAGGCTGACAAGTGGGGGAGAATATTTATCGGTATAGATGAGACAATGCTGGGTGGTAGGAATTTTGTGTATTCCAGCAGATTCCGGAAGGTTTCATCACAAAAATGTGGAAAAAATGTGTGATTTCAAGCAAAGTAGGAGGTTTTCAGGGCATTGTGGGCAAAAACATGGTGCGAGGTGCATGTAAAGCACACCACCCCGGACTCACCCAGATGCTTAGTTTTCACATGTATCTAGGTCTTATGGATTTTTCTACATGGCAGCATCCCAAAGTCAAAAAAATGCAGCCCTCACCATTCTAAGTGGGACGATTTTGAGAGTTAGCCAAGCTTTCATGGCCCAAATGTAAAACCAAAACCCAAAATAATCAAATGTCCTCTTGCTTGCGTGGGATAAGATGTTTTAGTGTGTAGGGAGAGAGCTGAAAGACTGTTACCCGCTTCATTTGGGGTGGGGGCATAACCATGCCCACACTGGTTGGTAGCCACCACCCCTCTTTTTTTTGTTTTGTTTCTTAATTCCCTGGCATCTAGTACATTTTCTGTCCCCCAGGGTGTGGATCGGAGTCAATTGCCCCATCTGCCCACTGGTGAGCAGAACAACTTTGGTCCTATTTCTTTGGGTTCTAGGTATGGCCATAACCCTATCCTCTCATTTTGAAAAATACATTTCCCTGGTCTCTTGTGGGCTTTCTTCCCCCTTGGGGGCAGATGGACCTTCCAAAAATAGACCGATCTGCCCCCAAGGGGAGCAGGTATGTTCTACAGTAATGCGCCCCATTGGGGAGCGACCCTTGCCCAGGGGATGCCCCTCCAAACAACACACACACACACACTCACACCAATGCCTGGTGCCTAAGTGGTTTCTGCCCCCCCAGGGGCAGATCGGCCTAATAAAAATAGGCCAATCTGCACCCGGGGGGGCAGATATGGCCTAAACTAAATTTGCCCCCCCAGGGGAACGACCCTTTCCTAAGGGGTCGCTCCCCAGGCATGAAATTGACATAAAAAAATAAAAATCGCTGGTGTCTAGCAGTTTCTGCCCCACCTTGGGGGAAGATTGGCATAATAACAATAGGCCGATCTGCCTCCAGGGTGGGCAGAAGTGGACTAAAGACAATTTGCCCCCGAGGGGAGAGACCCTTGCCTAAGGGGTAGCTCCCCACATATAAAAAAATAAAATAAGCAAAAAATATATATAGCCCTGGTGTCTAGCTGTTTCTGCCCCCTTTGGGGGCAGATCAGCCTAAATATAATAAGCCAATCTGACCTGAAGGGGGCAGAAATGGCCTAAAAATAAATTGCCCCTCCCTGGGGAGCGGCTCCCCTCATTCAAGAACAAAAAAAATAACAAACTCCCTGATGTCTAGTAGCATTTCTGCTACCCAATCGCATCGTGATCAGGCAGCAGAAACGCTGAGAACGACATCAAAGGAAAGGAAAAGCCTTTCCTTTGATGCCTCTCTCAATAACCCACTACTAAAAAAATATTAAACAATTATTTAGAAGTATGAATACAACTACAAATAAAAAATTCTAACAATTTGATAACAAAAAGATTGTCTTACTAAAAGCGGATATAGAAAAATAAAGCACTTATCCAATCAAGCACACTACAGTAAATTACATACTAATTAACGCTTACAAACAATATTATATACAATGATATTTTCTATATTGATATTTTTTACAACAAGATTATAAACAACACTAAAAATGATATTTTTACCTTTTATATTTTTGCTATCCTAATATTCTTGACACAATATTTTTGTGCCACAATATTTTTTTTCTGATATCTTGTCCAAACCCCCCTTTTGATGGGGCTTTCTGAAAGTTAGGATGAGAGAACTTGAGAATTTACCTGAGTGAAAAAGTTGCCTTTGGAACTAGATGTGCTTGGGAAGATAAGTCTCATCCAATGGCAGAAGTCTATAGGCTGTGTCTGAAGAAGGCATTTGAAGTTGGATTGGTAGATCAAGAGTTATGAGGGTGATTGTGAGGATTCAAAAGCTAAGAGTAGAATGTGATGCTTGTAAGATGTAAGATGCAGGGTTCATTACGATCTTCTGAAGGGTACGCAAAGAAATCTCAAATGTCGTTGGTAGTAAAGCTGTACCACTGGTGATATTGACTGGACGTCTGACATTGCTCATAGATTTGCAGACACCACACAAAAAGCTGAAACTTCTAAGCTTGTTGCCCTGTGATAGAGCATAAGCACAAAGCTGGGCTAATGTGTACAATTTCTGTTTTTCAGACTGACAGACCATTGAACATGTAGAGAAACATCTGCATTATTTTTCCTCTCTCTGTTCCCTTAAACTTCACCTTTAAAATTACTTTATGCTTCCAGTCACTTGAGGCGCCAAGAGAGGGCTCAGTGTCTCACTGTCAGCAGAGGTATATCAGAAAGCTGTGTTTTCCAGATCAGGAGAGCAAGTTAGATTCAGAAAGAGTTCTGGTTCAAGTGAGAACAGTCCTTCAATGACAGTGAAAAGAAATTCAGCAGTTTTCAGTTGTTGGCCTCACAAATCAGAGAAGTATCATCAAGTTGGTTTGTTGGCGATCAATACTCATGACAGAGATTGTCTATTGTGGGTCAGCGTAGGTCATCCCTTTTAAATCAGATTTGAAGAGGCTTTGAGCAGGAATACTTTTTTCCAAAGATCTAAGTCTATAGTACTTCTGGCTTCTTCCTTTTTCTTATAGCCCACAGCCAAAAATATTGAAGACTTTTGTCACGTAAGATCTAACAACATTTAGGAAAGATTATAACAGCTAGCATAATATTCTGCAATGAGGTAAATTCCTCAGTTTCCTGATTTAAAACTGCTTCAAAGTTTGTTGGAACAGTTTGGAATTTGCACTAGTGAAAGTCATACTCCCATTGGATTTTTATGCATAGGCTTTTAGTGACATTTATACATCCTCGAGACAACATGACAACACAGATCAGAATGATGACAGTAAGTATGCATAGCAGGTACATTGCAACAAGAATGATCTTTCCCAACCCTGCACCTCACAACGTGCATCCTGATGACCCCACAGAACCATGAGAAGTTAATCATGTGGAATTATCAAAAACACACCTTTCAGGTCTCCCTATCCCAACTTCAGAGGACCTAGCCCCTCCTCCCCCTCAGTGTGGGCCCTCTTCCACTTCCCACTCAGCTCATTGTGGAAGATTACCTGGGGGGGTCCAATAGATCAGCCAATATAGCCGGCCAGCCTGCAAATTGTCTGCAAGTTTAGTATCTTTACGGGTTTTCTACATATGATACCCCTCTGCATTTACTCATTCAACCATGTCCTTCATCCACTCAGCAAGTATTGGAGCCTTTGCTACAGCTGTGTGGCACAATAATATAGTTCCAACTAAGGTGTTTAAGTGTGGAAAGACATACCTGCTTCCTCCCTGACACCCATAATAACTCGACAATTAATTTATGCAGGTATATGAAAACTTTCCTGGGTGTCTCGTATAGGGTCCACTGGAATATATACAGACAGCGGGGCAATACAATCATCTTAGTGCCATTTTTCCCATTGGAAAGTAGTGTAAAGTGTTCCAAAATCTTATAGATGATTTCAACTTCTCCAGTACTCTGCCCATGTTGAGGTCCGCAAAGCGGCCTCCTCTGTGAGCCAGCCTGATACCTAGGTACCTAATATTTTCAGTTACCCAGGGTATGCCTGTGGGAGAGCCATAAGAGGCCTTCCAACTAGCCTTCCCATAGGGAACAGCTTGGATTTAGAGTGGTTGATGATAAGGCCAGATAACTAGCTGAACCCAGCTAGAAGTGCCAACAAAATAGGGACTGAGGCCCGTATTTATACTTTTCTTGCGCCGCATTTGCGTCGTTTTTTGACGCAAAAACGGCGCAAACTTGCAAAATGCCATTGTATTTTGTAGGTTTGCGCCGTTTTGCGCCAAAAAGCGGCGCAAATGCGGCGCTAAAAAAAGTATAAATACGGGCCTGAATATTCAGGTGTTCTCAAATTAATCAGGGAGTCATCAGCATACAGGGAGATCATGTAAGTGCACTCATCAATCTGCACGCCCCATCCCTGTAAAGCATCTCAAAGTTGACATGCCAATGGTTCCATTGCTATTGCAAACAGAGGGGGACAAGGGGCACCCCTGCTGAGTACTGTGATTCAGAAAGAACCAGTGTGACACTGAGACCCCCTTGCTGCGGGCTGCATATAAAGCAACTGAACCCAATGCAGGAAGGTATCTCTGATGCCTGCCCTGCTCAAGACATCCCACAAAAAGTCCCAAGATAAGGAATCAAAGGAATGTTTGATATCTAGGAGCGCCAATGCATACGGGTCCTCCTTAGAGGCAAGGGCATGCCAGACATATACAAGTCTCCTCAGATAACATATCATATTTCTTTGTGAAAGAAATCCAAATTGATCCTCATGAATTAAGTGAGGCAGGTGAGGCAGAAGTCGCACCACCAGTACCTTTTTCAGGATATTTATGTCAACATTAAGCATAGAAAGGGGTCGGTATGCCCACAATGGCTTCCCACACGGAAACCGCGAGTATACCCTTTTGGAATAACTCTGTTTATACTTCAAGGAGCTTTTCAACCATCACCCCGCCCTGTAGTGATAAAATTCCACAGGCAAGCCATCGCTACCAGGGTAGGTAGCCATCTTCAACATCCATATGGCCTCCCCTGTCTACTCCTTGGTCAAGGGGGCCTCCAAGCTATCTCTCTCTTAAAGGGACAGGGAAGGTAACTCCAATCCCTCTAGACATTGTAATCTCATCTGTGCTAAGCTACGGGGTGGAGTGGCATAGAGCGTTTTCAGATGTGAGGCGAATGCCTGTGTTATACACAGTTGTCTACTGGCCCTGATCCTGACTTGTAACGAATCCCCTTCAATAGGGGAACCCACGTTTTGCTACAGAGGAAAGTGGTGCGCATTTAGCTAGACGTATCTCTCTCCATATGCAGCCGCTGCCGATAGCTGGTGTGGACACATTTTTCTAGGTGGCCCAAGGTGTTTAATAGCTCATGCTTACACCCCTCCACTCCATCAGCTCCAGGAGTGGCTGAATTATCATGTTTTCAAGAGGTCTCAGCAGCTGTTCCAAAGGGTCTAGGGATCTGGATAGTTTTAGTTTATTTTTAATCACTCCCCTCATAGCACCACCTTCATAGCATCCCATTCTACCCCTCTTGCTGACATACTGCCCAAATGTTCTGCAAAATAATAATCAACTGTCTCTCGAACCGGCTTGTTGAACACCAGATCATTGAGGGCCTCAGATCTCATCCGTCACAGGGGTGTGCTAGGGGGCTCTCTGGACAGTCAAAGCATCACCAACAAAGGTGAGTGGTCAGAAATATAATGTACCAGGTAGGCTTCATCTTCCACACAGTGTAGCAGTGAGCCAGTTGAAAAACAATAGTCTAAATGACTATAAGTCCCAGCTGCTCGCATATGGCAGGATTTGAGGGTTCCTCACTCTCCAGACATCCCGACGGAAAGTCCCAGCCACAACTTCTTTAAGGGCACCAGTCATAGCATGCTTATTATCAGCTTGAGCGGGAAGGCAATACAACTCCCCATCAAGCATGCAATTGAGGTCACCCAGACATAATCCCATTGTTGCTATTCACAAACTTTTAAGGTACAGAGGCCAGTTTTCCATAGACTTGCCCATATCCACTTTTTAAAAGTCAAGCTTTCTCAAAATATCAAGAGATTTTATTTAAGACCTCACTTCAAATGATGAGTTGCGCCGTTGTGGTCAGGACCGCTGCTGCTGTGGCGGTCTGACAACTACTATAAGACCCTGATGGTCACACTGCCAGGGTTCTGCCCATCTCCGCCAGGATCAGTGATCGCGATGGATTGACAGTGGGTGGAGGCCGCAATCAGCCAGGGTGGCGCTGCATACATCACCACCCTGCTGATTACAACCTTGTTCTCCACCAGCCTTTTAATGGCAGTTATACCATCATGAAAAGGCTGGTGGAGAACAGGTGCAGGGGCTACAGGGGGGGACCTACACTGCCCATGCACTTGGCATGGGCAATGCAGGGCCCCCCCGCCCAGCACCATCTCTGCAGACAGTGAACATTGTGACGGTGCTGGTGCACCCTGCAGGCAACAGCATTGCCGTCGGCTCGATTTTGAACCAGAGACAATGCTGAGGCCAGTTTCCTGCTAGGCTGATGTCACCAGCCTAGTGGGAAACTCGTAATAGGTCCGGCGGGATGGTTGCCACTACGGGGGCAGCCACCCTTTTGGGAGTTTGGCAGATAGGTGTTCCTATCTGTCAAACTTATAATTAGGCCCACAATCTTTCCTCCATATGAATGGGAAAAATATTGGACATAGGCACAGTACAGTGGGACATGCCCTGCACAGCCTCACAGTCACAGTACTAATCCATACTTCCATTCCATCTCCTTCATTTCAGACACTTCATACAATTGTTCAGAATTCTGGGAGATATTTTGAGGTACTCACAACAGAGCACTGGATTGATGTGGCCTTATTTAATTTGTCCAAAGGCCCTATTTAACCTTTCCATAGGTCCCTAGTGTAGAAACTGTACCCAGGGCCTGGAAATTAAATGCCATTAGTGGGATGCAGCACCTATTGGGACACCCACAGATCTGGCCTGGGATACATGGTTTCAGGAGTATCATGTGTAGCCACAATGCAGCAGCTCAAGAACATGCAGGTATACCTTTAAAAATAACCCTTTTTGACAGGTGAGAAGCTCTGCTATTAAATATTAATATGTCACCCCCATAGGTACACCTTGCAATGCACAAGGTAGGGTACCTGGTATTTAAAAGTGTAACATGTGCAAACTTAAAATTTGCATGATCCTCCAGTGACTAAGGCCCTCAAAAGCTATTTTCCCTGACAAAGCTGAAGCTTAATTGTGGAAAATGTCAAAGTACATATTTAAATTTTAATCGGAAACAGTTACAGAAGTCATTCAAATACTATTTTTCATATTTCTTAGAAGTCCAATTCATCAGCAAAGTTAGATTCTTAATTAATATTAATGTAAACTAACTTTTAAAGGCCATTTTTCCCTTCCTGAAACTCCTGGAGTTTGGGTTTCATTAGTTCTCCAGCAGATATGCAGCTAGCCTTGGCCTTAATGAGGTGTGAAAATTGCTCCTATCGCTGGAACAATGGTGTGGGTGTAGGGAGGTATTTTTCTTCCTCTTGCAAGAAGACCAGTAGGGTGAACTCAGAAACTTAATTAAGGGAGCCTGTTCTTTCACAAAGGCAGCCCTTTGTCCCCCAGTCAGGTTGGCACCAAACCAAGGGAAAGGAACTACCCCCAGAAATGATTCAGAGTGGTCACAAAGGAAGGGCATCTTATTTGCCTGGCCACACCTCTAGGAGGGCACCCATGCTGTGCACAAGGGAGGAAGAGGTTCTCCATCTTGAATTTTAGGAGTAAGATGTACTTTTGGGTTTTTTGCTGTAAGGCAAATAGGAACTCCTGCAAACTTGGGAACTTATACCCTATTGGTTAGGGATGAGAAAGGAGTCACCTCAACCCACTATCTGGTGACACCCATTAATATGCCACTCTAATGCACCCTCCCCGAATGCCTCCTGAAGCTGCAGGACATCAAAATAGAATTGGGCCTGCTGTTTGTGACTTGAGAGAAGCCCTTATGCCTGCTGCTCCTTATGTCCTAGACAAAGAGGTGAATGCCAAGGGTAAGTTAGTGGCCATTTTGTGCAGGCAGTCAGTGTGCTTTTGCCGTAGGCCTGCATATGTTCTTTGTTCTCCAGTGCCTTCTTTTTTGCTGTTGTTGTTGTTTGACCATGTGGCTGGTGGCCATTTTGTGCAGGCAGTCGGTGTGCTTTTGCATAGGCCTGCATGTGTTCTTTGTTCTCCAGTGACTTCTTTTTTGCTGTTGTTGGTATTGTTTGACCATGTGGTTGCCAGCCATCTTATGCAGCCAGCCAATGTGCTTTTTCCATGGGCATGTATATGTTCTTCTTTGATGTCCATGCCTCCTTGCTTGTTGTTTGACCATGTGGCTGTGGTCATTTTGTGCGACCAGCCAGTGTGCGTTTTCCATGGGCCTGCACCTGTTCTGTGTTGTCCATACCTGAGTCCTTACTCGCTGTTTGACCACGTGGCTGGAGGCCATTTCGTATAGGGAGGTAGTGTGCTTTTGTCATAGGCCTGCATGTGCTCTTGTTCTCCAATGCCTCCATGCATGCTGTTGTTGATGTTGTTTGACCATGTGGCCGGCCGCCATTTGGTGTAGTCAGCAAGTGTGATTTGATCTAGTGGCCTGCATGTGTTCTTTGTTGCCCATGTCTCCTTGCTGTCAATTTGTGTAGGCAATCAGTGTGCTTTGCCTTAGACCTGCATGTTTTCTTTTATATCAGTTTAATTAATATGGTTGAACATCATAGTAGTATAGGTGTGAAAAATGTTTAATATTGTATACATTTATTTTCCAATTTTCACCTGCACCTCCTTGCTGCCCAAATCCCAATGGGTTTCTCAAAGTCCCCTGGTACACAGCAACAATTAAAAAAATATGTATTAATTAGTTTAAAAAAAAATGTTTGTTAATAAAAAAAAACATTCCCACACACCAGCATTCATTTTTTTAAGGATTGTCAGTACACATTTTCTCCTTGACCCCGTATGCCATAGGTGCACAGCTGCACACACATCAGCATTAATTTTTTAAGGTTTATTCCATTTTCCCAGAGATCCCCTGCCTGCAATAGGTGCACACCAGCATTCATGTCTAAGGATTATTCAATTTTCCCTAAGACCCCCTGTCTGCCACAGGTATCTCTCCTGAGATGCACCTAAAGCAAACCATTGCATCTGTATGCTGTTATCCTTATTGAAAATGAGATATTGTGTTATGGTGGTTTGGTTTGACTTCAGAATAGATATACTAACCACACTAAATTATATTGTGTGTACTAAGAATAATTAACATTGCAAAAATGCCGTGCTTCACTAGATGTTTTTTTTTACCTTTAGGTGCACAAGAGACCACCCACAAAGTACTGCCTGCCAGACAAACACTGGCATAAAGTGCTGTGACCACAACATGTGAGTCCTCCAGTGTCTTCTACTTGTGCAAAAAAGTTCCACTACCAATTGACAGAGCTTAAAAATGGCCCCAAGGAAAGTTGCTGCCAATAAGTGGCCAGTGAGGAGAAGAAGCAGAATTCCACCACTAGTGTGCCGACTGAAACCTTTTTCAGGAAACATGTGCCTCAAACACCATCCTCTGGCCAGAAACTTGGGAGCCACACTCCCGCATCAGCGGCACCACACCAACCTAAGCCGAAAGCCATGCCTCTCAGCTAGGCAGCCACTACATTCTAGGCAATGAGCAGTGAGTCTGAATTGGACTTGTCTCAGCCGCAAACTATTACTTAATCATCACAGGAAACTGAGCAAAGTGGGCAACAGGAGCTGCAGCCAGCGATATAAATATTCCTGAAATGGGAGCAGAAGAGGACGTTGCACTTCCTTCTGAGCAATATGTACCTCTTCTTGAACCATTGGCTTCTCTACCTCCAGCAAGAAAAAGGAAGGGTACTCCATCATTTTCTCCAAGCTTCCGTTCTGATGATCTGGACATGGATTGGACCCAGGCTTAGTCAGAGAACCGGCACAAGAGACAAGGAAAAAGGAAAGTTCCTGAAGGACTTACAATTTTGGAAGGGTTGAGGTGGATGAGCCAGTCATTGTCATGGAAGCTGGCTCTGAGGACACCAATATTACTCCTCATATTTACCCTGCTCAAAGGAATGTGGCACTGGTACCAGCGTCCATATTTGTAAGGCCCCAGCTGAGACCTGCATCTGCCACTACCTCATACGACGTATGCACTGCAGAGAGGCAATTGTCGACACAACCAGAAACCTCCTGTTCTTCCAGCATTGGCAGTGGCAAACGTGGCCCACTAATAAACTCTTTCTGCTATGTTTGGGGATTTTTTAAAGATACCAACCAGGAGGATAACATTGCAATATGCTATATTTGCCATGCAAGTTTGTGTCGAGTTAGGCCTGGTTCACACTATGGTGCTGGAGGCCAAACGCCTCATTTGAAAAAACATCACACACTTCTGTGGGATGAGCACTTAAACAAATTGCTGAAGGTGGTGGTGGTGATGAGAGAGGGAAATCAGCACTGATCATGGTGGGAGGTGAAAATGGGGAGTGAGCAAATGGTGACAGCTTTAGGCAAAGCAGCCCTGTCCCCAGTAGTGTGCCAGTATCACCCGCATTAGCAACCTTGAAATGGCACATTTTGGGGCACATAGTTCTCGGAAATCGGCTGCATCAGTTGCACCAGAAAAGAAAAAAATCCAGGCTACTATTATGGGCTTGTTTAGGCAGGAGAGGTCCTACAAATGCAACCAACCAATGGCACACTTGTACATTCGGAAAGGTGGCTGAAATGTTAGTGCTGGACCTCCTCCCTTGTTATTTTGGGGAAAGAGTGGGATTTTTAGAATTTGTAGTGGTCATCTGCCAGAAATGGAAGGTTCACAGTCGGACCTATGTTGCCAGACTTGCTATTCCAGTACTCCATCACGATGTGCTACAACTGGTTAGACAAGCTTTGCAGCAGACAGTCTACCTGACAACAGACATGTGGACCAGTTGTCAAGCAACTGATTTCATACATATCACTACACACTGGATCTCTTTTGCGGGGTTTAGGCACCAGCTATCTACAGGCCTCAGCGCTGAAAAAACTTTTACAGTTGTTCGGCGGCATGCAACAGTAGCTATGTGTTAGACCTGAAAGTCTTAGGGTGGTCATCCTCCACTTTTTTCCTGCCTGCCTCCACTGTTTTGACACTGTTTTTGCTGGTTTTAGGACTCTGCGCACTTTACCACTGCTAACCAGTGCTAAAGTGCATATGCTGTCTCCCTTAAAATATGGTGACATTGGCTCATACCCATTTGGATTATTTAATTTACTCATAAGTCCCTAGTAAAAGTGCGCTACATGTGCCCAGGGCCCGCAGATTAAATGCTAGTAGTGGGCCTGCAGCACTGATTGTGCCACCCACATAAGTACTCCCCCAACCATGTCTCAGGCCTGTCATTGCAAGGCCTGTGTGTGCAGTTACACTGCCAGTTTGACTTGGCATTTAAAAGTACTTACCAAGCCTTAGACACCCCTTTTTCTACATATGTCACCCCTAAGGTAGGCCCTAGATAACCCATAAGGCAGAGTGATATGTAGGAAAAAGGCAGGACTAAACCTGTGTAGTTTGCATGTCCTAGTAGTGTAAAACTCCTAAATGTGTTTTACACTCCTGTGAGACCTGCTCCTTTCATAGGCTAACATTAGGGCTACCTTCATATACTGTTTGAGTGGTAGATTCTGATCTGAAAGGAGTAACAAGGTCATATTTAGTATGGCCAAAATGGTATTAAAAAATCCTGCTGACTGGTGAAGTTGGATTTAACATTGCTATTTTACAAATGGCACGTTTAGAAAGTGTGCATTTCTCTATACTTAAATGCTTCTGTGCCTTAAAATCCACATCTGGCTGGGGTAGTTGACAGCTCCCTTGTGCATTTCACTCAGACAACCTCAAACACAGGATGCTCAGTCACACCTGCACAAATCTGCATACTGAATGGGCCTTCCTGGGCTGAGAGGGTGAAGGGCCTGACACTTGCATGTCAAATGACAGTGGGCAACCCTTCCTCAGTGGACTGCCAAACCCCCTACTGGGACCCTGGCATACAGGATTGAACTGAAAGGGGACCTTGTGTACTTGTAAGCCACTGTTTGAAGTCTCCCCCACTTCAAAGGTACATTTGGGTATTTAAACAGGGCCTCTGACCTTACCAACTCAGACTTCTGCCAAGAAAAGCTGCCTGGCTGCCCAAAGGACTCACCTGACTGCTTTGCTGAAAAGGACTGCTGCCTTGCTGTTGCCCTGCTGCCTTGCTGCCCTCTGGCTCTGCTGAGAAGTGCTCTCCAAGGGCTTTGATTGAGCTTGCCTCCTGTTTCCTGAAGTCTCAGAGCCAAAAAGACTTCATCTCTGCAAAGAACTCCTTGTGCAGTGAAAAATCGACGCACAGCCTGCCAGAATCGATGCACAGCCTGCATTGTGGTGAGAAAATAACCATACGCTGAGCCTGAATGACGCTGCCTGGCTCCCAGGGTGGAGATCAATGCAGCGCCTCTGTTGAGACCAGAAGTCAGACACACGGCCCACTGGATTGACGCATAGTGGAGCCGGAATGACGCAGCCTGACTTCCTGTGAGAAGAATTGACGCAGCGCCTGCCGCATGACAGAAATGTTCCAGCATCACCCACCGGATCGACGCAGTTCCTGTGACTTTGTTCTGCACGCCCAGGATTTCTCTGCATCGTTCCCGGGGCATCCAAATACCCCACAACCCAAAAAGGATCCAAGTCCGCATGCCAGAAGTTGATGCAAGGCCCTTGCTGCATGGAAAATATCAACACATCATCTGTGTGCGCCTGGAGCAACCGACGCACACCTCCTAGTTTTCACACATCTCGTCCTCTGCGGTCCCTTGAAGATAATTTAGATGCAAACCAGGTAATTTTTGTTTGCAAGAGACACTTACTGCTTTTTAAGAACTAAAGACTCTATTTTTCATTATAAAAGTGATATATCAACTTGTACTTATCAAATCTTGATCATTTTGACCTTATTCTACTCAGATAAATATCCTATAATTTTCTAAACCTGTGTGGTGTATTTCTGTTGTGTTTATACTGTGTATTGCATGATTTATTGCACAAATACTTTACACATTGCCTTCTAAGTTAAGCCTGGCTGCTCAGTGCCAAGCTACCAGAGGGTGGGCACAGGATAATTTGGATTGTGTGTGACTTACCCTGACTAGAGAGAGGGTCCTTGCTTGGACAGGGGGTAGCCTGACTACCAACCAAAGACCCCATCTCTAACACTATGTTCACCATGGAGAAATCTCATACAGCTGCATATACCTTGGAAGACTTTAACAGCAAGGTGTTTGAATGGCTGTGACCTAGATGTCTTACAATTGGATGTGTTGCCACGGGTAATGGCAATAACACAGTTAAAGCCATACCAGATGATGGCTATTTCAGGGTCCTGTGTTCTGTGCATTGCATCAACCTGGTTATGCACGACTTTCTAAAAAAACAATACATAGTCAGCAACATACTGATCATCGCCAGAAGAATCTGCACTCATTTTAGCCATTCTTTTAAAGTCTGAAAGTAGTGGAGGATCATTCATTCTAATAGGAAATCAGCTAAAGCCCTCATATAGGCCACAAACTTAGATCCATATTTATATTTTGACGCTAGACCCATCTAGCATCAAAATATAGGAGTTCGCGTCATTTTTTGGATGTACCAAAACACCTTGCGTCGTTTTGCGACAATGATATGCAAGGTAGGCGTTCCCTTAAAAAAAATAACGCTAAGCCCTTTGCGCTTTTTTTATCTTCTGATGGAAAAACGGTATTCACCTAGGAAGTGGACCCAAGAAATGATGCAAAACCCGATTAGCATAACATTTTAATGCCTGGGACAAACCAGGTGTTAAATGAGGCCCACACACCACTAATTAAGGAAAACTCACAGAAGGAACATTTGCACTTTCCAGAACAACATGGAAGGCATACTGCTCCAGGTTGGCACATGCCGCAGATGTCAGAGACGACAGCAGCTCCCTCCACCACCACAGCAGCAATCACAAAAGCCCAGAAAGGCAGCGCAGAAGGCGGGGGAGGATCTTCAGACAGCTCACAATCCTACTTGTCCTCAGGTAACAAGATATCATCAGGATCTACAGCCTCAAACGGGAGTCCATTGTACGCCTGATGTACCACATTGCACCAGACATCACAGCCAGGCTGCAAACTTCAACAAACATACCACCCATCACAAAGCTCTTCACTGTCCTGCATGTGCTGGCGTCTGGATCCTTTCAGACAACAGGGGCACTAGTCACTGGGGTTTCCCAGCCATCTTTCTCAGTCTTCCTACTGAAGGTCCTAGATGCCATAATCTACCTCACACCCCTCCACATCTGTTTACCCAACACCCAGCAACCCAAGCAAGGTTTTCATCAAATTGCTGGGTTTCCGCATATGCTGGGTGCAATGGACTGCACCCATGTCCAACTGGTCCCACCTGCTGCTACGGAACACTTATACAGGAACTGTAAGCATACCATTGCATAAATGTACAGGTCATTGTGGACCACCTTGGGCTCTTCAGTATCATCTTGGCGAAGTATCCTGGCAGCGTCCATGATGCATTCATATTCCGGCACTCCACCGTCAATGAGTGGTTCCATGATGGCCAAAATGGCAATGGCCCACTTGCCTGTAAGTCAACAAACTGATCAAAACACACACAACACGCCAACCTTGTAGGACAAACAAGACATACACCACAACCAATACACATGGGCAAGGCAACACAGATGTACAGGCAACAACACATATGCACCATACTGCAGTATACAGCATCATTGCACATCACAAACGCATATACTCACCTTTACCTGACACAGCCACAACCTTACAGCCACACCACATGAAGGACAGGTGGAGCTATGTCCCCTTTGCATACAGAAGAAACCCAGAAACCAATACAAGTGTCCACTGGTTGATTACTATATACACTTCACACACATTACACCAACTAAGAATATCTCTGCTATGTCAATAGCATATGCCATGGCCATGTAAAGAAAGTCACACTTAGGCACAGCCCCACCTACAGCATAGTGTGCAAGCCTCTGGCACAATCTATTTCAAATGCCACCCAAGTAGTGCCAAAATCAACTATATCTCATCTACACATACCTGACATACCTGAAGTGCACATACATCTGTCTGATGCAATGTGTCACACACATAGGAATACTAATTTAACTGCCATGAAATAACATGGGGTAGAATCATGAGAAATTGTGCCACCCCTGCTTTACTGTCACCTCACATGCGCCACATAGTAGCCCCTAACACAATCATGTCTATTCAGTAAATATAAATATTTCTTATCATGAATGCCATAGTAGGCCCCTGTAGGAGTGTAGAGGACATGACTGACCATACATGCACTGTACTAAGTGACCCTTTAGAAAAATACCTGTGCCCCCTCCCAAAGTCTGCACTGTGCATGTGTTTAAAGTATGGCAGAAAATCCATTTGTGGAAGCTAGGAGATACAGCTGTACCAAATGTGATCAACACCCTAATATATGATACACCATTGTACACTTGATGGCTGCCACAACCATCATCTGCCACTATGGACCACTAAGTGTTGCACTGCATGTGTAGTGCCACAGGATAACATGGATGGGATACTCTGTCTATGTAGGGCTACTATGGTACCTGCACATCTGACACCATTGTGCTGCACGGAGACGCTAGCATCCATCTAACAATAGGACACTGCCACAATTATGGACTAAACAAAAAATATTACATACATGATAAGCATCAATGTTGGAATCATAATGATAATTTACAGGTCCTTGAGTCAATACCCAAGATTTTCATGTACATCAACAAAGTCAAATAAACCATTTCACAAGAGTAGGAACATACACAATACCACAAGCATGTCAGAATCACCGCTTAAACGACATCTAACTACTGCCATTATAGATACCTAATCCGTCTCAAGCTTTTACTACAATTTTACCTTCTTACCTTTGCAGCTGATCAAGGTTACTGCATACAGCCGTGGGTCATGACACCATTTGGAAATCCAACAACTGTGGAAGAGCGTGCCTATAATGAAGGACACCGGAGAACACGCAATGTGGTGGAGAGGACATTTGGGCTTCCTAAATTCTGGTTCTGGTGCCTGGCCTTGACAGGAAGACACCTCTTTTATGCCCCACCTCTCGTATGCAAGATCATACTTGCATGTACAATCCTACACAATATCTGTGTCAGGACAAATGTCCCCTGGGATGACCAAGTTGATGACCTCAATGAGGAGGAGGATGATGGAGCAGATAACTTGGATGGGGAACAACTAAACACAGCTGCAGGGGTATGCAGGAGACTCAACATTGTAGAGAACTTTTATACATATGAAGTAACAACATCACTTTGTAAATAGCACAAATAAAGTAACTTTAAACTGATTCTCCTTGGTCATTCTCAACTACATGTACAATTGGAATGTGACACAAACCTCAGGGAGCTTGCCCGAAACACAAAAAGTACAAGTATGGTAGCAACATCCTTCATAATGTAGGGGGCTCTACTGACTCCATCTCACATTTCTGTGACACATTAATCACTGGCATGTGACTTCTGAAGGCCTAGATCCACGCACCACTACATATATTGAGCCATCAGGTGGGCAAGGTGCCAACTGATAGCCCAATCACCACAACAACACCATGTCTAACAGGGTGTATGTAAGGGGTCACACATAAGGTAGAGGCTGTCAAGAAATGGGGGTTAAGTAATGTTTTAATTGAACACTGTCATTACTCTGTTTGATTGTAGCTTTGCCTGCACGGTACATGTGTGACAAGGGGGGAACATCATAGGTAACTATGCTCCTTCAGTTATTGCCCAGGGATTGTAACCAGTGTTTGGAGCTGAGCCTGCACAGTGTATCCATGGGATTATAATCAGGCACTGCCATTGGGCGCAACCTTGACACATGGTCGACTGTACCACACGTATGGCGCATATACGTTGGCTGAGGAATGAGCAATGGGTTGCCAGACAAATTGAACTGCTAAGAGTTTAGAATTCCTACACAAACACATATCTATGAATTTAATGGGACTGTACATCAGCCAAATGATAGTCTAGGTGGAATGTAGGCAGAGTGTACAGCACTCCCTATGTACATAAGGTGCACACTTGTCACACACATCTGCTGTCTACACACATGCCTACTGCTATTACTGATAAATACATGAAGACACATGTATAGGTGTCTGTCCCAGGTAGCAACAGGTATGCCATAATCCACAATGCATGACCTGTGTCTGCATGTTTACTGAGTATGATCTGTATCAAAACATCACACATCACATAGCAATACATACCACTCATTGTCACTCACATGACAGATCAATTGCATGGTAATAACTGAAACCAAGTAGCCCATACATGTTTTGGGCTCCAACATCACAATCAGGTGTTCCATGTGGTAATCTGTTCAGCATTGCTCAATACTATCAGAGACCCAACTTCACACTGAGTGGGAGTACAACTAGCCATATAGGTAACATTTGGCAAAAAATTAACACAGCACTGAGATTATTTTACACCTCAACATCGTTCAGTCATGGTAAGGGTGGCTAGGTTGTGGCACGCAGGAAGAATTGCATACCCGTGTTCAAAGGAGAATGTGGATGGATAGCTCAGAGATACCCACAAATAGTTGCAAATAGAACACGCCATGTCACCTGGAAACTACACAAGTGCTGTGGCATCTGCAATGATATGTGTGAGTGGCACTCATTAGATCTCACTAATACCGCCAATGGGAGGTTAACTACCAGGTTGGCAGTAGTAGAAGGGTATAGCTTCACATTACACATGTCACATGTTAGATCCTGTCCCTATTTGACCACACAATGTTGCTGTAGACGATGGGTACAAAGTGCTACCAGCCACAAGACTGGGAGCAATGGAGGACACAATATATATCTTAACAGTAATGGCAGAAAAAAGAGGATAATGAGCAGACATACTCCAAAACAGACAGTGCAACACATCAATGTATACATGTCTAACGTTCACAAATGTACATAGAGGGTGGCCAGGTACGTAGATGACCCAGACATGTTTGGCACTAGCATACCATGGTATTTGGCCTTCACATGGCACCATGACAGGAGGCGGTCACATGCAACACCATCTGTACCATGCCATTTGTCCAACATTGAAATCACAACAGTTAAACAACCCCTAAACATGCTGCACATGGAAACAGCTAAGGACTTCAAATAATGAGACGTGTCCTACATGCGCAAGCAACTGCCCTCTGTACCTCATAAGGGAAGGCTGACATCAAGTACCGCCAAGCAAATCATTATATTCTGGTCTGTATGACCACATTTGTGCATGTCTCTATCTACTGGGGAGTGTGCATAGGCTGCTGAATAGCAATCTTTAATGGTTGAGATTCCAGCTCTATAAACTCACACACCACTGCTCTGACTACAGCAGTGTATGACATTGTCAGGTGCCTGATGCATCTGCACAGGGGGCAGAACAAAGTGGGGCACCATTAACCTGCCCCTTCACATGCAACCATGGGTTTGTGTTGCCATGCAAACTCACACAGTGGTACGGCATTCTATGTGACAGTCATGACAAATCTGAAGTTGACAAATCTGAGTGTCCATTTGGAGGCAGGCACACATATACCGCATATCTCTGCACACATGTACCACCATAATGGTCCAGGTATGGTAATGTGTATAGATTCAGTACACAAAACAACCTAGCACAACAATCATGGCATAGGGAGCACAAAACCTGTGACAGTAAAACATTGTCATCACATGTGTTCTCACATACAAGAACATGGGTGCCAGTGATGTGACTACACATGCAATATTGAAATGCCAACTTCTTTCTATGCAGGAAGATTGTATGTGAGCTTGCACATACCTTTAACACACCAATGTTGTCATGTGTTACAGAAATTACACAACACATTTATTTACACACACATGGCATATACCATTATTCACTAACACAGGTGTTCATGACATCACCAGCAACTAAGATGCATGGGGAACCACATGGCACACGTGTAGCTGAGCAACAAGAAGTAAAATCCTACAGCAAACACACATGCACACGTAACTTGCCAGAGGATATGTGATGTCAATGCAGTCCAAGTCCACTGCATACTCTGAGTCCAAAGGTTAATGGGTGACACATGTGTTGGAGACAGGCCATTACATATATTCTGTTGTAGGTATGTGTAAATATATTGGCTCAGACATAACTATGTATTCCACCTACTCATTTAGATTCATACACATATGTACACACAGGGCACACATATGTACAAAGATTTAAGTGGACACAGTGTAGGTACACATGCTCATAGACACAAGGTATGTGTGATTGCATGCAGCAGACTCAGAAACACAATTATTTGTAGAACAAACCAATGTCACCGAAATGACATTGCTGCATAGACTTGCAAATGTAGCCATACTACATTGTAACACAGCCCTTGTAATATGTTAAGTTAATCAAGGTGCAGTCAAGGCCTACAATGTAAACAGTGACGCAATATCCAACATGCGTCAAAAACAATGACACAAACACATTAAGACCACACTGCAACATTAAAAAAATTACGCCTGGGCCCTAAGCGGCAATTTAACGTTCATACTACTCTTAATCCACCATGGTAAAAATTTGACCCATGACCATAATGCGTCAATAAAAACGACGCATAACTTTCATGCATCATTAAAAACAATGCATTAATCCAATGCGTAAAAAGAAGACGCATGAGTGAAAAACGTGATGTACACGTCCAGCAAGCGATGTACCAGGACTTCCTGTCTACAAGCATGGTACAGTAACTGTAGTTTCACTTTCACTTTACAGTCTGTTCACCTGTAACTGTGTGTGGCTGTGTTGCTGAGGTGCTGGTGAATTTGTGGAGTGTTTGGAGTATTGTGTAGTGTCCATTGTGCTGTGTCCTGTGTATTCTGTGTAGATTTTTTTATAAATGCTTGTATTTTGTGTAGTGAGTGCACTGTTTTGTTCATTGTGTTGTTGGGTGTTTGTCTGGGGTAGTTAAGTTGCTGGGGTAGTTTGGGTTAGTTTGAAGGGTTAAGTTTTCTTTATCTTTCTTTTTTTGGTGAACTCTATTCACCAGGGGAATGTCGGGAAAAGGGAGGATGGGCCGCATGTCTTCAGATGAGCTGGGGGAATTCATCTGGCTCGTGGCACACTACCTGCCCATTATGCTGCAACTGGGTGGCCGGGTGATCCTTGGCTACCCCACGGAGGCAAGGTGGCTGCAGTGGGGCAAGGGCCTCCATCACCTTATGCGGATTTTCAACACTGGAAGGAATGACCACCAGAGGGGGTAGGATCTGCAGGACCATTTGGGGATTGAAATTGGTGGAACTGTTGTAAGGCTGCCATTGGCATACAGGGCCGTATTTATACTCCGTTTGCGCCGAATTTGCGTCGTTTTTTTCGACGCAAATTCGACGCTAAACTAACGCCAACTAACGCCATATTTATACTATGGCGTTAGAGGCGTATAGCGCCAAAGTTCCCGGAATGTGCGTCATTTTTTAGCGTGAACCCCTTCCTTGCGTTAATGATATGCAAGGGAGGCGTTCCCGTCTAAAAAATGACTCCCAGGCCTTTACGTGGTATTTATACTCCCGGGCAAAAGAGACGCCTGGGAGTGGGCGTGGCTAAAAACGGCGCATTTGCGCCGCTTTTTAACGCCTGGGTCAGGCATGGCGTTAAGGGACAAGTGGGCTCAAAATGAGCCCAGAGTGCCCTCCCCTGCCCCCAGGGACCCCCCCTGCCACCCTTGCCCACCCCAGGAGGACACCCAAGGCTGGAGGGACCCACCCCAGGGACATTCAGGTAAGTTCAGGTAAGTATTATTATTTTTTTTTTAAATAATTTTTTTTGGCATAGGGGGGCCTGATTTGTGCCCCCCTACATGCCACTATGCCCAATGACCATGCCCAGGGGACAGAAGTCCCCTGGGCATGGCCATTGGGCAAGGGGGCATGACTCCTATCTTTACAATGATAGGAGTCATGTTGATGGGGGATGGGCGTCGTTAAAAAATGGCGCAAGTCGGGTTAAGACGATTTTTTTGCCTCAACCTGACTTGCCCCATTTTAAGACGCCCTAACGTCATTTTTGCCCAACGCCGGCGCTGCCTGGTCTACGTGGTTTTTTTCCACGCACACCAGGCAGCGCCGGTCTGCTTGCGCCGGCTAACGCCATTCCATAAATACGGCGCCCGCATGGCGCTTCAGAATGGCGTTAGACGGCGCAAAATTTTTTGACGCTAAACTGCGTTAGCGCAATTTAGCGTCAAAAAGTATAAATATGGGCCACAATATCATATTTTAATGCATGTGCTTGACAGTTGCATATTAGTTTGAGTGCTGCATGCAATGGCTGTGAACATGTAATATGCAACTTGTTTGAAGAGTCTCTGCGCCACCTTAACCCTTCCGTACAAATATACAACAAAGGAGATAATGCAGGACAGATGTATCATTAACCCTGCACAACCATCACAAAGTGTTGTGATGAATGAATAGCACAACTTGGTAATGAGCAGCTACAAATGACACCTGTGCCATGCAACAGGCATTAAATGTGTCCCCAAACAATTTTGGGAGCCCAATGTATAATCCTTTGACTCAAAAGGTAATTCTCTTTGTATAATTTCCAATCACTCTGTACGACTGCGGATAGAAGGTGTGGTATGTGGGCATGTAAATGTATGAGAAGGGCCCCCATGTACTTAGCAGAAGTTGTGATGATCTGTTGCATCTCCTGCTGAGTGTATCATTGACTTTCACATGAAGAGATGATGTTGGACTACACCAGCATCCTGCTGTGACTCATATCTGACTACACACACACACATGGCATTAAGTAAAGGATGCACTGAGGGCCACAAGGACAGTATAGATGCAATTGGTGCTGCACCACTGTAGTTCTATTGGCCCTTTCATGTCATTAGCCAAGGCCATGTAAGGGAGCTTTACCATGCACTGGCTCCAGACTGCTGTCAGTTCCATGTTCCAGTTCATGGTGTATCACAGGCAGCCTATACGATCTCTCTAACCACACATCTGTGCAGAGTCAGTACCACAGGCCTGCTGCTTCTCACTCACAGTTTGGGGCTGGCTGCACTGAATCAGCTCCATCACTGGCACATCACTCACCAACCTATAACACCAGATGCATCCTTTTACCACTAAGCACGTGTTTCCGTGTTGAGCCGTATGTCTATGCCAATGTTCTTATCCCTCACTGGACTAACAATGGTATACCAGGGCAACAATGGCAGGCCACATACTTTCGGCCATACATCCATGATTTAGTTCTGTCAATGTGCAGGTAGGTACACAAACTTTGCATGCATACACTCCCCTAGCAATTTTGAAAGTGTGTCTGCCGTGTGATGGCACTCACATATTACTTACATCCATGAAGGATGTATAATGCCATTCCTCAACATAACTCATTCCTTAATACCTTGGAATTCCCACACAACCCCAGGGTATTGGTTTGTCAGTTAGCTGTGAAAATGATAGAGATGTATACAACATCTAATGCTGACTGAAATACAAAGGGTGTTCCAATGGGCCAGCCACTGCAACAGTCATCGCATGCCCCTCAGATGGAATCTACATTATCAAGCAGTCCCATATCGTCATGGACGTGTTGTGCTAACTGACAGCTGCATGACAATGCCTTGTCTAAATGGTGAATTGAGAAGCACCGCAGAAGTGTCTGAGACAGTGATGGTATGTCGGTACGTGGGTCTACCTTCTCTGAGAGTATGTGTGATTGAGTGATCATAGTTGTTTGTCAGTTGCTATGATCTTCCTCACCCAGCCTAACAATTTAAAACTGAACTATGTTGTCCATTTACAGAAACTTTGCATTTGCACTAGGCAATGTTTTCCGTCCATGTCTTACAGGTGGACCAGCCTCCTACACCATAGGAGAGGTGGCAAGATTTGAAGACCCCGATGTATCCAGTAAGTGTCATATTGTGCATCCTTTGAGCAAATTGAGGGTTTGCTGTGAGTCAATCAGAAGTGTGGAATGCAATGATAGATGTTTTGCCTGACCAATGAACAGATATTACAGGAGGATGGGTGTTGACATAATGTATGTTGGAATGTTGTGCAATGATAATGGATTGCATATAGTTCAAGGGCCAACGTGTGCTGGCATGGAATTGTGTGTAATAGTAATAGTAATGGCTGATCACCTATTCATTGATGTCTACCATTATAGGTCTCAGGGCAGCTGTATATGTACATAGCATGCCTGTTGACACCCACTTTGTCACAGCACCATTGTCAGCAATGTGGGCCACACATAGTTTACACTTATTGACAAGATGGTACAGGTGTGGGTTCTATCTGCTGTACTCTCTAGGGGGATTATGTAGGAGACACAGACACCACAGGTGTCTCAGTAACCTTCAGATATAATGAGTTAGTAGTAGAGCAAGGAGCCATAGAGTACACAATTTGTGGACAACTCCGCCCCAGATGGTTGTGGGAAAAGGTCAACGATTCTCCCAAAGCTGATGTCTGTAGTTTTCACAACATGGTTCTGCCACCATGACAATTGTGACTGATGTAGGTAACATCACATATGCACATGATGTTAATGCTGGTTGTGTACCTGGTAATTTGAGGATGTCTGCAATGCATGTGCCAATGATGTCACATGTTTCAGGATACAGTTGCAATACCAAATGAAGTGCAAAAATCACTGCGGCCCTAACAGCATCCATACAGCCACCATGTGTTTGCCGTTTAACACATGTAGGACAACATGGCAGAGGGTAGGGGGCTTCAGTTCTGTACTATGTTGACAACTGTGATGTGCAGCTCAGCCTTTGCCCAACCTTTCTCCTGCCAACATTGCATCAGTTGTACATGTGGGCACATCATGGGAAATTGCATGGCTCCTTGTAATGTATGCTCAGGCCGGTCTTACACCAGGACACATGACTGTTTATGTATCAAACCTTAGAATAACAGGTTGGAAGTTAGCAGCCCCCAATCATATGGGTCACAACTTGACTCCATAATGGGTGGTCAGGCCTTGATTTATCACCAGGGGTGTGAGGTGATGGATTGCTAGCCCCGCCCCCCTTATGCCCAGGGAGACATGAAATCCAAACTTGTAGAGGCACTTGATCCTCACAAGTCAGAAGACGCAAATGTTGATCAGGGTAAATTTTATTGTCATGACACTGGTGATGTCTGTTTTGACATAGACATAGATGAGGATGAAGTCTTTGTTGAGGGATGTGTGTTGGACTGCATGTGTTATTTGCTGTTGCAGTGTACTTTACATTTCTGTTCTTACTCCACCCGTATACTGATGCTTGCTTGTTGTCATGATGGAAAATAGCGGCTCTAGGACACATGGGGAATTCAAAGTGCGAGTTTGTTCTTACGTACGCTTTGGCAAAATGCACTATGGTCTCATGGTCATCAAATATTGGTTACGGTGCCTGTCTTACACCCTCTATCAGAGTAAACTCAGTTTGAACATTTTGGTCATAACTGTACTTCAACTTTGCACTGCTGATACTCTTGTATTATTTATATGCAAATGTCATAACTGTAATTTAACTTTTGGACCTTTCTTATAGGGTAATTTCACTTTGCACTGTTGATGCTGTTGTACTATTCACATTCAGATATTGCAATATTGTTAATATGGTAATTATGAGCACATGTGATGTGCTGTTGGAAACTGACTCCAAATTCCTAGGTGTTACAGTGGCAGCCATCTTGGACGTGGCCCATGTATAAAAGGGACGCAACCCATGATTACTTGCTCACTATTCCTCTGCAGCCTGGAGGCAGACTTTTCCTCCACTCTGGTTCAGCCGCTCCTGTGCAGCTGTCTTCAGAGCAGTTATCTCGGCAT
This sequence comes from Pleurodeles waltl, assembly GCF_031143425.1. Classification (NCBI taxonomy): domain Eukaryota; kingdom Metazoa; phylum Chordata; class Amphibia; order Caudata; family Salamandridae; genus Pleurodeles; species Pleurodeles waltl. Next base: position 1,614,895,940 of record NC_090444.1, read on the forward strand.
TTCAGATGTTCTACAGCCGAATATTAGTTCCCGTTTGATTCCCTTGGGCTCGCTCCGGATCAGACGCATCATTCAGAGCAGGTCACGCTCTGCGCAGTAAGAGTGTTGTCACGAGGATTCCAGATATTTTTTTTATCCTTGTATTAAGATCTAAGCGCACGGTTGAGTAATTCAGTGTGCATTTGGTGTTCGTAGTGGAACCGTATGATAGAGAAATTCCATACGCATTTGATGTTATTGTGAATGCGCACTACATAGGAATTTAGGGTGCATTTGGTGTTCGTAGTGGAACCGTATGACAGAGAAATTCACTGTGCATTCGATGTTATTGTGAAAGCGCACAACATAGGAATTCAGTGCGTACTTGGTGTTCATAGTGGAACTGCATGGTGGAGAAATTCAGTGCGCATTTGAGATTATAGTGAAAGTGCACAACATAGGAATTCAGTGAGCATTTGATGTTATTGTGGAAGTGCACAACAGAGAAATTCAGTGCACGTTTGATGTTATTGTGGAACCACACCACAGGGAAATTCAGTGAGCATTTGATGTTATTGTAGAAGTACACACCTGAGGAATTTAGTTAGCATTTTTTGTTTGTGTTCAAAGCACACCGCTGAAGTATTAGGCGTGCATTTAACAGTTCGACTCACACGTGAGTCCATGTATGGGCCTGCACTTTTTAGAGTTGTGTTCCTTCAAAGAGTATACTTTCAATCTAGAAGAATTGGAAAAAGGTTACAGTCATTTTATGAACAATAAAATACACTTGTGCAAGAAACGAGTTTGATAGGTAAGATGGCCTTGTTTCTCAGAGGGTGATCTAAGAAACAGAGAATCAAAATACTACCAACATAATTTCATTTGTCAGGTGGAAAGTGAGATGCTTATGCTTTTTATCTGTGTTTAATCCTTTCCTTTCACAGATCTCCCTACTCACAGTCCCCTTCCCAACACCCTTCCCCCACCTGGCCACTCCAATAATCTGTGTCACCACAACATTCAGATTTAGTGGTGCCTGGAGGTGGAACATGCTATCAGCATGCAAGCGCCGAGGAATATCACATTGACACTTGTCTTCATATTTCAGCAGCCACTATGACTAATGAGGAGCGGTGCAATTTCTTGCGGAGGGCAGAACAGTACTGCCACATCCTACAGGTGGAAGTGGAATACCGCAGTATGGCCCGACGTTTTCACCAGGAGACAGCTTCCAGTAAATGCCATGCATTTGCACATGGGGGACCCAGAATGCAGGGAACAAATGACACTGAAGCAAGCTCACATGGTGCAGGGGGTCACAGCTGCACCCACCCCAACAACATCTGCTCCACCTGTAACCACACAGGCCCAAGTCTTGCCACCACCAGCCGCAGAACCCACACAATGTGAACTGGACCTTTGTAGGGACATCAACAACATCCTGATTAGACTTGATAAGTTAGAGGAGGATTCCTCTGACAATCATAAAATGTTGAAATACATCAAAAAGACAAATGAAAAAGGCCAAGAAATGAACAATCAATGTTTTGGAATACCTCCCCGTCCCTTCTCCTCCCTTTTAAAGTTTTTATTTGTTTTCAGGTTGAGTTTTAGCTAGTTAGTGTTAGGTTAGTGTTGGGTAGGCCATTAGGTAGATTAAATATAGTGGGGGTTGGGTTGTAGTTGTTATGTTTTTATTGGTGGGGGAATTGGGTAGGAGGTCATGTTGGGGTATTTGTATATAAAATATGTATATATATATATATTTGTTCAGCCCATAGGATGAGTTAGTCCATGTGTAGTAATAGTAATTGTTGTCCTGCTTGTATCTTGTTTCTTAAGTGGGGTGGGGGACAATGTTTAGAGTGTGGTGTTTCATGTACAAGATAAGTTTAGCATAGGTTAGATGGGTGTAGTTGTTTTATATGTATAGGTAGTATAGGTTAGTTTAGGATATGGTAGGTGTTAGGTAATCTTAAGGTAAATATTTTTTAATAAATCCTGTTAATAATTTCATAAATTTTGTGTATGTTGCTTGAGTATCTGGGTCTTCCCAGGAGTGCAGTGGGCAAATTGGGGAAGTGGCCTAGGGAAAGGAGCTGTGATATTGGCTGCAAAACAAGTCCACTAGTGCATGCACCTGCCATCCAGTGTTCCCACCATTCATGATGTCTATGTATACTTTGTCTGGACAGGTAAGTCTGGTACTTCAGCTGTCATTGTATGGGTCCTCTGGTTACAATTTTGGGAACTGTGACACATCTGACAAAAAGTATAATTGGAACTTTATCCTGCAACACTGACAGGTGGCCATCACTGATATGGTTAGCTACCTCTGTACTGCACCAATGAGTGGTTCTAGTACTCCCAGATGCCGCCCTTCAGTGTTGTTATGGGCACCATAATGTTCATAGACATACGCCATATGTTGCATTTGTTTGATTGTTTCCCCATCCCCAAGTGGATAATATGGTTGTGTCAAAGTTATAGTGGGTTGACCCTGTATGTGCTGTGTTCTACAGGTTGCAGTCTTTAGTGCAGATTTTTCTCGCAGGGAAGTGCCACGTTTTCTAGAATACAGGACAGCCCTGCAATCCCCCCTGCGGCTGCACAGATTTTTTCTTCCTGCACTGAGACAGGCATTGTTGTAGAATGATGAAGGAGTGGCTGCCTTGAGGGGAGGAATTGTATATGTGCTGGGTGGTGTCGTTTCCTGCACATGTGCACGTCATGTTTGCTAAGGTAGCATTTCAATGTGTGCTGCAAGATGTAGCACACATGTTTTTAGGCAATGGAACATGGAGGTAGGGGAGCATTTTGACAAGATACACCACTATTACCTGACCACAGGAATGGTATTGACTTTCTCCCTAGCCTCAGATGTCAAAGTTGTGTAGGTAGAGGAGCTTTGACAATATGCAAGGGGTGTTGTGATAGCACAGGCACAGTAATTAGACATCCCTTCCAGCCAATGTGCTGCATATGTACATGTTGGAGTATAGTCCTGGTGATTGGCGTATGTCCAGGTTGTGTATATGTTTGAGTACATAGCACAGCCAAGGCGTGTGAACATGTGTTGCCTATGTGGGGATGGGGCATCTTGAATCAGGGCAAATGTCTCCCAATAAAATTATTTAGCATTCATTGAGTGTGTCCTATGTGCCGCCCCCTTCTGCCATTTGTAAAATTGCAGTTATTTTCTCATGCAACTTACCCTGCATTTGTGGTGGTGGTTGGTAGTCTGAGCTGTCCTGTTCTTGGATTCCTGTGACCAGCTTTTCTGGGATGACCGCTGCAACCAACTCCTCCAGCTCATCCAGGTCCTCCTGTGGTGCAGGACTTAAACCTCTAGCCTGCAGTGCTGCCTTTCTGTTCCTGGCCATTTTCTCCTTAGTTTTGCACTTGCAGTCATGCCAGCGCTTCTTGCACTCAGTGACAGTTCTCTTCACCTCTGCCACACTTGATTTTGTCCACTATTTGCTGCCATATAGCCTCTTACCAACTGGCAATTTTGAGGTGACAAAGGGCTGGTGTTGGTGCCTCGTCACCTCTCTGACAAGGATGTCATGCTCCTCCTCACTGAACCAACACTTTTGCTTTTTGTTTTCCTTCTCCTGAGACTTCTGTGTATCCTCCTGGCTGGTGCTTGGGTGTATTGGGTCTTCCTGGGGTCTCTCCTGGTTTGCTGCTTCCATCTTCCCAATAGCACTCCTTCCTGCGTGTGCGTTTTATTTTGAAGCTAATGTGATGTAAATATGGGGCTAACCCGTTTGCAACATATTTACATGCTGCAAAAACGGGCTTGCGGTACTTTGGCAGCATTAATGTCATTATGCCTTATGACAGGGTGTAAGGGTGAACGTATTTTTTTTTACGCTGACCATTCCTTAGCGCCACCGTGTGTCATTTTATAAATATGGAGCACGGATGGTGCTAAGGAATGATGCTAGCTCACGTTAATAAAAATGACACAACACTGCTTTAGCGCAGTTTTGCATCAGAAAATATAAACATGGGCCATTGTATCTTCCAAAGAGTACATCCTGATCCATGGTACAAATAATGGTGGTCACGTCCATTCCTTTTTCAGAAAAGGATGTTACACTACACAAGATGTGGATTGATGAGCAAGCAAGAGATCTGGAAGAGGAACGTCTGGAAGTTAGAGACCTGGGCAGACTTTCTGGCATGAAGCCTTCAATCTACAGAGAGGGCAGTGCTATTGTCTCATAGCAGCCAATACAAGCAAAAGTACACAGTCCTCAACAACAACAAAAGAATCAGACCCAGCCTCTATAATGTCTTGGTTTCAAGTGGCAGGGCTCAAATCAAGTGCAGAGGTGAAGAGGGCAAGCAAGTGGTAGCACCAATGACTATTCAGAGGATGTCCCACAAAAGGTCTACATAGATCAAAACCCATTGGTCTATTAATATGGGTCACAGCTCAGCAGGCTGGCAGTAAAGTATCTGGCTTGTCTGGTAGCCAGTGTGTCTGCTGAGCATGTTTTCAGTGCAGCTGGCACAGTTTTCACAGCGAAAAGGACCAGTCTCTCACTTCAAAACGTTGAGAGAGTGACCATTATCAAAATGAACTAACACCTCATACCACACAATTAGACTGTTCCTGAGAACCACAGAAGGAAAAGGAAGATGATGCTGATTGGTCAAACTCAAGTGTTAGCTGACCAACTTCTAGATGAACCACCTGAGTCTTAGTATGAACTCTACTTCCCTGACTGAGCAGGCCACCATAAAACGTTTAAATTATTTATCATCAAGCTGCTAAGTGCTGTGCCAAAAAAAAGTATATACATTTTTTGTTTCTGACTTATGCAGTCCCACCATTTGTAGGCACATGTGTGGCCAGATTGGAGTTGGACTGTATGCAGTAAAGAAGCCTCCCCAGTCCCTTCAAAGACATTGGAGACAATGCCTACCTCCGTTCCATGCCTATTCTACATTTTTTCATTCCCTAGCAGGGCTACAGCAGACAGTGCTCATTTGGAGGATGCTGGGTGTACCTTCTATGCAACCGTATTGGCTCCCTGAGGAGCCATGGCCAATGCTACTTCACTGTTTCTACCAGGCTAACTGGCAAAAAAGCCTCCTAAGAGGGAGGTTTTCGCTGCTTAGCCCTGTAGAAGCATTGTAATAGAGTTGTGGGGAGAGACCCCTAGTTTTGCCGTGGTCTCCTCCACACAGGTCTGGTGGGCCAACGGTCAACCCACCAAACAAGTAATAAGGCCCTTAGTCCCACTTTACTCCCTGGTCTCGCCCTCCACAGAAAATTATTCCCAACAAATACATTCACTTGGCAGTAAGAAAAGGAAATTTAACTTAATCTACTGCAGAGTAAGTTAGGGGGATTAGGCCCGGTAGGTAGAAATTTTGTTATAGAATAGTGGGGTGTCTCTGATCATCCTGTGCTAAGCTTTGGCTTAGTCAGTCACTGTAGTTGGCAAATGTCAAAACTCAGAAGGGAAAATCTGAACTGGCATAAATCTGTTATGGAAACCAATAAATATATGTAGATAAATCATTTGGCCAGAAAAATGTAGCACAGGCCAAGTATATTTTTTAGTGGGCTAGGACAGAACTTAGGAAAGAATAAAGGAGTGAAGTACTAAGAGGTGACTTAGAAGGCACTGGGAGGGAGCCACACCTCATTTTTGGTTTGCAATGCATTGAAAACTTTGTACATTCCTCATTAACTGAAGCATAAGCACATTGCACAGCCAACACTGCAGTGCTGAATTTAACCATGCTGCATTTGGGTAATGGGTGGACAGATTCCATGGGCAGGGAGTTGATGAATGATGATGGGTGGGATACATATTTGCCTTACTTAACAAATATAGGGGGTCATTATGACCCTGGCGGAAGGCGGAGAAGCGGCGGTAAGACCGCCAATAGGCTGGCAGTCTTTTTTTTTGTATTATGACCATGGCGGTTACCGCCATGGTCATCCGCCGCTTCTCCATTCTGCCCGCCAGGGCGGAGACGACCGCCGGGCTGGAGTCCTGGGTCACCAGCCCAGCGGCCGTCACAATATCACTGCCGGTATTTTGACCCGGCTTACCGCCGTGGATTTCCTGCGGTAGGAACCGCATATGAAATCCATGGCGGTAAGCACTATCAGTGCCAGGGAATTCCTTCCCTGGGACTGATAGGGGTCTCCCCCACACCCCAACCCCACCCCGACTCCCTCCCCTATACCCCCCACCACCCCTGCCACCCCACAAAGGTGGCAGGGCCCCCCTCCCCACCCCGACCCCCAACATCACAGCACACACACACACACAACACGCACGCACGCAGGCACCACCAACACACACACGCACACACACCGACATACATGCCTACATCCACACACTCAGTCAGACACGCACACCCATATACAAACACGCACACCCATATACAAACATACACGCACACATCCATACAGACATACATACAGACATACTCGCACTCATTCCTACAACACGCAACACCCCCGCAAGCATACACGCACCCCCTCTACATACACACACGCACACCCCCATGCACCCACACAACACACAACCCACCCCCTCCCCTAACGGTCGATCGACTTACCTGTTCCGTCGATCCTCTGGGAGGGGACGGGAGCCATGGGGGCTGCTCCGCCGACCCCACACCGCCAACAGAACACCGCTGCGCCTAATCACAGGATGTGATTTGCTGGATGGTGTTCTGTTGGCGTGGCAGTGGAGGTGGAGCAACCTCCACTTCCCCGCCGCCCGCCAGTATGGCTGTTGGCGGCTCTCCGTCCTAAAAAGGCTAACAGTCATAATGCGCCGAGCGGCAGGCCGCCACTACTGGCGGTCTACCGCACGGCGGTCCCTCAGCAGTCTTGAAAAAAGACCGCCGAGGTTGTAATGACCACCATAGTGAGTAATCTAATAATTGTAGTTAATACGCAATCAATATGAATTACCACTGCATGTCCCTGCCACTGCTGGTACACCACTATGATGACTCTGAGCCATCAATGCACAGTGAAGGGGTAAAATAAATTAATGCTAGCACAACACAAAATTTGAGGGGTCTACCATGACCATGGCTACTATCTTGTTCTACTGTTTGAGCATGAAAAAGAAAGCCTTCTCAATAAACATGCATTTTGAAAAATAGCTTATGTGGGCCTGCAATCTTCACAAGTAGAATAGCTAAAATCTGTTCTCTTAGGCTTACAGTAACAGTCCACAAGATACCTAAGGGGAGAGGGAAAGCTTACTAACAAAGCAGAAGAAAGGTACGGACAAGTACAGACAGAAAGAAATTAGGTACTGAAATATGGAAAAGAGGAAAACAAGGATAATGCAGGGATAGCAAGAACTTGACAAACAGATGGAAGAAGAGTTGAAAAGGACACATTATAAAAAATAAACACGACAAAATGATTCTAAGTGGGGAGACATAAAAGTTAGGGTAAAAGTTAGGGTAATTATAATAATAACAGGAGTTATTTGGGTCAGCAGATTAATCGGCTGCTTTGCTGGTGGTGTTGGTAGTACTTCTACTCACTTGGTGGTTGCAGCCCCTTTATCATGATCTGTCTTCAATGGTGCCCTCTTCTTGCCCTTGTGTGCTGATATAAGAAAAAAAGAATATTAAAAAAATAGATTAGTGTACAGTTAATCTCCCCAAAAATATTTTGACAGGCAAATGTAGTAACATTGTTGTTTCCTAAATCAAATTACCTATTTTACTAGTATTGAGCTGACCTATTTCTATTTTCCTGCACCTCAGCCCTATTCCTAATTTCCTAAACCTAAACAATATTTGGAACTAGTAATTCATTGCAATGAATGATCTTTGCTTCAAACCTGCTTTGATGGGCCAACTCAATCTCCCTTTTCAATGCGTAGAAACATACTACACGCCACTGGGAGATTCTGATTGTATGAGCTACATAAAGAAAGGCACAGAGAACGCTAACTCACTGATATTACTACCACTATCTGAGTGACAGGACAGAGAAGTCTGCATTGCTTCTTAAATATTCGGTCCAAGAGAGTGCCGACAAGTACGATTAGGTAACACCGAGCACCTGGCTAGCTCAAGCTGGATCACATAATATTTGTAACTTTACAGAAACGTAACTTACCTCTGAGTGTGCGTAGCTTGATGTTTGAAAAAAAAATAGCATTTTAGAAGAAAAAAAAACGAATTACTCACGAGCCACACAATCTCAACACTGAGCAAGTCGAGCAAGTCCTGTTTGCAGTTGATGATGTCCACCGAGTGGTGGGTCAGCAGCTGATGCTCCCACAGGACGTATCTCCTCCGAGGCCTGCCATCTGCTGCCAGCATGGAGGGGAGGTAGCACTGCATATAAAAACAAGTGTGGCCACCTCTGCCTCAGTAAAAATGGGGCAGTGTTGCAATCCTTGGAAGAACCAGTGTCCTCAAGATTTGTAGCTCATATTAGTCGTATTTGCACTGCCGCTTGTTTCCTGGTGCTTCTCAGACATGGTGCTGGGGTGGAGCAATACTAAATAAGTGAGAAAAGAAGCAGAAAGGAAGGGTGAAAGGGAACAGAAACTGAAAATAAATCGATACATAAACTCACAGAAAACTAAAAAAAGGCAAAAACATAAAATACACAAAGAAAAAGACACACACTGATTAAAAAAAGCAAATAAGAGGTGGACAAGTGGACTCGGGAAAGGACTGAAACGGATCCAAAAATCAGGCACAGTACCATGCAGACAACAGAAATCAGATGAAACAAAATGGCCCCGCCTATGCAGATCTTTCAGTGCGGAAGCGCAGATCACGCTACTTGCCTGTAAGAAAGCAGCACGAGTGGGCAGGCGAGCACATCCACCCACTCGTGAAGTTCTGCAGAATCTCACAGAGTTTTTTGGTACTCCACGGAATTCCACAGAGCAAAACTCCAGAGTTCTGCCCAAGCCTAGTCATAACCTCCTACCACACTGCTTCTCTAATGACATGTAAATCTATCTGTAAGTTACAGAGGATGAGGAAAAATTTAAAATTATTTCCTATTGCCAAGCAATTCTTTCCTGAAAGAAACAAAAAGTTTAAAACTTAATGGCTTTCATACCAAAATCCTTTTTGTAGGGATACTCAACCTTCTTAAGAGAAATTGTGTTATTAGCTCTTTCATTAGAAGAATTTAAATTTTGAAAGTGAGTGCTGTGGCATAGGTTCTGTATGCATTTGATGAAATGCAAACATGATAAAAGGGGTTCTTCTGGCTATTTATTTACATCAAACCAGTTTCCATTAATCTTCACTATGGATGACGTTCACCAGCTTGAAGGAACCAAGTTATTGAAAGACGTTCTCGATGAAATGTCCAAATTACATTTTACATTTGCATGGCCTTTCCCCCTGATCTTCTTTCCCTCTTTTGGTTTGGGGCTTCTCCCATTGTGACCCATCTTATATTACTGCATACTCTTAGATCACTAGATGCTTCTTAGCTCCCTCCACTACCTCCACCCCTTTGTCTATTCCTTTGTTTACACACTTTCACTTTTATTGCTTTAAGTCTTCTGCATATGCCACCCTTGTGATGATGGTGAGGCCCTAGTTGATTCTCTTACACTGCTTTTGTATTTGCATGTCTGACCATCACCACTGTTTGCCTCCCCTTCTTTTTTATGTACTCACCTTCTTTTCTTTTCCCTTTTTCATCTGTAGCCTTCTTCTTCTGTCCCTCCTTTTCTAATTTTCCATTTTGTTTCCTTTTTCAGGTTGCGGTGGATAAAGAAAAGATTACAGCAATCTGTAATATCTTTTTTTCTTTGCCCCCACTTCTTTTTAATAAAAGAGAATTATTCTTACAGTCTGTTTTAGTTTTGGAACTGTAAGAATTTTTTTAGTTTTTATATATAGGGATCCACATTCAAGCCAGAGTCTGGTATTATTCCCATGAAAATCGTGTCATTTTTGTAGCCGTGGGTTTTCTTTATTTTGTCAAATCCCCAAAATATAATGTTGCCATTCTGATTTCATCAAACTGACATTTCACTTTCTGTGAAATTGTCAAATTGAGGTAGTACTGTGTCATATATTTAGAATAGCAATTCATGAATATGCTTATTCACTTATGTATCATTGTAGTCCTTGTGTAAAACACTTAGTGAAGGAATGCATGCACCTTACACATCATCGAAATAATCTAATTTTCAGCAATGTTCCAAATTTTTTTCTCCCTTTTTTTAAAGATTATGGAGGTGACATGAAAGATATCAAGCAAAGCATGTGATCAGATGCCTGAGGATTACTCTAGATCAGTGGTTCCCAACCTTTTGACCCCTGCGGACACTAATGTTATCATTACTTGAACTTGGGAACCCCCACTGAATCATTATTGGAATCTGGGGACCCCCCACTAAGTCATTACTGAATGCTAGGGACCTAACCTGTTAATATTATTTAATTTTCTTAACAGTCATGGACCCCCTGAGGAGGCTTTGAGGACCCCCCAGGGGTCCCCAGACCACATGTTGGGAAGCACTGTTCTAGATGGTATGGGATATGCAAAGTAACATGGCTTCCCCCAAGAGCATGATTAGACAATTCAGTTCAGTTCACTACTTTTTGTCATCCCCACTTACTGTAGCACCACTAACTGTAAAGTGGAGAAAAAAAATATTGCGCTACACTTTGCAATGTTTCAGATTGGAATCTCCCTACCTTCAAACCAGGAAACTCCTCTGAACTAAACTTCTCAGTATGGGATTAGTGGAAATGCCCATCCGGATGCATGAACACTGTAGAACGCAGGTTCCATGCCTTTTCTATGCATCTGACTGGACTCCTCTTCAACATGGCTCAGGTTTCCTCATTCATCCTATTTTGCTTTTCTTGTGGTTTTCTCAAGCTTAGAAGAGTATATGTAGTGCTTTACAAATTGTGTAAATAATTCAATATCCATGAACTGTGATGCTTTGCTTACATATTTTAGCGTTCATCCGGTGCCAAAGCAAGGCATGCTGCTAAAGGATTAATTCTGATGCAAACTGAGGCTCAATGCAGTGCGCCAGTTATGGCAATAGGGAATTATTTAATGATCTAAGCAATTAGTAAAACTGAGTGGGTAGCCATTATAAAGAACACATAAGGATGACAGAGAAACTGATCAATATGTCCCGCAAAGCCGTCAATGTTTTCCCTTCATAGTTGCAAAGAAAAAAAATCACATTTGCTCCTTTTTTAACAGGATAAAGTGCATGAAAGTGGCTCACTTTTATAGCAATGTTAACCACCTTGGCCAAGACCCCATCCCACAACTGAGATGCATTGACAAACCTGCCACTCAGTCGCTTCCTAGAACCGAAATGTGAAGTTTTTTTAAATGTTTCTGTTTGCAGGAAGATGGTGACAACAGTGGTCCTCTCTTGGTTCTCTTAGAGAAATATGTGGAAAGTAGGGCTTTTCCTCCCCTCTTTACCTCCTAGATTCCAAATGTGTCAAGTTGCTCTTAAGAATTATTAAATGTGGGGGTGGGGTATTCAGATGTTAGGTGCAGTAAGTGTGAACAGAGTTGCCTTTGTGGCTACAGGCCATATCAACATCTCTTGAGCCAGGGGCCTCAGTTAAAGCAGTGGCACAGACACTGTAAAGATCCAGGAATTTAATATGGGTCTTTTGTCCAACCCCTATACAACCTACTTCTTACGGCAAAGATGTGCATCTGGAGAGATTCCTTATTAGTTGGGTAGCTTTCTTCAAGTCACAGACTTAGCTGAATCCAAAGATTCTGGCTCACAGCATCACAATGGACTTAGGGCCTGATTACAATCTCAGAGGATGGGGTTGCTCTATCACAAACGTGATGGATATCCTGATGGTAGTATTACGATTACATTATATCCTTATGGAGTTCGTAATACAGCAAATAGAATATCCATCACATTTGCTAAGGAGTATTCCATCTGGCAAGATCATAATCAGGCCATTGTCCTCCTGAAGCTGTGTGAGAGATTCAAATTGATTATAAGGCTGTGTTAGGAAAAATTGGATGGCAAGAACTTCTGCATCATCTATCAGTGCAGCATAAGTTAGATATAGGTCTGTAGGTTTTATTGTAATGAATCATGAAGGCAAAGGGATTCATTGAGAGTTGAAGGAATTTCTAAATTTGAAGGGGAACACATTTCTCCGACAGATATCCCTTTTGTGGAGATGATTGCTCAATTAACGCACATTTTTTGTTCTAAATATTTCATTGGTGTTTTCTAATAAAAGGCAAAAAACATAAGAAAGCACAGAGCAACACAAAACAGTGAGACAAGTATGTACGTAAGGACAGAGAAGCATAGCAATCATGTATAACATAACCTATAAGTTTTGAAAAATCACGGAACACCTGTACGTCATGTTGGGATGGTGGGTTGTGACTAAATAGGTGACAAGAAGAGTAAAAGAAGTGATCAATTCGTAGAGGGTTTTAGAATTATGGTTTGCACGTGGGAAATGGACCTTGATAGTGTGTACATCTCATACATGTCTTAACAAATAAACATTCTAAGAGGCCTAAAGCAATAGGAGGGAGTACCTGGTGGAAAGAGGAGGGGGTGGTCATATGAGACGATGGAGAGTTGATTTCATCAAAATTGTAGTTAAGATTTATGATTGCGTAATAGCAATTGGTAGTTCCCTTACAATGAAGATAAGCTGCGAGTAAAGACATCAAGTATTTCCCAAATGCTTTGCTATGTACTAGAATTGCATTTGTTGAGGGATTGGGATATTTGTGTGCTTCTCAGGTAGGTAACTCAAACCCACCAAATATGGTAGGAAATATTACTGTTGGATTTCCAGTTGATTAGAATTACTTTTAGGGCAATGGTAAGTAGGAGATCAAGTAAGGCGAGGTCTGAATCTGGGAGATCAATTTGTAGATCTGCTAAGCGTGGACCAAGAGTGATTAGTGGAAAGGAGAGTGGGATAGTGGTCTTGAACATTTTGTGTAGCTAGGAGGAGATGTCTCGCCACTAGGAAGACTAGATTGGGCAAGGGAAGGACATGTGTTCTTCATCACTAGGTGATGAGTTGCAAGACCAGAATGTGTTGGAGTCTTTGAGTTTTAATCTAACTAGTTTAGCGGGATTCCATTAGAAGAAGTGGGCAGTGAAAATGTATTTTTGTGTCAATGAAGGGATTCATTTTTTTGGAATAGGCCTGGTCAGATCTTTGACCAGGCCTCCCTGCTAGGTGGTGTGGAATCTTTGGAAGAGAAATATGAAGATCATTTGTATGGTAGTGGAAGGTGACGTGGAATATTTGCATTGATGATGAATTTGTAACACCTAGATGCAGCATGACCGCTCAATAATATGAGTTGCAGTTTTCAGGGAAGGGGTGAGTTCTGGAGGGGATCTAGCTTGATCATTTTTGGTTTGATTTGTAGGAAGCCATAGAAATCCATATTAGAGAGATTGTGTTTATCTTGTAAGGATGTGAAGGACATCAGTTCGGAGTCCGTGTATATGTCTGATACTAGTGAGATTCCTTTGGCTGCCCATATCGGACCTATGGACAGTGAATTGGTAGTCTATTTTTTTATTGTTTCAAAGTGATATTGAAAAGGAGTAGCCAGGGTTCAATCCAGGACAAATACGACTGAAACTGTGGATGATGGGATACAGTCAGATTGACTACTAGAATTAATGGATGGATGATTGATGATTCCATGTCTAGTCATACAGGTTTCTTGGCTGGATCAGTTTCAAACCAGTGTGAACCGTGAGCAGCTAAATATGCTGTTTGATAGGATTCCGAATTTGGGAAATTACAGCTGCCTAGCTTGGGTGGAGGGTCTCAGTTTTTTAAGGTTAATTCTAGGTTTTTCTTACTCTGCAACCGTATCAGACATAAGGAAGAACTGTTGGGAGAGATGGATGGGAAGCATACCAAACAGAAAATTAATCAGCAGGGACATCATCATTTTGATGGTTATGAGTCTGCACCACTATCAAATATGTTTGGGTGACCATGAAAACTGTGAGTCCTTTATTTTACTCAACTCCTTGTTTTCATTGATGGAAACTGATTCTTAGAGGTCAATACAGAATTTAATATTTGGTTTCCATTGAAAAAGGTGGCAATGGATATTAAGGGGGAAAATCTCAGTTTTTTCTCTTTTTGAAGAATCACCAGAAGAGTAGGAGAAGCGGTCAATAATATTTAGACTTGCGGTAATGGCTAAGTTTGGGGATTCTGTGAATACCAGAATGTCGTCTGCATATGCAGCTATTTTATATTGGACATCCCTGATGGTATGCCTGGGATATACAGGGATTAATTCAACATTATTAGGAGAGGGTCTATGGCCAATAGGAATAGTAGAGGTGATAGGTGACATCCTTGGTGTGTGCCCTGTTGTAGTATAAAAGAGTGGAATAAGGCACTGTTCATTTTAATTCTAACAGAGGGATTGGAGTACAAGGCCATGGTCATTGTGATGAATGGTTCTCCAAGGTTGTATCTCCAGAGGACAGCCTCTAGGTATGGCCATGAGACTTTGGGCCCGATTTAGGTTTTTGTGGATGGGTTACTCTGTCACAACAGTGCTGGATATCCCATCTCCCATATCCCATTTTTTCCTAGGGGATTTATGTTTTGGCAGACAGGATATCTGTTACCGTTTGTGACAGAGTAACCCATCCACTGAAATCTAAATCAGGCCCATTGTCAAAAGTCTTCTCTGCATCTAAGGCTATGGCTGCTGCTGTTGGGGAAAGTGGACTGGAGGCTTTTTTTATTACATGGAACAGTAGGCAAATGTTGTCACTTGCCCGACCTCTCTTGAAAAAGCATGTTTGTGCAGGATTGACCAGTTTCGCTATCAGAGGGGCAAGGCAATTGGTGAGGATTTTCACATTTATTTTTGCCTTCATGTTTTTGAGGGTTATAGGTCTGACATTTTTAGGGTTGCAGTGGTCTTTTCCATTCTTGGTGATGACCACAATGGGTGCCTCAGAGGAAGAACCTGACACAGAGCCAGAGGTTGTGAAATGGGACAGGGCTGACTCCAGTGGATCAATGATTGTAGGGACAAAGATTTTGTAAAAGTCAATTGGAAGACCATCTGGTCCTAGTACAGAGAGTATATTTTTTATAGTTAGTCTGATCTCCTCCCTGTTAATTGGGCTAGTTAAGGACAGTTGCTCCTTGTTAGAGATTTGCTTAATAGGGAGGCTGCGAAGGGATTCCAGACAAGGGTCTTTGGGGGGTGTTAATAGAAGTGGTGTATAGTTTGGTATAGAATCTTTGGGACACTTTAGGTATTACCTCTGTTGAGGTTTATATCTCTCCTTGGTCAATTTTGGTAGTATGAATAAAGCTGGAAATGTTTTTGAATTGTAAATAAGTTGCTAGTTACTTTCCGGCCTTATTCAAGTAAAACCATTTTTTGCTCTTTTGGAAATGTACCCACAAGTGAGCCTGTTTACTAATGATGGAATTTAATTAGTATTTAGGTCCTTTTAATGTCGTTATGATAGCGAGATCATTGGTTCACCTATAAGCCAGTTCTTTAGACTTGATTTCAGTAGATTGTTTTTCTAGGGAGAATTTAAGTCATATATTTTTCTTGAACATACAGTTTATGACTACGCCCCTGAAAAAGCATTTTTGGGTATCCCAAAGTATTATTGGAGATGATGTTGAGCCTCTATTTACTT
This sequence comes from Pleurodeles waltl, assembly GCF_031143425.1. Taxonomy (NCBI): domain Eukaryota; kingdom Metazoa; phylum Chordata; class Amphibia; order Caudata; family Salamandridae; genus Pleurodeles; species Pleurodeles waltl. The sequence goes on from NC_090444.1 coordinate 1,614,911,608, forward strand.
CAATGAATTGTGTCAGCTCTTTGTGAAACTCATCTGCCACGTCATCTTCTAGTACTTCTGTGTTCATACACCAAGTTCTCGCCTTCAGTAGGATGAGGAGGAGTTGAAGCGTTTTTGAAATACCTTAATGATCTGACATTGTGATGGGTTCTACTGAGGCTGAATGTGTGTTGTGAAGTAGGGAGGGATTTACCAGGAGGTACTCGATTCTCCTGAAAGTATTGTGTGGGGGGTAGAGGGAGAAACAAGTGAAATCGATACCTAAGGGATTATGTAGCCTCCTGACATCAGATAGCTTGTAGGCTGTACAAGGGGCGTGGAACGCTTTGTGGAGTTTGAGGATTCTATATTTAAGGGCAGACTGTCTTTCTAACATGGGGTCCAACAGCTGATTAGTCACCGCCAATGACAATCCATGCATTTGGGAGGAGAAATTAGAGTTTTGCGGATGGGTTGTCCCAAAATTTGTGGTTGTCTATGGTGGGGGCTTACATGTTCACTGCATATATTTCTGTAGTGCTATTCTGGGGAGTTATTAACAGCCATCTTCCATCCTAATCTGGCTCTGATGAAACCATCAAAACACCAGAATTTTGGGAAATCAGGGTAATACTATTCTTTTTGGAAAAGCAGCAGAGCAGGCAATGTCGGACACCCAATCTGAGCGCGAAGAAAGTGTTTGTGTATATATTCAGATTTTTTGTAGAAGAACTAGGGGCCAGATGTACGAAAGGATTTTACCCATTCTGTGTCTATGGGAAAAAGCTTTCGTACATATGGCCCTAGGTCACTCTTAAGAGAATGTCAGCAACCAGAATATTTCCTGAGTTGTACAGTATGGCTGAGTCCTTTGGTGTTGAGGGAAACAATCTTGGGTGTAGAGATGTTTTGGTCAGCCATTAGTTAATAACTGCACATTTTAAATTCAGTCCACGGCATCAAATGATCAGCAACATGTTGACCCTGTGGTAGAATCCAACTTATAAAACATATCGCAAATGCATCTAACTCGATAGTGGTTCGAAATGCTGCAAAAGAATAATGAATGTTCCAAATAGAAGAGAAAATAAATAGAAAAACGTTTCAATTCGAATCGCTAATTTCACAAATCTTCACAGGAAACTTTATAAAAACAGAACGACTTTCCTCGTGCTGGCATTTTTCATGCTTTATGCTTCATGGCTTTCAGCATTTGCATTTTAAACACATTAAAGCTGGGGGATTTTAAATGCAGGGGAGCCTTTTGTTCTCTGCTTCTGCGAGGAGGATTAAAGTATGCTCAGAAAAGTAAACACGAAGCTTACTTGTGATGATTTTTCTTTGACACAGAAATGAATATTTTTCCTTTGCCACCCACGGAAATGTTATTTATAGCTGGTATTTATATGCACACAGAAGGGTGCATGAATACAAACCTGTGCTCAAAAGCATTGCGACATCAGAGGCGCTCCTCCTGTCTGTCTAAGTCTCTTTTCCAAGTGTTTAATGAAACAGAACTAGCCCTTGTTTACGCACTGCTATAAGTTGTCTCTTGTACACCTATACAGAAATATGTGCAGTGAGTGAAGGAATAACGGGAAACGGTGTCTTCTCAAATCTGCCATGAATTAATGCCCAAACACGATCATATTTTAGGAATTATCCAATACGTCATGTGAGCAAGAGGCAAATATTTATTCATTAGACAACTTCAGCATTAATATTTAGCTCTGAGAGTGTGGCGATTTAACAGAAACTTAACATAAATACACAACAAGCAAATAAGAATGGCAACCTAATTAAAAAAAATTAAAAAAAAAGAAGTTAACAGACTTTGACAGTTTCTATGTGGTTAATAATAAATATATAGATGAGCAAGTTAAAATACTGGCTTTGTCTGTTACCTGAAATTATCTGCCCATGAACATCCCTGATAATGAGGCCTGTGCGTTTTTTCTAAAGGCAGCGTCACTTCGGACTTGAGGGCTTAAGAAGTAAAAGAGCTTCGAGCGTGGTTTATGTATTCAAATAGACTATGGCCCTCATTCTGACCCTGGCGGTCGGTGATAAAGCGGCGGCTAAGCCGCCAACAGGCCGGCGGTCTAAAATATGCAATTCTGACCCTGGCGGGAACCGCCAACACAGCCCGCCAACTTAACACTCAGCCCGCCACAGCGGTACAAACAAACAGCGCGGCGGTTCCCGCCAACAGCCAGGCGGCAGACAATGTACCGCCCACCCTATTACGACCCACCAATCTGCCACCTTTTCCGGGGCGGGAGCACCGCCGATAAGAACACGGCGGAAACAGACTACGAACGGGAAAACGCTCACCTCTACGCACTCCACGCGAGATTTCGGCAGCATGGAACCAGAGTTGCAGGTCATCCCCGCACTCCTATTCCTGCTCATATACCAGGAGCACGCCCGGCGGCGCGGAAGACATCGGTGAGTACTGCACCTACGACACAGGGGAGGGAAAAGATTACCGGCACACACCCACCCACCCACACCCACTACAACACACACATCAATGCATTCCCACAGATCACTGTCACAACCCACAAACCACCCCCCTCCGAAATAATGCAAAGACCAAAAGAAGAGATCATAAACGGGCAGATATATTGAAATATGGACACCAGTAATCCCAATAAATAAATAAACTATATACAAAATATATACATCTACTAAATGTAGTCCAACCACTGTCGGTGGATCACAGGGTTCCTGTGCAAAGGGGCAAGGCCCAGTCCCACGACAAGAACTCCACGGAGAGAACACTGCAGGGGCATCAGAAAGAAAATAGGACAGGCACCTCAGGGGGAAGGGAAGGGGGGGGACCTCAGCCACTTGAGTACACGACGCCAGATCCACGAGGGGACTCCATGACCACTGGGCCATCCTGGGGAGAGCAAAGCCACCGTCCAAACAGTCCATACAGTGGGTGGCCTGCCCACTGGGCCATCCTGGGGAGAGCAAAGCCACAGTCCATACAGTCCATACAGTGGGTGGCCTGCCCACTGGGCCATCCTGGGGAGAGCAAAGCCACAGTCCATACAGTCCATACAGTGGGTGGCCTGCCCACTGGGCCATCCTGGGGAGAGCAAAGCCACAGTCCAAACAGTCCATACAGTGGGTGGCCTGCCCACTGGGCCATCCTGGGGAGAGCAAAGCCACAGTCCAAACAGTCCATACAGTGGGTGGCCTGCCCACTGGGCCATCCTGGGGAGAGCAAAGCCACAGTCCATACAGTCCATACAGTGGGTGGCCTGCCCACTGGGCCATCCTGGGGAGAGCAAAGCCACAGTCCAAACAGTCCATACAGTGGGTGGCCTGCCCACTGGGCCATCCTGGGGAGAGCAAAGCCACAGTCCAAACAGTCCATACAGTGGGTGGCCTGCCCACTGGGCCATCCTGGGGAGAGCAAAGCCACAGTCCAAACAGTCCATACAGTGGGTGGCCTGCCCACTGGGCCATCCTGGGGAGAGCAAAGCCACAGTCCATACAGTCCATAACAGACCCCACTGCCACTGGAGGAGGCAAGTTGGCCAGAGGACATCCTGCAGCCCTGCCCGAGATAGATCCTGCCCTGCCACGTCTGCCAAAGGGCCAGCGGTTCTTGCCTTGAAGGGCCCAGTTCAGCGGTTCTTGAGACGGCGGGGCCCAGCGGAGCGGTGCTTGAGACGGCGGGGCCCAGTTCAGCGGTCCTTGCCCTGAAGGGCCCAGTTCAGCGGTTCATGAGACGGCGGGGCCCAGCGGAGCGGTGCTTGAGACGGCGGGGCCCAGTTCAGCGGTTCTTGAGACGGCGGGGCCCAGTTCAGCGGTTCTTGAGACGGTGGGGCCCAGTTCAGCGGTTCTTGAGACGGCGGGGCCCAGTTCAGCGGTTCTTGAGACGGTGGGGCCCAGGTCAGCGCTACTTGCCTTGAAGGGCCCAGTTCAGCGGTTCTTGAGACGGCGGGGCCCAGTTCAGCGGTTCTTGAGACGGTGGGGCCCAGTTCAGCGGTTCTTGAGACGGCGGGGCCCAGTTCAGCGGTTCTTGAGACGGTGGGGCCCAGGTCAGCGCTACTTGCCTTGAAGGGCCCAGTTCAGCGGTTCTTGAGACGGCGGGGCCCAGTTCAGCGGTTCTTGAGACGGCGGGCCCAGTTCAGCGGTTCTTGAGACGGTGGGGCCCAGGTCAGCGCTACTTGCCTTGAAGGGCCCAGTTCAGCGGTTCTTGAGACGGCGGGGCCCAGTTCAGCGGTTCTTGAGACGGCGGGGCCCAGTTCAGCGGTTCTTGAGACGGTGGGGCCCAGGTCAGCGCTACTTGCCTTGAAGGGCCCAGTTCAGCGGTTCTTGAGACGGCGGGGCCCAGTTCAGCGGTTCTTGAGACGGCGGGGCCCAGTTCAGCGGTTCTTGAGACGGTGGGGCCCAGGTCAGCGCTACTTGCCTTGAAGGGCCCAGTTCAGCGGTTCTTGAGACGGCGGGGCCCAGTTCAGCGGTTCTTGAGACGGCGGGGCCCAGTTCAGCGGTTCTTGAGACGGTGGGGCCCAGGTCAGCGCTACTTGCCTTGAAGGGCCCAGTTCAGCGGTTCTTGAGACGGCGGGGCCCAGTTCAGCGGTTCTTGAGACGGCGGGGCCCAGTTCAGCGGTTCTTGAGACGGCGGCCGGTCTATGGCCAACTGCTAATTGCCTGGTGGTGCCCTCCTGGGCAGCGGGGATGGTGCTCCTTCAATGCCCACCTGGGCTGTGGGTGGTGGGGCCCTCCTGGCCAGCTGGGCTGGGTCCTCCCTGGGCAGCGGCTATGGGGGTGGTGGGCTCTCCCGGGGCAGCTGTGCCGGTTCCTCCCGGGGCAGCGGCTATGGGGGTTGTGGGCTCCTCCTGGGCAGCAGGCCTGCTGCCTGACCTCTCCGACTTGCTGCCCTTGCCCTCCTTAGTCGTGGGCCTGTGGCCCTTTCCTCCCTTTGGAGCTGTGGCTGGTGACTGTCTCTGGGTGGTGTCCGGGGGGGATGTAGAAGGCGGGCTCCTGCGGCGCCCCTTCCGCCTTCTGCTCCTCTTCCCAGGGGGTGGGCTGCCTGTCCCCTTGCTGCTGGGCGAAGATCCAGACATGCGGGCTGGCGGGCTCCAATACCCCTGCACCCTTGTCAAGGGGGCTGCAGGGCTGGTGGTGGCTGAGGTGCTCTTCTTACCCCGACGAGAAGGAGGGGGGGTCTCAGGGTCAGGAAAGAAGTTAGTAGTGGCGAGGAAGAGCTTCTTGGGACAATGGAGAGTGGTAGGTACAGTGGGAATGGGAGTGGAGGGAGAGGATGTGGTTGTAGGTGAGTCACGTTTGCTGTCTTTGGGTGCAGGTGCAGGAGGGATAGGCTGTCGTGAGGTGGATGGCTGTTGGGTGGGTGGGTGGCTGCGTTTGTGTGGTGTGGAAGAGGGGGTGACAGACACAGTGGGAGAGGACACAGGGGACGTGTAAATGGCAGTGGGGGTGGTGACTGCACGTGTGCGGACTGGAGTGGAGGGTGTGCTGGTGATGGAAACACTGGCTGATGGTGAGGTGAATGGAGGTGTGAGTGTAGACGTCACAGGGAGGGAGGAGGGAGACGAGGAGGTGGGGGTCACAGAGGTGGTAGTGACTGTTGGCATGTCTGCATCGGAATGTTGCGTGTGTGAATGTCTGCGTGATCTGTGGTGCTTATGTTTGGATGAGCTTCTCTTGGGTGTTGAGGTGTGTGCAGGCTGGTCTGATGGTGTGGGTGGGACAGGCAGAGGAACAGGAGACTGGGAGGAGGGAGTTAGTAGAGGCAGGCAGGAGACAGGGACAATGGCTGCCGTCAGTGCTGAGGCCAGAGCCTGGAACGATCGCTGATGGGCAGCCTGACCCGAATGAATGCCCTCCAGGTACGCATTGCTGCGATGAACCTCCCTCTCCACCCCCTGGATGGCATTCAAAAGGGTAGTCTGCCCAACAATGAGCGTTCGGAGGAGGTCAATGACCTCCTCACTGAGGGCAGCGGGGGTAACAGGGGCAGGGCCTGAGGTGCCTGGGGCGAAGGAGATGCCCGGCTTCCTGGCAGAGCGGGCACGGGGCGAACGCTGAGGGGCTGCTGGGAGGGCGGAGATGGTGCGCTGGGTGGCGGCTGTACCTGTAATGGCGGGGGGCACGGATGGTGCCACCCCCGCAAGGGAGCCCCCTTCCGAGGACGTGTCCGTGTCGCTGCAGGCTCCAGTCGTCCCAGTCGTGGAGCTCCCCTCGCCCTCCGTCTCACTGGTCCAGTCTGACTCTGTGGCATGGCCCTCCTGGGCCATGTGAGATGCAGCTCCCTCCTGCCCCGATGCCACTTCTCCTCCGCCTGATGATGCTGATGCACACAAGCACAGAAAGACAAACAAAAAGGGGGGGGGAGAGAGAAATAAAGGGATATTGAGTACATGGATCTCCGGTACAGTTAGCGGACATGACAGACACAGATGCCCCCTGCACTAAGTTGCGCACTTGGGGTCCGCTACGCATTCCGTGGAACATGCCCTACACGCCTAGAGTTGACAACTGCACCCATGGATGACACGGCCCAGGGATGGCTGTACTGACAAACTACTGAGGGTGGTGGCTGGGGACACAGGGGCTTACGGGGGTGCCCAGCCTACAGATATCGCCCTGGCCTAGGGGGACCCCCAGCCATCCTCCCCCAACCAGACACCTCCACTGCACGACAACAGAGTAGATAATGCTTGTACTCACCCCTTGTGTCTGCTGTGCTGCCCTCACGCGCCCATCCAATTCAGGGTAGGCCACCGCCAGGATCCGGAACATCAGGGGGCTCAGTTGATGGCAGGCACCCCGCCTACGTTGGGAGGCCATCCCCAGCAGAGACTCGGCGGTCTTCTTGGTCCCGCGGCGGATGTCCTCCCACCTCTTGCGGCAGTGGGTGCCCCGTCGATGGTGGACCCCCAGGGTCCGGACTTCCTTGGCGATGGCACGCCAAATCCCGATCTTCTCATGGGCGCGGACCTATGTGACACGTACAGGGAGGGAGAAATACCACGTTCAAGTTTGTCAGCATTTTCCTTTCCAGTGGCCCAACGCCCCCCATCCCCGCCAGGCCCCCCGCCAGGCCCAACATGCCCCCCATCCCCGCCAGGCCCCCCGCCAGGCCCAACAAGCCCCCCATCCCCGCCAGGCCCCCCGCCAGGCCCCCCGCCAGGCCCAACATGCCCCCCATCCCCGCCATGCCCCCGCCAGGCCCAACATGCCCCCCATCCCCGCCATGCCCCCCGCCAGGCCCAACATGCCCCCCATCCCCGCCAGGCCCCCCGCCATGCCCCCCGCCAGGCCCAACATGCCCGCCATCCCCGCCAGGCCCCCCGCCAGGCCCAACATGCCCCCCATCCCCGCCAGGCCCCCCGCCATGCCCCCCGCCAGGCCCAACATGCCCCCCATCCCCGCCAGGCCCCCCGCCATGCCCCCCGCCAGGCCCAACATGCCCCCCATCCCCGCCAGGCCCCCCACCAGGCCCAACATGCCCCCCATCCCCGCCAGGCCCCCCGCCATGCCCCCCGCCAGGCCCAACATGCCCCCCATCCCCGCCAGGCCCCCCGCCAGGCCCCCAAGCCAGCCAGTGTCCCCAAATCCAGATTGAATTAAACTCACTTGTTGGTCTGGAGGACCGTAGAGTAGCGCATACTGGGGGAGGACCCCATCCACGAGTTTCTCCAACTCCTCTCCAGTGAAGGCAGGGGCCCTTTCCCCAGGTGCAGCAACCATTGTCCCTTCCAGACCGAGGTCACAGCAACACTTGCAGTATAGGTCCTCTCCTGTGAAAGTTCAAGTCGCAAGTGGATAAGTAGATAGAAAATGGCGGTCACGTCCGCGGCGGTGCGTACCGCGGCGGTGCGTCCCGCCACCGCCGGCGCCCTTCGCCATTGGCTCCTGAAACCCATAGGCTTCAATGTTAACCAATGCGGCTTTGCGCCGCGGTCTTCGCCCGCCGCCCGCCGCGGTGTGCCACGCCAGCGCATTGACCTCACATCCCATTGTCACACTTCACAGGTCAGGCAGCCGCCATTTCCAGGGCCCACATGGCTCAATTTCAACTGCGTCACACAGGCCTAGGCCTTGCATAGCCACTCAGACACGCCATTCACTGCATAGAGAATCGTATACTGTGCTAGCTGTGAGTACGTACCTGTGGGTTGCTTGACTGTGTGCTCCATGTTGTCCTTCCTAGGCACCGTCCGCTGGGTTGGGCGAGGAGACGGATGAATCCTCCCGTGTACCGACCGCTGGTGGACCTGTCGACAATGGAAGAACGCCACATTATCCTGACCTACCGTCTTAACCGTGCGACTATCCATGAACTGTGTGCCCAGCTGGAGCCCGACCTGATGTCCCCCATCCGCCAACCCACAGGGATTCCCCCTCTGGTGCACGTCATGTCAGTACTCCATTTCTTGGCAAGTGGGTCATTTCAGACAACCGTGGGAATTGCTTCTGGGATGTCTCAGCCCATGTTTTCGAAGGTGTTATCCAGAGTGTTGTCTGCCCTGATGAAATCCGTGAGGAGCTACATCATTTTCCCTGAGGTGGGCGAATTGGCTACAGTGAAGGGTGATTTCTACACCCTTGGACATATTCCCAACGTAATTGGTGCCATTGATGGGACCCATGTGGCTTTGGTTCCCCCAAGAGACAGGGAGCAGGTGTACAGGAACAGAAAAAGTTACCATTCAATGAACATCCAGGTGGTGTGTTTGGCTGACCAGTACATCTCGCATGTAAATGCCAAGTTCCCTGGGTCAGTGCATGACGCCTACATCCTAAGGAATAGCAGCATCCCTTACGTGATGGAACAGCTACAGAGACACCGTGTATGGCTAGTGGGGGACTCTGGGTACCCCAACCTGTCGTGGCTACTGACCCCAGTAAGGAATCCCCGGACCAGGGCAGAGGAACGGTACAATGAGGCCCATGGGCGTACTAGGAGGGTGATCGAACGCACCTTTGGCCTCCTAAAGGCCAGGTTTAGGTGCCTGCATATGACAGGTGGATCCCTAATGTACTCACCTAAGAAGGTGTGTCACATCATCGTGGCCTGCTGCATGCTTCACAACCTGGCTTTGCGCCGCCAGGTGCCTTTCCTGCAGGAGGATGGTCGAGACGGTGGTGTTGTGGCAGCGGTGGAACCTGAGGAGAGTGACGAGGAGGAAGACGACGGGGCTGAAACAGACAACAGGGACAGAATCATTGAACAGTACTTCCAATAGGACACAGGTAACATTTCAAAGATAATTTAGTAAATGTTAACTACTCTCCAGCATCTCTGCTGCCTGTCTATTTGCCCCAGTGTATGATGACTGAGTTTTGGCTTTTCCCTCCCTATTTCAGATCTGGGGTCCCCACTACGAGTCCTGTGCTTCGTTTCCCCATGGACTACAGCTTTGTGGCAGCTGTTTGTTGACTTCACCATGTACAAGGACATATTTGCACTGTCATGTCAATTACAATCTATTGAAATCACAGCCAGACTCCAGATATTTTGGTGCAAAATAGGTGTTTATTGAAGTGCTCAAAATGGGATGGGTGGTTTCAAGTGGGTGGGGGCTATGGTGAAGGAATGTCCATGGCAGAGTCCAGAGTAACAGTCACACAGGTGCATTGTCCAGAGGCCTGTGGAGAGATGGAGCATGGGCAGTTCAAGGATGGACAGGGTGACAATGTGGGACAGTGGGATGACATCAGGTGGTATCCATTGCTGGCGGGGGTCTTGACATCCTACTCTGTCTTCTTGCGAGATCTCAGGGCCTTCTTGCGGGGTGGTTCTTCTCCTGCAGGAGGTGGGGGTCTGGTGGGCTGCTGCTGTGCGGGGGCCTCCTGTCCACTAGCGCCGGCGGAGGTGGTTGGCTGTTCTTGGTCCAGGCTAGTGGCAGGGGCCCTTGGGTGTTGTTCAGTGTCCGGCCTGCTGTTTACGAGGTCCTGCAGCAGCCCTACCATGGTAACCAGGGTGGTGTTGATGGCTCTGATGTCCTCCCTGTACCCCCGATAGTGTTCCTCCTGCAATGCCTGGATCTCCTGGAACCGGGCCAGTACCGTCGCCATCGTCTCCTGGGAGCGGTTGTATGCTCCCATGATGGTGGTGAGGACCTCGTGGAGAGTGGGTTCCCTGGGCCTCTCCCCCCCCCCCTGTCGCACAGCTGCCCTCCGAGTTCCCCTGTTTCCCTGGGCCTCTGCCCCCTGGCCGGTGTGCCCACTACCACTGCCCCCAGGTCCCTGTTGTTGTTGGGGTGGTGGGTTATCCTGGGTGCCCTGTAGTGGTAGACACACCGCAGATTGACGCGCCCTGGAGACAGAGGCATGGGCCCGCTGGGTGGGAGCTGTGCTGGTGTTCCCAGAGGGGTTAGGGTCTGTAGTGGCCTGTGCCTGTGTGAGGGGAACCGACTGTCCAGAGGTCCCCGATGGTCCGGGCTGGTCATCGGTGTCCAGGTCGACAGAGCTGCTGTCATCGCTGACGGCCTCTTGGGTGGGGGGTGTGGATAATTCTGGCCCCTCCGCCACGGTGTGTTGACGGTCGGGTCCTGCAGGGGTATAGAGGTATGGTTATAGTTTCAATGTGTGGCATATGGGTGTATCTGTGGGTTCTCGTGTCCCCAAGTGCTGGCATTCGTGTGTGGGGGCTTTGGTGAGGGTGGCTTGTGGGGGGGATGTGTATATGCATTGGGCATGCTTTGGTGATGGGTGTCCATGCTTAGTGGACGCATGCAGGCCTAGGTTTTGGGATGTGTGGGTTGTGATGGTGAGACATTGGCGGGGAATAGGTGTGCTGGGGGTGGGGGTGAGGATGGTGGTGGGGGTGAGGATGGTGGTGGGGGTGAGGGTGGGGGTGAGGATGGGGGTGAGGGTGGGGTTCGAGGATGGGGGTGAGGGTTGGGGTCTGATTTGGCATGCAGGTGGGGGGGAAGCAGTATTGAAGCTTCAACTTACCAGTATCCATTCCTCCGCCGACTCCTGCGAGGCCGTCAGGATGCAGGATGTTCAAGACTTCCTCCTCCCATGATGTGAATTGTGGGGGTTGAGGTGGGGGTCCTCCGCCAGTCTTCTGCACGGCGATGTTGTGCCTGGATACCATGGAACGCACCTTCCCCCGTAGGTCGTTCCATCGCTTCCTGATGTCTTCCCGATTTCTGGGGTGCTGTCCCACTGCGTTCACCCTGTCGACAATCCTCTGCCATAGCTCCGTCCTCCGGGCAATGCTAGTGTATTGTATCTGTGTGCCGAACAGCTGGGGCTCTACCCGAACGATTTCCTCCACCATGACCCTGAGTTCTTCGTCTGTGAAGCGGGGTTGTCTTTGGGGTGCCATGGGGTGGTGTGTATGATGTGTGGGGTGGAGTATGTGTATTTAAGTGAGTTGAGTGTGGTGGTGTGTGTTGTTTTGTGTGTGGATAGTGTGTGGGTGATGGTGTTGAGTGGCTGTGGCTGTTTTTTTTTGGATGCTGGTGTCTCGCTCTTGCCTTCTTTACGAATTTTTTAGCGTAGGGGTTTGTGGGTGATGTGGGTGGGTGTTTTATATTGTATTGTGTGTGTGGGAGTGGTGTGTGTATGTGTATCAGGTGTGTGGGATTCAAATCGTCCAATGTGGCTGGGTTTTGTTCGTTTGTGTGTATTCTGACCGCGGCGGTGTGTCCCGCCAATGGAATACCGCGGTTGAATGACCGCCGCGTGGATTCGTGGGTCGTAATGGCATGGGCGTATTTCTGTTGGCGTGACGGTGGAGGTTTTGTCACCTCCACCTTTCCGCCGACCGCTGGTCTGGCGGTCTGTTGTGGCGGTCGGATTTTCGGAGGTTTGCCTTCTGCGGGTCAGAATGACCGTGGCGGGTTTCCGCGACCGCGGCGGGATTATGGAGGATTTCTGACCGGCGGTAGGCGCCTTTTACCGCCGAGGTCAGAATGACCACCTATGTCGGCTAACACCAATCGATCGCAAAACACGGTGGTGTTCACATAGATACTTTTTACTTTTCAGTTTCATCATGAACTTGAAGCAAAAAAAGCCTCAACTTCCCTCTTTAAATCAATCAATAAAAATATCAAATAATATTGCCATGCCATGTAAAGATATCACATTTTCACTTTTTTACAGGATCAATCAGACAAGACACTTCTAGTGAAGACATTCCATGAAATGTATACAATTGTACTTCATAGCTCTTAATGCAGGACAACCACCTCATACGTTTTGCATGTGTAGGATGTGATTCTGTGCCAGGTAAAGTGTCTCTCAGCTGTAGAGAGTGCAAAGACATATTTCAATGAGAACTGTAGTCCCATATCCACGAGCCTCTGTCTAGTAAGCTGGATTGTTAGATCAACACGGTCTGTGTGCGACAGCTCCTTTGTGGCATAATGAGGATAATGGCATAACTTGATTTAACAAGTAAGAACAATATGAATTTCAATAATCAGAACCAAAGCTTGCCAACTATTCCCCGCCCTTATTCAACGCCCCTGCCTCCCTCTCAGCGCCTCCTTCTGGATCTCCCTTCTGTCAGTCATACATAGAGGCTTACCACAATTAAAATGGACTACACTGGAGGAGTATCTTTAACAGAAGTAGCAGCTGTTTCCTGCACCTCACAATGCTGAGCCATCACCATCATAACAAACATTGGCAAAAGTATGTTTGGTCTCCAAAGCACATCTTACCACAGTAATTCAGGGCACTGAACAAAACTACTCTGTGCCAATATGCGTCTTGTGAAAAAGTAGAGTCTGTCACTCACAGTGAAAACAGCCAACAAATGGAGGGATATAATTTTATTAAAAATAAAAAGTCTTGAATAACCAATTAGGGGCCCAATTCTTAAAGAAAATCACAAAAGTGCACACATAGCTTAAGTGTATTTGCATTAGCACAGGTTCATGACTTTCCTTAATTCACAGAAGTAGGCCAGGAAATCGTACTTCTAAAAAATATTTGTGAACTGCATTTTAGCACAAGCAAATACGCATGTGTAGATTTGCTCATGCGTAAATAGGTTGAGCATTTACAAGGTCTCTTTCCCTCCAACCACTTTTTCCCAACCCTGGAATTAGTTTTACTCCTGAGCTTGTCAGGAGTAAATTTCCAACCTTTCTCTGTATGGCAGAAGATAACAGAAGAGCTGGTGAAACCCCTAAAACACGCAAGTTAGCAGGTTAGCACAGACCAAATAGGGCATTCCAACCTTAGAACTATTTCTTACCTCCAGCCTCATGATGTAGATCTGCTGACAGGTGCCACAATAAGGGAATTGCTATTATCCAAATCCTACGATGGAGTGAGAACAGGCATAACCAGAGAGGCTATTATCAGAGCACTTAAATAATGAAATTGCTGCCATAATTTGTCACCACACTACATGGCACCAAAGGGACAAGTGGATTTCTTTTACAGGACAAGTAGATTTATGAAGCAACCTGTTCCATGGACAAGTAGATATTGTAGAAAATGTCCATATCCCTGGGAACAGACTAATGAAAGATGCACACAATCCATCCCTCACTTGTTTTCCCACAAGAATGCGCTTAAGCTTTGTGACACAAGACCGAATTAGAGAACCATTGCAATCACTAGCATTGACACCAGACCTCCTCCCACAGAGAAATCATTTCAAATACTACACCCCTTCCAAGCACTCAATGACGATGTAACATGCTACTCGTTTTCAATTACTATGAGAAAGCTACAACGTATTCAGAACTCTGCAGCCAGGCTACTATTACATGTAAAGCCACAAGCCCACATCTCCCCTGCCTTGAGATGACTAAACTGGTTACCTGTTGCCAGAAGATGCTCTTTCACGCTGCTTTGCATCACCCACAAAGCTATACAGGACCGCTTTTCATCAGAAACAAAATAGCCAAATACATTCAATAAAGAAACCTCCGCACAAGATTGGCACCCCGCCTTAGAACACCACCATACAAGAAAAAGACTATAGGTGGTACACCTTCTCCGTTCAAGCAGCCAAACTATGGAATTCATTACCCCCATCTATAAGATTCACAGATAACTATCTTGTCTTCAGAAAACTACTCAAGAGTTGGATATTTCCTTCATAACCACCATATTCAAACAGCTATGGACTGCATATGCCTATGTTGATAAATATTTTGTATCTGATTATGTGGATATTCTAGTTATATATAGTTCTTTAGAAAATATGTATTGCTACTATGTCCCAACAATAAACTACACACATACTCTTTAAGCTTGTTTAACTAATGTATATTTACTCATGGTTTAAATATGTATATGTATATGTATGTACATATATGTGTGTGTATTCATGTGTGTGTATATATATATATATTTATCAACAACAACATTCATTAAATTCTTCACGAACGACCGCACTCCGGGATCTCTTGTTTCACAGGATTTATTTATTCTGGCTCCGTTAACTTTGTTTACAACTCAAAAATCACCCGCCCAATGAGTTTCGGTCTGAGAGAACTTGACCACGGGCATTTCCGGTAGGGGGTTCTTGTTTCCACATTTATATCTACAAATAACACATTTAAACTCAACATATTTCTAAATACACTTTGAGACTACTTCTCTCTGCTTGTCAAGTTTGATAAATGCACTCTGCACAACTAAAACTCGCCCATAATTTCCAAATAAATTCAATTATTGACTAGTGCACTATAAACTTATAATGCTGCATTCTGGGAGTTGTAGTTACCGCCAAACAAAACCAATTTGCCCAATATGTTGATACACCTCATAAATGTGTGTCTGTGACAAGATAGAAAAAACTGTGTTTTGTGAATATTTACAGTGGCTACCATAAGAAATTACAAATGTACAAATAACTCCTCATCCTGATTCATCCCCAGAGGGGTCAGAGTTCGAATCTCCAAAATGTGTTTATACTCTAATTGTCGTAGTCTCTTTTCTCTATCCCCTCCTCGTTCACTTATGGGGACATGGTCAATTGCATAAAAAGTAATTCTTTCCCATTGGCTATCATGTGCCAACTCCATATGTTTAGCCGTGGCATGACTTCTGTCCGTATTGACGATGGCACAAATATGTTCAAGGATCCTTTTCTTCGTTTCACATATAGTGCTCCCAACATACTTTAAACCACAGGGGCATTCAATAAAAAATACTGTAAACCGGCTCTTACAAGTGATATGATGTTTTATGCTTTTTGTAACACCATTACCAATGGTGTATTCCTTAGTGTTTCGCAATTTTGCAAGCCTTGCAATTGCCACATTTCCAGAAACCTGTTTTTTTGAGCCAGTTGCCCCTTTTCTGAGAACTGAAATGACTTTTCGTGATTCTATATCTATATATATATATATATATATATATATATATATATATATATATATATATGTGTTATTCTATTCTTAACATGTTCATAGGTCATTGCATAACTCCTAGATAAGTTGTTATATTACATACTTATGAATCCCTGCTCTCATTTTATACCACACTTTGTCTACCCATCACCATACGTCATGTCTCTATCAATCTATCCTCCATTCCCACTCTGACTCATCTCAAATCCATTCAACTACTTTCATCTCCTAAAAAACCCTGCCTAAGCTCTTCCCTCCTCTTCCACATCTAACTCACCCAAACCTCACTTTACTACCATGATCTCCCAAACAACCCAACTAAATTCTCCCACATTTATAGCACCCTGCTACTATGATTTTCCTAACCCTTTCCACAGACTCTTCCCTCCTCCATCCCCCTTTTACTCATCCCAAGCCTAAATCCTATTACCATAAACTCCCAATTAACATTTCTGGATTCTTCCCTCCTCCACCCCTCCATTACTCCAGTCAATCCAACTAACAAACTCACATATCCACGGCTCAAATTAACTCATAATAATACTAAAACTGTACTCATATTTCCCTATACTAATCCACCACTGATTCCTTTAGGGTTCTGGAGTAGCGTGCTACTCACCGAGAAACGCTTCGACGCCTCGTGAGGGGTAGTAAGCGCTATATAATTACTATTACAATACAATACAATACATTATGAACCACTAGATGTCTATCTTTACCATATCAGGCCATATTCAGAATTTGGAAGATGGAACACACTATCACAAACATGGCGGCCTCCACCATATTACAGATGGCACAGGATATAGGCCCTCATTCTGACCTTGGCGGGCGGCGGAGGCCGCCCGCCAAAGTCCCGCCGTCAGGTTACCGTTCCGCGGTCGAAAGACCGCGGCGGTAATTCTGACTTTCCCGCTGGGCTGGCGGGCGGTCGCCTTCAGACCGCCAGCCAGCCCAGCGGGAAAGAGGCTTCCACGATGAAGCCGGCTCGGAATCGAGCCGGCGGAGTGGAAGCTGTGCGACGGGTGCAGTTGCACCCGTCGCGTATTTCACTGTCTGCGCAGCAGACAGTGAAATACATGTAGGGGCCCTCTTACGGGGGCCCCTGCAATGCCCATGCCAGTGGCATGGGCACTGCAGGGGCCCCCAGGGGCCCCGCGACCCCCCCTACCGCCATCCGGATCCCGGCGGTCCGACCGCCGGGATCTGGATGGCGGTAGGGGGGGTCGGAATCCCCGCGGCGGTGCAGCAAGCTGCGCCGCCGCGGAGGATTCAATGGGGCGGCGGTACACTGGCGGGACCCCGCCAGTGGTGCCGGTCCGACCGCGGCTTTACCGCCGCGGTCGGAATCCCCATTGGAGCACCGCCGGCCTGTCGGCGGTGCTCCCGCGGTCCTCCGCCGCCAGGGTCAGAATGACCACCATAGTGCTTTAGGAATAATGGCTGACGCGATATCCCTCATGGTTGTGACCACGTGCCTCATACATCAAACTCTAAATAAGTCCCTTTGTATTATGCAGTAGCACTAACCTGTGAATATTTACATCACACTCAAATATTTGAATAAATAATTATTAATCGCAAATACTGTTTTAATTAAAAAAGTCTGGAAATTCTACATGGGTATTTGGACATTCATAACGTAATGTGCAGCGGCACACCTTTAACTGTGCCATTGTTAGCAGGGGCCAATGTTTTAGTGTGTAAAGATGAAATTTGCATTGAAATATTATTAACATGACTATTTGTTGCAAAGGTGGTGTCATGGTGGCATCAACATATGTTCATTAATCAATACAGCAGGTGTGCCCCCTCAATATTGAAGGAATATTATGGTGTAAGAATATCGACAACAAAATATCAAAACCAAAGTATCGAAAGATTAGTAAGTGTTGATTTTCTTTACCTCACTCCACATATATGAACTTTGACAACATATATCTTAAAGATATATAGATGTGGAGTTAGGAATAGTAAACCTATCCTTTTCTATATGCACTTACATTTCAATAATTTGGTCTCTGATCATTTTACCACAATTTTCTTGCATCAGGATATTCACATCGTTGATATTCAGTAGTACAATTATAAAGGTGCACTAGTAGAATGCTACTTTCATCTAAATTTCAGCAGATTACGCTTAAACACATGCTCAGTTTGGATGTAGTCTGTCAAGTGAAGTCAGCAAAAAGTACCCGAGGAATTGTAGAAAGATTAGAAAGATCCTACAGCTGGGGCTCTTCAGGTAACCAGTAGAAGAGGCTGAATCCACTGGCATTGCTCTTCAGTTTTGGCTGGTAGAGTGATCTGAATAGGGATGGTTAGTGTAGAAATTGGATGGCTTCAGAGTAGACTATGGATGTCCACTGGTGATTGCTGTGGATACATGGGCAAAAAAGAAGTTAAGATGATGCTATGCTGACTCCCAGAAAACAATATACACTAACAGTAAGTCACATAAGCAGACATTCACTTGAGAAGTTTCTGAGGTGCTAGACCTGGCGGTTTTGGTGTACATGCATTTTGAGGCAGCCATGTCATCATCAATATGTAAGTCTATTGTTAATAATTAATAAAAACCATACCAACTTCATATGGAAAACAATAAAACACAGGCTGGTCTTCAAATACAAAGACTTTGAAGAATAATTAAGCATGGTGGCTTATATATTAAAATAATAAAATTATAAATGTAAAATAACATATTTTCCAAACAATTAAGACAGTTATCCCTCTAATTAGTGTGTCATTGTTCTCATTAATCTGACAAACTGCCTCAATAAGTACAAGTGATTTGCGTGTGAGGCAGCACTTAATGCCTTATTGTACTAGAAAATTAATTTCTTGCTAGAGATGTGTTTCAGCCTCTATACCCCCTCTGTGTTATTGGTGAGACATGCCAGGTACATAAAATGTGTGGCATCCTCTCTTTTTTCATACCTACATATTTCACATCACAAAGCACTGGAACCTAAATTCTTCCAAATTTGCGTAAATACTCACAAGCAAATTAATTTCAAACTAACATATTTTCACTCTTAGGGCCACATATACGTAGCATTCGCAGTTATCGACGTGCAAAATGCACTTTCCCATGTACTAAACCATTTTTAGTACGGACCACTGCCTGCTCTGAAAAATTGAAACAAAAATGTTTCATTTTTTGTTTTTGAAATGCATCTCGTTTTCCTTTAAGGAAAATGGGCTGCATTTCAAAAACAAAAGCTGCTTTATTTAAAAGCAGTCACAGACATGGTGGTCTGCTGTCTCCAGCAGGCCACCATCCCTGTTAGGGCCGCAATTCCCAAGGGGGTCGCAAATTGCGACCTACCTCATGAATAATCATGAGGTGGGCATTTGCGACCCCCTTGCGAATTGCTAATAGTGTAATTGACACTATACAACATAAGGTTTCGGAACTCGCAAATTGCGAGTCGCTCTGACTCGCAATTTGCGAGTCGCAAAATCAAACGTTGGTACATGTGGCCCTTAGTCCTTTAGAAGCCATTCACTAAAATAAAACTGTGCCTAACTCATAGAAACTTATTGCAAAGGCAGTCCATCTAGAACAGGGATACCCAATATTCCAAGGACCTCGGGCAATGCAATCATTAAAGAACAATGCTCCCCTAGGAATTATTTAAACATTCTTTATTGTATACAAATGATACAATTGGCCTTATGTTAAGTCACAAAAATGTAATCAATGCTAATTCATAAATAGTTTGTGTTTTATATATATCTTCATAGCAAAAATCAAAAGGACAGTTTAAATGATGCAATGCTCTGAGTGATGATGCAGTGCATGCGCGAAAAAGGTTAGCCGTATAATACTTAACACATACTATGTAGGCAATATTTACAATACAGGGAGTGCAGAATTATTAGGCAAATGAGTATTTTGACCACATCATCCTCTTTATGCATGTTGTCTTACTCCAAGCTGTATAGGCTCGAAAGCCTACTACCAATTAAGCATATTAGGTGATGTGCATCTCTGTAATGAGAAGGGGTGTGGTCTAATGACATCAACACCCTATATCAGGTGTGCATAATTATTAGGCAACTTCCTTTCCTTTGGCAAAATGGGTCAAAAGAAGGACTTGACAGGCTCAGAAAAGTCAAAAATAGTGAGATATCTTGCAGAGGGATGCAGCACTCTTAAAATTGCAAAGCTTCTGAAGCGTGATCATCGAACAATCAAGCGTTTCATTCAAAATAGTCAACAGGGTCGCAAGAAGCGTGTGGAAAAACCAAGGCGCAAAATAACTGCCCATGAACTGAGAAAAGTCAAGCGTGCAGCTGCCACGATGCCACTTGCCACCAGTTTGGCCATATTTCAGAGCTGCAACATCACTGGAGTGCCCAAAAGCACAAGGTGTGCAATACTCAGAGACATGGCCAAGGTAAGAAAGGCTGAAAGACGACCACCACTGAACAAGACACACAAGCTGAAACGTCAAGACTGGGCCAAGAAATATCTCAAGACTGATTTTTCTAAGGTTTTATGGACTGATGAAATGAAAGTGAGTCTTGATGGGCCAGATGGATGGGCCCGTGGCTGGATTGGTAAAGGGCAGAGAGCTCCAGTCCGACTCCGACGCCAGCAAGGTGGAGGTGGAGTACTGGTTTGGGCTGGTATCATCAAAGATGAGCTTGTGGGGCCTTTTCGGGTTGAGGATGGAGTCAAGCTCAACTCCCAGTCCTACTGCCAGTTCCTGGAAGACACCTTCTTCAAGCAGTGGTACAGGAAGAAGTCTGCATCCTTCAAGAAAAACATGATTTTCATGCAGGACAATGCTCCATCACACGCGTCCAAGTACTCCACAGCGTGGCTGGCAAGAAAGGGTATAAAAGAAGGAAATCTAATGACATGGCCTCCTTGTTCACCTGATCTGAACCCCATTGAGAACCTGTGGTCCATCATCAAATGTGAGATTTACAAGGAGGGAAAACAGTACACCTCTCTGAACAGTGTCTGGGAGGCTGTGGTTGCTGCTGCACGCAATGTTGATGGTGAACAGATCAAAACACTGACAGAATCCATGGATGGCAGGCTTTTGAGTGTCCTTGCAAAGAAAGGTGGCTATATTGGTCACTGATTTGTTTTTGTTTTGTTTTTGAATGTCAGAAATTTATATTTGTGAATGTTGAGATGTTATATTGGTTTCACTGGTAATAATTAATAATTGAAATGGGTATATATTTTTTTTTGTTAAGTTGCCTAATAATTATGCACAGTAATAGTCACCTGCACACACAGATATCCCCCTAACATAGCTAAAACTAAAAACAAACTAAAAACTACTTCCAAAAATATTCAGCTTTGAAATTAATGAGTTTTTTGGGTTCATTGAGAACATGGTTGTTGTTCAATAATAAAATTAATCCTCAAAAATACAACTTGCCTAATAATTCTGCACTCCCTGTATATACAAACATGGGTAACAACCAATAGACAAAAGCTTCTTTCAAAGCCTGACAATATCAACATTCAGGTTTAAATAGTCAAACAATTAATGATATGGGTGGAGTCCTTTAAGTTGAAGTTTCAACCTGTTAAAAAGAATGACGTGGTCTTCATTAGGACAAGAAAAAGTTGGTAGGAATCTAAAAGAGATGACATGAACACTGTCAGAACTCAAGTTACTATACAACAGGACAGAATGCATGTAACCTTGAGATGAGAAAATCTCACCTGACCAATGACAATCTGGTCTGAATTTAATAGCATCCATGAATTTATATCAACAAACTCTATGAAAGAATAAATCATCTGGCCAATCAGTAAGAAACAATTTCTTATTATGGTGTCAGGAAAATATAGGTTGAAACTCAAGTGCACCATAAACTGCATGCAACCTATGTTGTGTTATTTCACAGTTATAAATGGCAAAAGAGAAGTGCAAACCCTCAGTCTTTGCACACACCAGATACTGAAGTTAAAATGTCTTGAACATGCCAAACAATCTCTCCATGCATGAAAAAGTATGGCAAGTTGCCATCATACATGTTGGGTTCAAGTTACAGCATCTAAGCCCAATGTCATATCCCTGTAGAAATAAATACAACCGTCCAGCTCCTCTAACGTGAACACCGCTAGTGCAGGAAGCCTTTTGTAGACTGGCATAGTGTGCTAAGAAACACTGTATACCTTTATACGAGCCTGGGTCCTCTTTTAAACCTCTGCCTTTAAGGCTCACTATCAAAATCAAAGTAAGAAACAATTAACCTATAGAAAAATCCAACAATATGTATCTCACAAAAGAAGTGAAAGTTCAGTAACCATCTTTACCTCCAGCGTGAGGGATCTCACTTGAACACTGTGGTTCCCAGTCTGACATCCACAGCTAAAGAGAGAGGACTATGTGTGAGGTGGCCTTGACTCCTGTCTGCATGAATGAAACATCAGACAGATTGACCATCAAACCAAATATCCTGGATACTAAAAACAAAAAAGGGGCATTCAGAGCCAATATTCATAGTTGAAGCACAAACTTAAAATCAGGTCAACCAGCGGCTGACTCCTGGAACATCAGCCTGGCAGCACTCACATCTAAAAATCAAGGAGGGACACTCAGTACCAATGCCCACACTTGGAGCTTAACCTTCAGAATAAGCCAACTGGGACAATGCAAATTGATATTCCTGGCTAGAAGAAATTATGATACATATACACTGTAGGCAGACATGATTGTTGTTCATGGAATGTGGTGAAAAAAAAGCAAAAATCCAAGATGCCAATGGATCTAAAATATCACTGTTAGTCAAAGTGAATAATGTATATGCACTGTGGAAAATGAGGATTAGAATATAGAAAAGTAAATCCAAAGTACCGATCACTATATAATATCGCCTTTAGCCACAACAGATACTAATTAACAAGTGTTTGAAAAACACATATATTCAAATCAAATTGCTGTATACAATGCACAAATAAAAGCATAGAAGGAGAAAAGTAAAGTAATACTCTAGCACAGTTGTTCCCAACCTGTGGTCTGGGGACCTCTGGGGGGCCGCAAAGTCTCCCCAAGGGGTCTGCGACTGCTTAAAAATTAAGAAATATTAACATATTAGATCCCCAGCTTTCAGTAATGACTCAATGGGGGGCCCCAGATTGTAATACAGATTCAGTGGGGATCCCCAGGCTCCAGTAATGACTAAGTGGGGGTCCACAGAAGTCAAAAGGTTGAGAGCCACTGCTCTAGCACTATTATAAACCATCTAAGAACAACATTCTTTTTTTTCAGAAAACATAATTTTAGCTACGCATTTAATGATGTACCAACTCTGTACATCCTACATATGTAATCCATCATGTGTAGATTGTATGCCTTCACTCCATCTGTATTCTAGGGACAAAAGTCTGTTACCGCCTTGTAGGTGTCATTTGGATATGTCCACTACTTGCCACTTGATGGCTTCTGTTTTGAGTCATTGTTGCAAAGTGTTCTACCAGGGGTACTCCAGTCATTCCGCAATGAATACTTCAATGATTCTGCAGTATGAGTGTCTTGACTTTCTGTGTTGTTTGACCAATATAAATCTCCAGACAGGGGCACCAAATGGCTTATATGACATTAGTGCAATTACAATTCCAGAGAGCTCAGTTCATGTTTGACATTCTTATGTTAAAAGTATTTAGTTTTAAGGCAAGACAGCATTTACATGTTAGTTAATTCACGCATTTTTAATGTCCTTTGATTAGTGTCAGACCCCACTGCAATTGTATTGTGGGGATAAACCAGGGCAAGTAAGGCATCCTTACTATTCTACCTCTGATGTTTGGACCCCTTTTAAAAGAGCACATATGTAAATCCTTGTGTTCAAGAGTAACTTTGATAAAGTGCCAGTGTTTATAAACAATAATTTTAATAGCATTGCTGCTGGTATGTAACTCCCTTACAAAAACAATATGTTTCTCAATTCTCAAGGAGATTTTGGGTGTTGGCACCTCTTCTCTATGTGTATACCATGCCCTTTTCCTTGCTTGGGGGTAACCACTCTCAGTTAAACATGTGAACACCTGATATGATTAGCTAATATAGTCTTCCTTTTTGCTAGAGTTCCTGAGTACCCTCAAAAACTGCCCATAGTGAGGTTAGCTTAAAGGCCTCTAGGATTGTGGCTAGAATACATATGTAGTTAATTCCTTTCTGTTGGTTTCCTAACAATGTGGTGTATAATGTGCCTTTGTTTACCTACATTGTCAGATCGAGGAATTAACCTGTTTTTTGTGACAGTCCATAGTCACCTGTATATCAGGGGAACACGAACTGATCCAGTTATGAAACAGTTTCAGTGCTGCATCATTGTCATCACAAATCACACATTAAAAATACATGCTCAATCTAAGAATGACAAAGGGAGATATTCGGCCTGAAAGGGTTCTGATTACTAAAAATTTATTTCTGTTCATAGTCCTCCTTGTGGAGATTTGCTAGGTCGGGAGAAAACCCATCCCCCATTTCTACACACTTACTATGGTAATCTGTATTCATAAATTGGAAAAACTCCTGGTCAAGGCAATCTCCTTCAGCTCCAATATGAATGAGGTGGGGACTCTATGTGGCTGTTCCAAGACCTTAGCAATGACTGACAGTGTCTCCTGTTGTGGAATGTTAGTACATAAGGCTTGGATATCCATGGTCTCTAATGTTTAGCTCAAATTACCAAACAGAAGCACACCTGCCGGCAGGATTATACCCATTCTATCCCTGACATATGACTGTATCAGTGGTACAGATGACTTGAGGAAAAAGTCAATGTGTTGGCACAGGGACTCTAATAATGAGCCACATTTCGAAACAGTGGGATGGCCAGGTAACATATAAATATTTTTTAGGAATGTCAGAAAGGTTACAGGTCATGGACCCTATAGGAGTTTTGGTAATGAGGATACACATGTTTGGACGAAAACTCTTTTCCAAGGCCTTTTTGTGTGATACTTTTAATGATAGGTTTAACCTGGGGTGTGAAATCGCCTGTTAACCTGGTGTAATGCTCCTCCACAGAAAGTAGTCACAAAATTTCTGAACAGAACTCTGTATCTTGAGTAAGGATTCCTCCCCCTTTATCAGAAGTTTTAATTATGACCTAATGTTTGTAGGGCCTTTCTTTTTCCTGCTGAGAAATTGTATTTTATGTCCCTCAGAATGTTATGAATTCCTTCCACACCCTTAATCATGATTTTCTCATAGTTCATAGTTTCTAAGGTGATGGTGCTTGTGGGAGGATTGAAGAAGAAGCAGGGAAGCCCCATGGCACTAGTGGCACTAATGCTACTAGTATATGGATTATGTAGACATAAATAATTCAGTCTAATCTTCCCCCAAAATGTTTATTGTTCCACTTTAATGAAAAAAGGATAATGTGTGTTGGTGGGGGAAAAGCTCAACCCACTCCACAAAACTGCCAATTCATCTGCATCAGCGTGTGCTCGGAGAAATAAAAGGTAGGTGCCTCAACATTGTTAACTCTAGAAGGTATACTGTGCACCATTTACATTTCTGTCTCCGTGGAGTGTGTGACAATGGCTAGAGTGTCAGACCCTGATGCAGAGATCTGCCCTGGGACCAGGGTTCAATTCCCACCTCAGTGGGTCTTGGACTCAATTCCCTTGGACCAGATAATTCTCACCTCAGTGCCTAATCTAATTAATGGGTCCCACTCTGTAACTCTGGGCAATAGCTTGCTTAATTTCCACAGCGTCCCTCACAGTGCTTGGATGCCTGGCTTCACCCTGGGGCTGTCCATGAGTGGGTGCCTCACAGGGAAAAGCCAGGAGGGGTTCCACAGTGGTGTGCGTACTGTGCCTTGAGACCCTAGTGGGTAAGTAGTGCACTATACAAGTGTGAAGTTTCCTCCACAATTGAGTTTGTTTGTTTCTCTTGGTGGGGGTTATTCTGATAGTAGTTGCATGCATTGCTCCTTCCTTGTTCTCTGCCTATGCCTCTCTGGTCTTAGCATCCCTAGTTGGAATCCCTCCTTGGTGGCCATTGGTCTC
This sequence comes from Pleurodeles waltl, assembly GCF_031143425.1. NCBI lineage: Eukaryota > Metazoa > Chordata > Amphibia > Caudata > Salamandridae > Pleurodeles > Pleurodeles waltl. The sequence continues at coordinate 1,614,936,916 of NC_090444.1, forward strand.
TTCCTTTTGTGTCTCAAAAAGTCAGATTCTCTGAGTTGGAGTTCCTAGGCGTGAGAAGTGCTGTGCTTGTCACTAGTTCAGAATCATAACAGTCTGATGCAGAAGTATCAGAAAAAGTAATGAACCTTTATGGGTGTTGATGTCCCCTATTGACAAATCTCCCTCTAGAGCCCTCTTCATAGTACCCTTCTGAAAGATGTGAATAAGTGATGTATTTGTTGTAATTCTTGATATCCTTTGCTAATGTATCTAGCAAAACTCAAAAGGACAGAATAGACAATAACAGTGCTCCAAATAACAATGCAGTGCAGATACTAAAATGATTTGGGTAATATACACTTACTTCATGATAATGTCACTCTCAGATTTAGCAAGGTATTCACATATTTAGTCCATGAGTGGCTGCTGTTTTTGAAAGCCAATGGCATCCCACAGTGGCTCTTTAATCTGACTTCTTTAGCCTGCTTGAGTGGGAAACAGAACAAACTGATCAAGATGATAAAAGGTTGCCGTCTCAGATCACAGTCAGCCTAAGGATGAAGCATATTCCATTTTGTTAGGTCTCACTCAACAGAGAGCTTTTACCTGTCTGTTGTCGAAAGCCTCTTGTGGACCGTACCAAAAACTTGCAGGGCATTTAGAGTCTGCCCATTGCTCATCATTGGTTGGCTTTCTTCTCACTCTCATTTGTTTGCTTCTTTATTTGTTGGCTTTCCGTCTTCTTGTGTTTGTCTCTTCCTTAGAGCATAGTCTCTTTACCCGTTCGAATTGCTGATCGCTATTCTTCCACTGCTCCCATCCAGGGAAATCCTTTATTTTTCTTCCAGAACTTCATGGGAGTACACACAATTTCTAGCTCCCTCCCTCCTGTGCTGCTTCTTCCTCAAACACTGATACCCCCACCCAGTTCCATGTGGCGCCCTCAGCTTTCTACCCAAGCTCATCCATTTCTTCACCCAGCACTGCCAGACTTTTATTCTTCTAAAGGCCTTCCGTGGACCAGCCTCAAGTACCACTTTTGCTCCCTTCCTGCCCACCCACTCCACATTGCTTAGGCCACACCATCTCCCACTACCTGCTCCCTCATTTATCCCTAAACCCCTAAACCCCAGCGTCCATACATCTTTCACCATTGCACCATCAACGAGCGGTTCTAGGATGGCCAATATGGCAATGGTCTACTACTGGTAAGCCACCATACCAATCATAACACACAACAAACCAACCATCTAGGACAAACAAGGCAAACACCATACTAAATACACATGGGCAGGGCCACAAAGATGTACAGGCAACAACACATTGTGCAACATGCCACACTACACTGCATACAGTGTACTTCACAAACACATACACCCACATGTACATAGCACAGCCACAACCTGACTAGAACACCACGCGTGGACAGGTGGAGCCTAGTCCCCTTTGCATACAGAAGCTGTTCACATAGTGTCCACAGTTTGACAACTAAATACAGATCACACACACACGCATTACACCAAAGAAAGAAGCGCCCAAGCATGTCATGGTAATCCTGGTGTGCATGATTCTGGCACAACCTAAATCAAATGCCACCCAAGTTGTGCCATAATCAACTACATATCATCTATACATACCTGACATACCTGTAGTGCGAACATACACCTGTCTGCTGCATCTTGTTGCACACATACAAATGCAAAATATTTGCCATTAAAGCCCATAGGGCAGAATCATGAGAAATGGGGCAGCACCTACTCCAGTGTCACCTCACATGCACCCCTAGTGCCCCCTAACACCACCATGTCTGTTCCGTATACTGGAAACAGTCCACTATGGTGCTGAGTCTGTGAAATAACAATCATGGATGCTATAGTGGGACTCAGTAGGAGTATAGAGGACATACATGACCTTACATGCACCGTACTAAGGACCCATGTGAAAAATAGCTGTGCCCCCTCCCAAAGCCTGCATTGGGCTTATGTAGAAAATTTCTGTGAGAAATCATGTATTGGAAGCTAGGAGATACTACTGTACCAAATTACATTATCCTACTAATGTGTGATACACACCCTCGTACACTTGATGGCTGGCACAAACATCATCTGCCACAAAGGGTCACAAAGTGTCACACTGCATGTGTAGTGCCACATGGTAACAAGGACGTCCCAGGCTGGCTTTGTAGGGCAAATATGGTGTCTCCACATCTGACACCCTTGTGGTGCAAGGAGGAGGTAGGTTCCATCCAACAATAGAACACTGCTTCAAATGTGGACTACACAACACATTTACCTAAATCATAACCATCATTCTGATGGCGGTATGGCATCCGCGGGCGGCCTCTGCCACTGGCCAATGTAATAATGAGGGACAAAGTCACTATACTTAAAACATCACATTGTAAATAGCTCAAATAAAATACTTTGCACATGATGCTCCTTGGTCTACTCCTTCTCCACTACATACACCATTGGAATGTGACTCAAACCTCAGTGAGCAGATAAGTAACACAAAGGTGACAAGTATGGTGGCAACATCATTTGTGATGTAAGAAGGTCTACTGCCTCCATTTCACATATCATGCATGGTACATGTGTGACAAGGTGGGACATCATTGGTAATTATGGACCTTCAGTAATTGTCCAGGGATTGTAGCCAAAGTCCGAGGCTGAGCCTGCTTAGTGTATCCAAGGGATAATGTCCTGGCACTGCCATTAGGAACAACCCTAGCACATTGTAGACTGTACCTCACGTATGGCACACACACATTGGCTGTGGAGTGCGCAATGGGTTGTCAGACAAAATAATCAGCTACGGGTACAGAATCATTATCCAAACACATGACCCATTGCCAGGATCCAAGGATTTATTGGGACAATGCACCACCAAATCTTTATCTGGGTCAAATATAGTCAGAGTGTCTTATACGCACTATGTCCATGAGGTGCACACTTGTCACACATATCTGGTGTCTTGGCACATGCCTAGAGAAAATCCAGATAAACATGTGAAGACTGATGTACAGGTGTGTGTCCTAGGTAGCAATGGGTGTGCCAGTTTCAACAATGCTTGACATGTGTCAGCATGTTTACCTAGTATGCTCTGTATAACAATACACAGCACATAGCAATACACACAATTCACTGTCACTCACATGACAGAACAAGTGCATGATAGCAACAGTAACAATTTATCCCATACATGTTTTGGGCTCCAACATCACAATCAGATGTGGGATTTGCTACTATGTCCAGCATTGTTGTAAAATGTCTGAGACATAACATCAAACTGAGTGGGAGTAGACCTAGCCATATATGATGCAATTGGCTAATGAACAAACAGAAAGGCACTGAGATGATTTCACACCTCAACATCATTCAGTCACAGTAAGAGTCACCTAGATTGAGGCATGCTGGAAGAAATGCATACTCAAGTTCAATGGGAGTTGTGGCTGGACAGCTTCGATACACCCACAGATACTAGCAAATACAACACGGAGGTCAAATGGAGACAACACAAGTATTGTGGCAGGAGTAATGTCATGTCTGCGTGGAACTCATTACGTCTTACAAATTCTGTCAATGGAACCGTAACTATCAAGTAGCCAGTAGTAGGAGATGTGTACATCTTCTAATTATGCATCACATGTTCCATCATGTCCATGTATGACCAGAGAATGTTGCTGTAGAAGATGTGTACAAAGTGCATGCAGCCTAAGAGTGGGAGCAATGTAGGTGACAATCCATACCTTACCAGTAATGCAGGAATACATGGAGAAGGGACACACATAGACCAATACTGATTGTAAAACACACCAATGTCTACATTTAACATATGCGCAAAGAGGTTGGCCAGGTCAGTACATGACCCAGTGATGTTGACCACTAGCATACCATGGTATTTGGCCATCACATGCCACCATGACAGGAGGCTGTGACACACAACACCATCTGTGCCCTGGCACATTTCCAGTATTGAAGTCACAACAGATATACAAGCCCAAACAAGCTGCCCATGGAAACAACTAAGCACATCAAATAATGAGACATACCCTACATGTGCAAGCACCCACGCTCTGTACGTGAGAGGGAAAGTTGACATCAAGTACCACAGATATAAACAATTGTGCATGTGTCTGTCTGCTGGGGAGTGTGCATAGTTCTGCTAAGTAGCAATCATGAAGAGTCTAGATCCCTGCTCAATAAAGTCACACACCACTACTATGGCTACATTAATGTATGACATTGTTAGGGGCCTCATGCAAGTGCACAGGGGGCTGAGTAAACCGGAGCACCATTAACCTGCCCCTTCACATGCAACCATGGATTTGTGTTGCCATACAAACTCACACAGTAGTGATGATGAGTAGGCTGGCTTCTATGCCAGACTGCAACACTGTTACAAAGTGGGTTGCCATTCTATGTGACAGTCATAACAAACATGAGGTCTAAAAATGTGAGTTCCCAGTTGGAGGTATGCACACATATACCACATATCTTATCACACATGTACCACTATAATGGCTCAGGCATGGTCATGTGTATGGATTCTGAACAAAAGGAAATCTAGCACAAAAATAAGGGCAAAGGAATCACAAGATCAGTGACAGAAAGAAATTACCTTCACATGTGTTCAGACATACAGAAACATAGGTGGCACTTATGTGACTACACATGCATTTTTTAAAATACCAATATGAGTCTATGCAGGAAGATAGTAATTTGAGCTTTCACATCCCATGAACATACCACTGTTGTCATACGTTACAGAAATTACACAACACATGTCTGGGATGCATGGGGAACCAAATAGCACTCGTGTAGCAGAGCAATATGAAGTAAAATCCAACAACACACCACAGAGTGGACACACAGGCACACACAAATTGCCAGGGGTTGCGTGATGTCAATGCACTCGAAGTCCACTGAATTCTCTGAGTAAAAATTGTCATGGTTGTCACATGGCTTACCATGTGTTGGACATAGGCCACCATGTATATTGTGTTGTAGGTGTGTGTACATTTGTATCACAGACATAACAATGTAGTCCACCCACAAATTAGTATATATACATATATGTACACATGTAGCACACATGTGCCAACATGAATGTGGACACAGTATAGCTACACATGCACATATACACAAGGAATGAGTAATCGCATGCAGCAGACTCATAAACAAACCTGTAGATTCAACATACCAATGTCACTGTAATGACATTACTGGACAGTCACGCACATGTAACCATGCCACATATACAATATTGTAGCACAGCCCACGTGACATGTTAGTGAATCAGGGTGCACTCAAGGCCTACAATTCAAAAATCCACACAATTCCGTCATGCGCAAAAAAAAATGACGCAATCGGATCAACTCCCAAATGACACCTAGGCCCTGAGCGGCAATTACATGTTCACACGCCTCTTAACGCACCACAGTTTAAAATCGACGCAAGACCGTCATGCGTCAAAATGTTACATGCATACGCATATACCATTCAATTCCCTAAGCTAAAAGGCGCCTAGCCCCTGAACATCTATTGCACATCCACAGGCAATTTCACTCTAAAGATGAGAAAATCAATGCTTGGCCATCATGTGTCAAACAAAAATGAGATATGACTGGAAACGTGACGCACACGCCCAGGAAGTGATGAAACAGGACATCCTGCCTGCAAACATGGTACATTGAGTTCACTTTCACTTCACAGTCTTTTTATAGGTGACTGTGTGAGGGTGTGTGGAGCTGGTGCTGTAGGAGTTTTGGAGTGTCTGGAGTGTGTGTAGTGTTTATTGTGCTGTGTCCCGTAGGTGTTGTGTTTTAGCTGTCTTTAAAATTGTCTTTTGTATTGTATTGTAAGTGTACTAATTTTGTCTCTGTATTGTGGGGTGTTTTGCCAGGGGTAGTACAGTTGTTGGGTAGTTGGGTTAGGTATATTTATTTTGTTTTGGGTGAACTGCATTTGCAGTCCAGTATGTCTGGGAAAGGGAGGATGGCGTGGATGTTGGCCAATGAACTAGGGGTTCATCTGGCTTCTTCAGCACTACCTCCCCATGATGCTGCAGCCGGGAGGCCATGTCATTCTTGGCTACCCCACAGAGGCAAGGCGCCTGCGGTGGGGAATGATCACACAGATCTTTGGGACAGGGAGGAACAACCACCAACTCAGGCATCGCTGGGCAGATCTCATGACAAGAGAGCAGGATCTGCTGGATCATCTGGGCATATAGATTGGTGGAGCAGTTGGTAAGTCTCCCATTTCCATACAAAGTCCTTTCGTTTGCATGTGCACAACAGTTGCGGATACAGTTGAGTGCTGCATGTAATGGTTGTTGATCTGGACATGTTGAATGCTATCTGTATGAAGAGTCCCAGTGCCACCTTAGGCCTGTAATTCAAATGTACAAAAATGAAGCAGATGCTGGGCAAATGTTCCATGTTCCCTGAACAATCATTACAAAGTGCTGTGATGCATGCATAGGGCAACTATAGGGTAATAAGCAGCACCAAATTAGGCCTGCACCATGCTTCATGTATGAAAGGGGATCCCAAAACCTGTTTGGGAGGCAAATGTATAAGCCACTGAGTAAAATGAGAAATCCCTTCTTTAAATTTTTCATGCACTCTGAACGACTGCATAGATCAGGTTTGATATGGGAGCATAAAAATGTATGAGATGGGCCCCCACGTACTCAGCAGAAGTTGTGATGATCTGTTGCAACTCCTGCTGAGTACATCATTTACCTACACATAAATAGATGCAGTCGGACCCTACCTGCATCATGCTGTTTTTTAATTCTCATTAGGCACACACATGGCGGTGGTAAGGGATGCATTGAGGGCCACAAGGACTTTAATGGATGCAATTGGTGCTGCACTTCTGTTGTTCTTTCAGCCCCTTTGTGTCATTGGCCAAGGCCATGTAAGGGAGCTAGACCATGCACTGGGTCCAGACTACTAGCACTTCCCTGTTCCAGTTCATTGTGTATCACATACACCATATACTATGTCTATTACCACACACAAGCCTGCAGCTTCTCACTGACAGTATAGGGCTGCCCTGCATCTGATCCAACACTGGCTCATCACTCAGTAACCTGCACCAACAAATGTATCCTTGGAAGTGTTTCTGTGTTGAGGCATATTTCTATGCCCATGTTCTTATCCCTCCCTGGACAAATACTGGTATACCATGGCCAAAATGGCTGGCCGCACACTATTGGCAATACATCCATGATTTCAATCAGTCAATGTGCAGGTAGATACAACTATCTTCACATGTGTATATTTCAATAGCATTGTTGCTCATGTGTGTGCCTTGTGATGGCACACACATATCACTTACTTCACTGAAGGATGTATCATGTCATTCTTCAATACCTTGGAATACCCACACAACCCCTGTGCAGTACTCTGTCAGCTTGCTGTGAGGTAGATGTCTACAACATCTGAGGCAGGCTCAAATGCTTTGGGTGTCACAATGGGACAGCCACTACAGCAACCCTTGCATGCCCCTCAGATGCAATATACAGTGTCAAGCCATCCCATAAGGTCATGGAGATGTAGAGCTAACAGACACATATATGACAATGCCATGTATAAATGGTGCAGTGAGAAGTACCACAGGAGTGTCAGAGACAGTGATGGTTTTAGGTGCGTGGGTCTACATTATCTGAGACTATGTGTGACTGCCTGATCATAGATGTTTGTTAGTTTCTCTGATCTACCACTAGGATGATTTGCTCACTCAGCCTAACAAGTTAACAGTGAACAATGTTGTCCATTAACTGATATGTACAAATTACACTAAGCAATGTTTTCCATTCATGTCTTATAGGTGGACCTGCACCCTACACTGTAGGATAGGTTGTCCGATTTGAAGACCCCAATGCATCCAGTAAGTGTCATCTTGTGCATCATGTGTGCTAATCCAGGGTTTGGTGTGAGTCAGTCTGAAGTATGGAATGCTATGAAAGATAGTTTTGCCTGACCAATGATATGACATCTTTGGAGAATTGATGGTCACATCATGTATATTGTAATGTTGTGCAATGGGAATGGCTTGCTTGTAGTTCAAGGAGCAATGTGTGGTGGCATTGAATTGTGTGAAATAGAAATTGTAATGGCTGGCCCTTATTCATTGATTTCTACCATGATAGGTTTCGGTGCAGCTGTATATGTACATAGCATGCCTGTGGACAACCACTTTGTCAGAGCATCATTGTCAGCACTGTGTGCCACACATAGCTTACACTTACTGCCAAGACAGTACAGATGTGGGCTATGTCTGCAGAGATCTCTAGGGGGCTTATGTAGGAGACAAATACACCACAGGTGCCTCAGTACCCTTCAGATATAATTAGTCTGTAGTACAGCAAGGAGCCATATTGTGCTGCACAACAGTCAATAGTGTAAACAATTAGTAGACAACTGAGCTCCAGATGGTTGTGTGGAAAGTCTATGATTCTTCCCACGCCAGATCTCAGCAGTTTCCACAACGTGGTCCTGCCACTATTATACTTTTGAGTGATGTAGGTCACATGACATATGCATATGATGTGAATGCTGTGTGCGTACCTAGTACTTTGATGATGTGTGGCATGCATGTGCAAATGATGGACAATGTTTATGGATACTGTTGCAGCACCCAGTACAGTGCCAAACTCAGCATGGACCTAAGGGCACCCATACAGCCACCCTGTGTGTGCTGTTTAACACATGTAGCACTATATAGTACAGGATAGGGGGCTTCAGTTCTGTAATGTGTTGACAACTTTGATGTGCAGCTCAGGCTTTGGCCAAACTTTCTGGGGACATTGCATCAGCTGTACACGTGGGGACATCATGGGCAATGGCGTGCCCCATTGTAACGAATGCTCAGGCCAGGTCTCACACCAGGACACATTAATGTAGATTTAGAAAACCTTAGAATAGCAGGTGAGAAATTACCAGACACCCTATCATATGGCCCACACCTTGCCTCCATGATGACTAGGCAAGCCTTGATGTTTCATCAGAGGTATCGAGGTGATGGATTGCATGCACAGCCCCCCTTATGCACAGGGACACGGGAAATCCAGACTTGTTGGGGCACGTGATCCTCACAAGTTAGAAGATACAAATGTTGATCATGGACAATTTTGTCCAATCAGCTCTGGGTCCCGTTGGTTAACAATGGATTGCCGTCATCCCAGTGACATGTACATGATACTGTTGATGTCTGGTATGAAATAGTCATAGATGAGGAGTTAGTCATTGTTGAAGAATGTTGAAGAGGCGAGCATTCCACAAGAGGGCTGAACCCTACCATCACATAATTGATTTTGAAGCCGGATACCGCCGAATGGCCAGGAAAGTCAGAAATGAGAAAGCATCAGGGCAATGGCGTGCTTTTGACCATGGTGGACCTCTACTGCAGCCACACAAGGACACTGGAACAAGGTCATCAGGGGTGCCGGGGCCACAGCTGGACCACTGCCCTCCACATCAGCAGCCCAAGTCATCACAGAGCCACCAGTTCAGCCACCTGCAGCAGTAGTCCAGAGGTAGTTCGAACAGGACATGAGAAGGGACATTGGCAAGATCTTGGCCAGACTGGCTGTCAAGGAGACCAGATCCTCGGGGCTTGCACATGTTCCCAACATGTCCATCTTTTGGTAGCTCCAAACTCCATTAGTTTCATAGCACAGAGTTAAAGAATGGTCAAGTGGGGGAATGGGTTTTGGGTTGGGGACAGTGGGGAAGGAGACCTGTGGAAGCAAGAGTTAAACAATACAATTGCAAGATTAATCACAATGACTTTCAATAAGTGTTGTTTCAAATAAAACACTTATGGTGAAAACATTGAATGGTCTAAGGCTTCACTATGACTAGGCCTCAAGAATCTAGGTACCTGGAAATCAAGAAAAGGTTTTGCAAGGTTTTCACATGAACATTCCAAAATTAGCATATTATATTTTGAACAATAAACTCTCTCCAAAATACTGCTTAGAACACTCTCTGCATTGTAGCAAGAATCAAAGAGCACATGTTTTTTTCTCTACATGAATGAACTGTACAAATACCATGAATAACACTTCTACGTCACTGTCTGATTAAGAGTTTCAAGAATTAAATGTTCAGGGAAGATTATGCTCTTTAATCAAACTGCTACTCGATCTTGCTACAAGTTTCAATGTCTAGAAATGATTGCGCACTCCGCCGATCTGTATTTCAAAAGTTAAACATCAGGAAAGAATTGCGCACTCTCTTGCCGATTCGGAATTCACAATGCCAATGCCATGAAATGATCGTGCAGACAGCCGATCTGAATGCCAAGAAATAAATGCCTGGAAGGAATCACGCACACCGTTGCCGATTCGGAATTCACAATGCAAATGCCTTGAAATGATGGCATACACGCGATTTCAAGTTTAGGCCTAAAATTCGAATGTCACTGGAAAATAGAGTCAGGGGCCTAACCCGACCTCCGCCTTACCGCCCTGCCTGAAGATCACCAAATAAGCAAGAGCAGGCCTGGAAATGACTGGATAGGCCTCAGGGGCAGGAGCTCTGGGAAATGCTGCTGCTCTGCACCGGGACCTCTGAATAGTGAGCACGTGGAGCTGGGCTGGCTCCCTTACATAGAGCCAAGCCCCGCCCACGAGCCACACCCAACCATGCTGCAAGAAAGTCTTCTAGAAAGTCTTAGAATAAAGGACCACACCCTGTAGTCCTGCAAACAAGCCTTGCAAATGAACAATGAATTACAAACAGCATTAATGACTTTTCAAGGTGAAAGTTCTGTAATCCAAAAGGTTAACATACTGCATAGAAACACAATGCATGAAATATGCCTCTGCATAAGGACTGGGTTTTTTGCATTTACTTTCCCCTTAGAGCGCACACTGTCCTGATGTTGACACTGAAAAAATTGGAGGAAGTGAACTTTTTAGTATCATACAACCTCCCAGTTCCTTCCTCTCCCTTTTACTGTTTGACATTGTTTTATATTGGGTTTTAGATGTGTAGTTTTAGGTTATTGTAGGGTAGGCATATGTTAGGTTAAGTATAGTGGGGGTGGATTTTTCTACATTATTTTATTGTTGGGGGGTTGGGTGGGGGGTTATGTTGGGGTATTTGAGTATAAAAATAAAAATAAAATAAAAAATACCAGAAAAATATATATTTGTTTAGGTCATATGTTAGGTTAGTACATGTGTAGTCATAGTTTATGTTGTCCTACTTGCATCTTGTCTCTTAAGAGGGGTGGGGGGCAATGTTTAGAGTGTGGTGTTACATTTGTAAGATACATTTATAGTGGGTTAGATAGGTGTTAGTGTTAATTAAGTATAGTTGGTATAGGTTAGTTTTAGCATAGGGCAGGTTTTAGGTATTCTTTTGGTATATGGTTTTGAAATAAATTCTGTTCATCTTAGCCTAATAAGTTTTGTAATTTGATTAAGTGTCTGGGGCTCCTCATTGGTGTACTGGCCAAGTTGGGGAATGGCCTGGGGTATGCTTACTGTCTTTATTTCCCAGGTTTCCCACATGCATCCCCTATGACCCAGGTGGCTGCTTCATACTGTCCACTAGTGCATTCATTTGCCATCCAGTGTTCCAGCCTTTCACGATGTGTATGTATTCTTTACCTTGGACATGTAAATATGGTACTTCACCTGTCATTGGTGGGGTCCTGCTATTTTATTGTTGGCAAGTGTGGTACATCTGACAACAGGCACATTTGGAACTGTATCCTGCAACACTGACAGGTAGCCACCATTGATAAGGTTAGCTTTTCCTGTTCCACACAAATAAGTTGTACTGGTACTCCCATTTGGGTAAATTACCATTGATTGGGTTCAGAGACATACATGCTGTATGTCTACTTTGAAGGATAAGGGTTCAAAATGATTTAGTATACACAGTAAGTTGGTTGTAGCCAACTACACAATCATTCAGCTTTCTCTTGTTCGGATCCTAGTGTGTGGCTTAGTGTCTGACAGTCATGCACTCATGTACTGATATTCTGTACACATTGACATGGATTGACACAATGCTATATTTTAGCTGAGTAGATGGACCACAGAAAAACGTAGAAATTTTGAATGTGTACAAGGTGCTTCATTTACAGGTGCAATTGTAATTGTGATTTCTATACAAAATCCATTTCACAGACCCCATGATGGAACGTTTGCCATATGTAGCACAATCGGAGTCCAGGGTTGAGGGACATGTAATAAGACATGATTAGCAGTAGTGTGCATTATTGAGGAGTGCATAAAATCGCCAATTGGTGTGGAAGAGACAATGACAGCACATAGCAGACAATTCAACAGTGGTTAGGTAAAAAGGGCACATTTCCTACTGTCACAACACTGGCATGATATTAAGCCCAGAACTAAGGAGAAACTCTCCATGTCGCACAGACTGGTGCTACTGGGTGCCTTTCCTTGTGAAAATTACTCCTTCCACAACTTCATCCTCTGATGTGTGTGGTGCCTCCTGTGCCACGGCTGAGACTGTTGTAGAGGTAGAGGGGGCCATACACACTTCAGGGGATAGAGATGTGGAGTCTAAGGTCCCTCAGCTGCCATTTGTGGCAACACATAAGGCATCACTGTAGCAAGGAGGAACTGCTGATTTTCCAACTGCAGCAACATCATGGTGGTCCTGTGGTGCAGGACTTCCACCTCTAGTCTGCAGTTCTGCCTTACGGTTGCTGGCAAGTTTCTCCTTAGTCCTGCGCTTCCAATCATTCCAGCGCTCCTTGACCTCAGTGACAGACCTCCTCACCTCAGCAACTCTGTTTATGTTGTCCACTATTTGCTGCCATATTTTGCCTCTCCTACCAATTGGTAATTTGAGATGGTAAAGAGCTGATGTTGGTACTGTCTGACTAGGATGTCATGCTCCTACTCGCTAAAGCGATCTCTTCTCCTTCTCCTGGGACTGTTCTGAACCCTTCTGGCTGGTACTTGTGTGTTTGGGGTCTCCCTAGGGTCTCTCCTGGCCTGATGATTCCATCTTCTCTTGCAATTGCACCCTTTCCTGCTTTTGTTTTATTTCGGCATTATTGCGGTCTAAAAATGGCGCTATCCCTTTAGCGACATGTTTACGTGCTACAAAACACTGTAGCAAACTTTTACAGAATTAAAGGTAACGGTAAAGCCGCCATGAAAAGGCTGGAAGAGGACAATGTCATAATCAGCAGGGTGGTGCTGCATGCTGATTGCAACCTGCTCCCGCCGTCAACCTGGCAATCTGACCGCTAGGGTCGTAATGTGGTGGTCGGACCGTCACTGCTGTGGCAGTCCTGACTGCCATAGACAGGCTGTGGTCTCAAGACCACCAGACTCGTTATGAGGTACTTCATGTCTATATAAAATGGTTTAAGTTTCTCCAGAAAAAAGGTCATCTGAGAACGTAAAATATAAGAACGTTAATGTCAACACTGAGTGTGTTTGGTAACGCATAATAATGTGAAACACTCCAAAAATTGCTATCCAAAACATTAAACGTATCACAGCCTTGTTTAAACTCAATGTCACAGAAAAAGCAATAAAGTGAGTGCAGAACATGAGTAAATAACATGTAAAACAATGACACAACTATGTAACATTATTGTAATAAGCATGTCACTACTGGGTGGAAATGGTGTCATGAGTCCTACTGCAAGTCAAGGAAACGCACCCCCCAACTCTATTTCTTGGAAGTATTAAACAACTAGTTGGGATTAGTGGGCCCTTAAAATTCTGCCTGCTTTATTGATATCAAGATCCTGCAATTCATGACAAATACAAATGTATTTGTGTATCAAAACTGACTTTATAAGCAAAAACAGACAAACACAGTGTGACAAGCACAGGTATTGCTGAACCATTTATATGCACTCAAAAAGAAAAAGAGGAACAAGCAACTAACATAACACAATACACGCGCATTCATATGAGGTAGACAGAAACATGCTGATTTTAAAATTAACACAACCTTCTCAATCAGACTTAATTGACCACATATCTATTCACTGCTGACAGCCAACTCTTGAGCATCCACCGGCATGATGTTTAAGAGAACACAGGGAACATCCGAACTTGTGTGCTCAGTTTTATGTCATACCCTTGCAACACGGTTCTGTTTGCTGACAACATTAAAGCACCCTGTGGTAAAATAAGGCAGGCATACCAGTTAGTAGAGAGATGGGTAAAAGGATGTGCAAGAATTTACCGCCATTAGTGTAATTTCACATTTCATAGTCTGCCTCACCCAACACAAACTGTCTTCCTCACTCATGTTGCTAATGCCACACAGTTGAAAAACCATTAATTTTCTTTCTCCATATTCATAGCAATGCAAGATTGGACATCCGAATGCATGCGTATCTCCACAGCCACCAAAGGGCAGATTTACATGCCTCTTGCGCCGCCGTTCGCTACCCTAGCGTCATCCTAGCGTAATTTTTTTACGCTAAGGTGGCCCTAAAGTGGCCTTTCCCCCACGCAAGATTTACAAAGTGGGGCAATGCAGCCATTGCTCCACTTTGCAACCCCTTGCTCTACATTATGCCTGTGCTAGGCATAATGGGCCTGATTCTAACTTTGGAGGACGGTGTTAAACCGTCCCAAAAGTGGCGGATATACCACCTACCGTATTACGAGTTCCATAGGATATAATGGACTCGTAATACGGTAGGTGGTATATCCGCCACTTTTGGGACGGTTTAACACCGTCCTCCAAAGTTAGAATCAGGCCCAATGTGTGCAAGGGGGCGTTCCTATTCAGGGAGAACAGAAAAAATGGTGCAGTGAAATTTACTAGATTTCACTGCACCATTTTTTCAGCATTTTTAACGTCTGCTCAAGGCAGGCGGTAAAATGACACACCCATTAAAATCATTGGGCCTCCCTGTGCTTTGCTGCACTAGCGTCAACATTTTTTATGCAAGTGCAGCAAAGTGCCACAACAGCATAAAAAATTCTGAGACTGTTGTGGTAATGATCGCCATGGTGCGCCGTATTGTAAATGAGGCACAACAATGGTATCATTATTTGGGGCAAGGGCGACGCAACAGAAGTGGTGCATCTAGACAGATGGGCCACTTTCTCATAAGTATCCCCCTAAGTTACACCGAATCCAGCATGTCATCAGTCAGTAGCTGGGGCCTGGTTCTACTGATATGCGTGGTGTGCTGGAATCATGAGGTGGCCTACAACTACCTTGATGTCAGTCACTGTATTTTGCCCACAAGCACATCAGTATGTCACATTTCTCCTCTATGTGTTCTGCTTCTTTTTTTATAGCACCCCTTCACAACATCACTGACGTTTTCACAAAGTGCTGTGGAGATTGGCAACTTTTGGGATTATTACTGATAGGTCTTGAGTTGTGGAGGGAGGGTAGCATCTGCCAAGTAGGTACATTACATATCATGCTCAGGACCCAAACTTTGTAAAGCAGTTGACACATGTATGTCTAGATAAAGGGTCTGATTTAGATGTTGTTGGACAAGTTACTCCATCACAATGGTGATGGATATCCCTTCCGCCGAAATATAAATCCCTTAGGGTACAATGGGATTTATATTTCAGCGTATGGGAAATCCTTCAAAGTTGTGACGTAGTAACTCATCCACCAAGATCTAAGTCAGGCCCAAAGTGATTGCTTCCATGGGAAAGCTGGCATCATCCTCCTTAAGTCAGTCAGTGCTGCTTCGATTTTGATGTCATACATTGGGGCAATTACATGAAGCAAGCTTCTCAGCTGATGTGTTGATTACATGACATCAGCATTTTGAGGGAACAGTAATACTATATTATTAGACTATTGTGTTAAGAATATATGGGGCATCCGCCCTAATTTGATTAATCTTTGCAAGTGATACACATTTTGGAAAGTCATTTACAAGGCTGCGAGATTGCTCAGTCCGTAAAATTCTTGTCTGTAACTACTCTAGTTGGTAAACTGAGCATTACTGAGTATCATTACACTGGCACTATTTAAGTGCTGTATTCTGAAATGGGGAAATTGTGGTGGGAAGTTCCATAAAAAGCAATCCTTCGTATAGCATATGTTGCATTTTTAATCTCTTTTTTCTTTTCCTGGTCCACTTTTTGGGATCAATTGACATTAAGGAGAACATAGTGACCTTCTTCTGTCACCCTGGTATACGCAATTTATATTACAGAGGCAGTCAGGAATAGATAAAAGAAAGTACAGTCAGGAAATTCATAACTTGTTTCAGAGAATCAGGTTTTGTGGAATTTTACATTGGTAACTGCACTGGAAAGCTTGGGATGGCAGATTTGTCTGCCAGAGTAAACTTAAGGTTTTAGACAAGGTAGGGAACCCTGGAGAAACATATGCAAATTCACAAACATTTCGGGACATACTTAAGAGCACCTAGAACCATCGGAGTGTCACTTTTCATGACGCTGAAGTGGCGCTTAGCACGGCTTCATATTTACAAGGACATGTAACACCACATTTTTGTAGCGTTACGCTTCCTTGTCAATATGGCCCCCTCCGACACAGCTTTCTGCATCAGAAGGGTGCGCAATGGGTGTTGTGGTGGGCGTTGCACCACAACAACCACTGCTTTTGACACTGCCACAGATTTACGGGTTGTCGTAAACCTGGGGCAGCGTCAAAAACTAACGCCACCCTCCTGGGTGTTGTTAGCTTGGAAAAACGAGGAGGAATGCATTCTGCAGCACACAGAGATGATTGTTTACGTGCAGGAAGGGACATCTGCACATATACAATCATTCTAAATTACGCTTTGGTTCTTCTATGTGTGTTGCGTTTAGCAGCACACATAGAAGTGCCAAATCGCTATTATAGATTGTTCATGTGCAGGAAGGGACAACTTCCTGCACATAAACAATCTATCCCCTCAATTGCAGACACCCTTGCACTATGGTGCAAGGATGCCAGCGCTGGTGCTAGGCAGTTTAATTCAGCGCCAGTGCAGGGGGAAACGGAGGGGTGCGCCGTCTTCCTCTAAATACGATGCACGTCTGCATTTCTAAAGTGAAGCAGCGAGGCACTGGTATTTTTGGCGCTGCACCGCGCTGTGCCACTTTAACATAAATCTGAGCCTTAGGCTTATTAGTAAAATCTTACCTCTTCATGTAGTTTTCCACCCTGGAAATGCATACAGGTTTACTTCTGTTCTGTGAAAAAATGGTGTCTAATATGGACTCCTGCGAAGGTTTAGAGGCACAGGGACGAAAAAATAATTGAGTTAATACAAAACTCTGCACGATTAAGGTAGGAAGAATTTCACTAACAATAAAATACACAAGAGTACATTTTGATATTTGGAGTGTGCCAGGAAATCTATAATTGTCATGTAGATGAACGAATATCATCGATTTCCAAGAGTTTTTGAGCACTCCTGGACATCTACGACTTTCATATATATTTGCAAGTGTTTCATGCGAATCGTTGTAAATCTAGTAAAAGTTCGTAATGTATTTCAATGTAGTGTTAATCTTCCAGGAGTAGCTTTGTCAGTAGTCTTTGAAGAGGGCCTTCATGAAGTGGCTCAACGTTTTTCAAAATGAGATCCCGAATAACACTGCAAAAAGACTGTTAATGATTTAACTATAATAATAACAGGTCTTATTAGCTCCAGACTCTTAAAAGGATGAAGATAATGGAGTAGAAAAGCTGTATCCATCTGCAGTCCCTTAAGTATTGCATACCGAAATGCCAGCTGGATGGGCAGATATAATAATTGCACTTAATGACGATCGCTGTTAAAGTAGGGCAAATAATAAAAGCTCTCTAATGTGATATGTATTTTGTGTGAAGGAATATTGCTTTACCGAGCTGCAAGAATGCAAAGCCCACAGCGAAAAAGTCAGACCTCAGATTTCCAGTCAAACAAAGAAACTGAAAATCAGTAGGCGTATAACGATGCGACCTCATGACTCGTACATTTGTACAAAAATATCTCCCACGCATTAATGCAAAGCGAAAAGAAACCTGCAGTATGTGTTTTGGACATTTTGTTCGCTCTCCTATTACCTGATGTTATGAGCTGTTTCAGCAGAGAACACATCCAAGAGCTGCCATAGTTCCAATTAAAGTTTCACAAGTTTAGAAAAGGAGGGGTGTTCTGACATATTTATACCAATTGCTAATAAAGGTGAATCAGTTAGAACTTATCCATGTGTCATGGCAGAGAAGACAGTGGGACTCATTTAGACTTTGGTGGTCCTAACGTGGGACCTCCAAACTCTCGGGGAGGACACCACCTCCATGTCCGTGGTGCCCCACCCACCCTGCTGCAAGGTTTCTGCCAGCCTTTCCTGGCTGACTGTCGGAAACCTTGAAATAAAGTGTTCCCTCTAGTCTGACTGATGGGAACAGGGCTACGAGATAGCACTCAGCTCCCCTAGAGGAGCCAAGTGCTATCTCGTAGCACAGAGAGGACTCTCCAGCACCCTCCGAATGAGCGCTGTCAACTGTGCTCATTCCGAGGGTGCTGGGCAAGGGCTCCACTATGGCCACCTGCACTTGTTCTTTGCCAGCCTTTTCATGGTGGTAAAACCGCCATGAAATGTCTAGTGGAGAACAAAGTTGTAATCAACAGGGCACCCTGGATGATTTCAACCAAACCACCGTCATCATGTCGGGATCTAGGCTCCTGGCGGAAACAGCGATTGGATGGCGGTCTTACCTCCAAGCTTGTAATGTGGCGAGGCTGACGGTCTTGTCACCACCTGCCTCATAATGAGGCCCAGTAACCACAGTGTTGTCCCTAAATGATGATGTGATTGAAAGACTGAATTTTTCAGTGAGGTTAAAGAATCTATGCTTGGCATGTTCGAAGCTGGTTAAATATGTGGTGGGCAAAAATGCCTCAAAAGTAATTGACTGTAGTTAACTACTGTGCTTTGTGGGGTATGAGAAAAAGAGCATAGGGAATTGTTAGAAATTGGGTTTCTGGTTGGCTAGGGTATGCACCTAAGCCAGCAGAACCCACCACTCTAGTCAGGGCACGTGCATTACAAACTAAAGATAACGTGTGCTCACCGCCTGGAAGCTTGGCACAGAGCAGTCAGGCTTATCTCCAGAGGCAATGTGTAAAGACAACACACTCATACCAGTGACACAGTAAATACACCACAAAGGGAGACTCTAGAGAGAATTGTATATATTAATAAATATATGTTTCTTATATTATAAATAAATAAATATCTTGGACCAAATGTGAATCATAAATATTGTGCATATTATGTAGTACCCATTATCCTGACATTGCAGGTATCCAGAACAACCCATAATAAATCATCAGGGCACAAAAAGCAACAGTAAAACATGTAAATTATTTGATGCCATCATAAAAACATAGAGCCCCAGGCATACGCTCCTACTTATCCCATAGAATGCAGTAGCTCATGAGGAACACCAGAACTGTACTGTTGTTCAGAGGCAAAATCAATGAAGAGTGCAGAACAATAGAGCATGGTGTACCTGTGCTCCTATTAAGAGGATTATGGTAGATTTCTGAGCCTTAACCTAACAGGAGTGTATTCTGGCATGGAATGTGTACTGCTGGAACGCCTCTGTATCTACTACGTGCAATATGTTGCTTTCAGTAACTACCCTTCACTGATGCGATGGGGGCCTCTGTCGAGGACTCCCCCTGTGATGCCACTGATAAGGTAGACAAGGGTCCCCAAGGTATGTGCCAACATGAGGGAGGCACAAACTGCAGAATTCCACATGGAGACCTCATTGGGTCCCCCACAGGTGAAACAAAGGAAGGCAGCTCCTGCAAATGAGTGTAGCCACTGCTGACAAAAGCAGCTTTCTGTAACAATGCCGATGGTGCAGCATGCCTGGGACCATCCCAGGCCTTTCAGACTACTGCTTAGCTAAACAAAAAAGGAGCCACTTGCTGAAGGAAGGTCTTGCTGGGTCACCCAACATGGGAAAAATGCTGGGATGCAGCCGCCTGCGAACATGTTGTGCAGCTCTTGTTGCTTCTCTCCCCGCTTGGCCATGCTACCTGCTTGCTAGCTGAAGTGGGGAATCCATTTTGGATGGTGCGGCCACATAGGTGGTTGGGACGCTGCTCGTTGTGCACAGTGCAAGTTGCGAGGGACAGATACCAATTCAAAAGTGCTCTCCACACACTTTTAGTGTTATTATGTATCTTCAAGAACTTTCCCACTCTACTGTGTTTTTCCCAGCAAAGCACTCCACACATGCAGAGAGGGCAAAGCGCTCACCATGCACTAAAGTCCATATAACACGTATCATGCCCAGGCTTGCGGAAAGTGTAGAATAGAGTGCTCGCCAGGTGCTTACAATTACAGTAGCCAGGAGCAACAACCAGTGCCCATCCTATGCTGGGCTTGTGGGAGAACACTTGGGGGTATCAAAGCAGACAGCAGTGGGCAGGGAGACCACCACAACAAAACTAATAATGCCTCTCCTGTCACACCCAGCCCTTTCTGTGTTTTGGCTGTCCGGAAAGTATGCACAGAGTGTAACTGTCACTCTGCCCTAGATGTGGATTGGAGTGAGGCTGCAAAACACTAGAGGTATAAGCACAGAGAAATGACCACTTACTAAAAGTGGCATTTCTAAAATAATAATGCAACATCTAACTATACAAGTAAGAGGGCTATTTCACTACCATTCCAAATATACCAAACATACCAATACTACTCCTTTCAGATTAGAAATGACCACTTAGAGTATATAAGGGAATTCCCAATGCTAACCTGTAAGAGGAGCAGCCCTCACAGTAGTGAAAAACGAAATATGGTGTTTGTCGCTACTAGGACATGTAAAACATAAATGTACATGTCCTACCTTTAACAGACACAGCACCCTGTCCAGAGGGCTACATAGGGCCTACCTTTGTGGTGACTGAGGTGTAGTAAAAGGAGAGTTTAGGCCTTGGCAAGTAGTTTGCGGTGCCAAGTCAATATGGCAGTAAACTGCGCACACAAGCATTGCAGTGGCAGTTCTGAGACAGGTTGGAAAGGCTACTTCTGCGACACAATCTGCTCTGCAGAACCTCTTGTAGCATTTAATTTACAGGCCCTAGGTATACAGCATAGCACCTTACACAGGACTTACAGGGAAAATAAATATGGCAAACAAGTGTAAGCTACACCTATCATGTCTTAGGGGAGAGAGCAGATGCACTTCAACACTGATTAGAAGTGGTAAGTACCCAGAGTCCTAAAGTCAACAAAAAAGGTCAGAAAAATAGGTGGAGGAAAGCAAAACGTTTAAGCATAACCCTGCAGAAAGGACCATTTCCAACAGGAACCTTGACACAAAATAGAAGAATGACAAAGAGTCAAGAAGATTGAAAAATATGGGAAGATGGAACTGAACAAATATAAATAATGGGAACTTGAATGCAAGTCAATAGATAATGAAGACAGTGTGAAAGGGAGACATAGGACATTATGAATCATGTGCTTGATGAAAATAGCAGTGGAAGAAAGAAGTGACAGAAACAAAGCATCCAGTAAATATTTGCCATTGGGCAAGCAAACTGAGCTCATTGTGATGGGCCCATGGGATCTGGGATGTGGAGACTAAGAGAAAGGACGTAGAAACATGCTTTGGTGAAAAAAATTAATTTAGGTTCTTGAAGGAAGGATGAAAACTAATTATGAAAGAGCAATCCAAATTATGAAGAAAGTTTAAGATGGAAATTGTGAATACACTGGAAAAACCTAAGTAGGAGACCTCTCTTCTCAGCATCTTATTTGTCCATCTACTGTAAGTGAAAATCTTTACTAAAATAGTGTCATAACATTTATTTTTGTTATCATCTTTCAACACATTGCAGAACATAGATACACTCTTAAGTTTCATAAGGTATGGGCAATGTAAGTGGTTAAAACAACATAAAGGTAACATTTGAGAGCACTAGATTATCCAGATGATCTAAGATGATCTACTCAAGGTAGAGAAGAATGCCAAGTGGATGGATGCAATGTTTACTTGGTCCCACTTTGCATTCTTTGCTGTAACTTTGATTTACAAAAAATACACAATGGCCCTGACCTGCACATAAATGTATCCATTGTTTGCCAGACCATTGTTTATTTTCCCTGCTTGTGTGGCTTGTGGTCTGGGCAGGTAAAATGTAGTGATTACTGCCCTGCCACAAACAGGATAGGGTGACTTGCTGGCCCAGTGGTGATGGAGTACCGGGCCAAGGAATTATGCCTGCTGAGCAGGCGGATGTTCTACAAGCCGAAGCATGACAATTCCCCTGGCTCTAAATAAGTCGAACTGTCAGTTAACCCACTCTGCCAAACACTGAATAAGCTCCTTTATATTCTACATGGTCTTCACGAAGCTTTTTCACGCTCTTAGTTTATTGAACTCTGATACATGACTTACTGTGTATTTGTTATAAAATAACACAATGATACAAGGAATTCTTGAATTAATCTCATCCATGGTTGATCTCTCATATTACATTCCAGTTCATAGTTTTTTACTCATGAGCCATAGGAAAATTAGTCTTGGTCCTACTCCTGTAGGAACAGTCCAGCCTAACTGCAAGTTACTCCACGTGTGAACACAAGCAAGCCAAGACTGATTTCTGCCTATGTGAACCTCATTAGTGAGGTACAGCTTGAGTCCAATGGCACAGCAATAATTGTATTTGAATCTATGGCTGGGCTTTTCATACTTCGTGTGCTGAGGGCATTTAAGGAAAGGTTCATAAGCATTCAGGACATTTTTATTGAAATATGGGTGCACTCGACACCGCCTTGCACATGCAGGGGTTTATTTGCCATTGTTCATATTATGGTATAGATGCCATGTTCAGTATTTGAAATATTTCTGCAATTGTATCGATGTGCATTTGCTGTCAGGAGAATATAAGAGAATGGATTTTATTTTTTGTTTGTATTTCACAAAATAGATGAAAAATGTAAAGACTTTCTAATTCTAAGTTTCTATTTTTGAAGCATAAACCGCTATAGAGAACATAATAAATGCTGAATATTGAACCAAATATGTACTTAAGATAAGATAAGTGATTGTCAGTTTTGTAAGATATCATAGGACGCCAAAATAAGTGCCAAATATAGACTTAACATTCTGAGATGTTGTAAAACATTCTTAGCAGACACCTGATGTGAGTGCATTATTCTGTATGGTAAAAGAATAACATTCAAAGTATATGTTAGAAGCAACTAAGTATAATGGTATTAAGAAAGGAAGTCTTTTGCAAAGTTCTCCTGTGTATGAACTTTTTTAACTTTGTTACACCATAGTTTATGTTTCAAATGCATTCTGCATTCCACATCAAATATAGAGAGAGGAAATTCATTTTAGGGTTGTTTGGTGCAGGGAAGTATATTTACCTGCACAATAACAATACTGCCTGTAACTCAGACATACCTGTACCAAGGCACAAGAGTGCCTGTGTTGGTTCTAGGCAGCACACAGTGACCAAAGCAAGGTGGGACAGAAGTGCCCCATATCTTAGTTGGTGTGGCACATTCTGCCCTCTCCGTTTCACACAATGCATCATAGCAATCTCCCTTGATGTGTGACATTTCAAGAAGCTTTAGTAAACCTGGCCCATCATCTCTAAACCATGAAACATCACTGTTTGTTTAGTAATAGAACCAGGATTAGATGTGCTGCCATTTTAACACATTCAACTTTATCTTCGAGGTTGGCTGGATCCCCAAACAAGCGCAACAAGTGGAACAATAAATCGATCTCTAGGCTCATGTAACATTCAACAGATCAATATTATGCGGTTACAGATCATACCTTGGCCTTCATGACACACCTATTTCTTATCTAGACTGTTTACCATGTACCACACATGTCATAAAATAGAAGAATGCCCAATTCATATTACTTATAAATTCTTCTTTCATCAGGCAACAACACAGTACATAGTTTAGGCTGCATAGACATGTGACTGAAGTTCTTTGCATACACAGAACAGATTGGGTTTCCCAACATAAATAACTAATCTACAGACCCTTCACTTGCTGCAGGCTGGGTGGCTATGTATAGCTTCATCTGGGCGTGGAATGAGTCATTATGAGGTTTTGGAGTTTTCAAGTGAGAAAACATAGGGTCAACACATGGGAGTATGGTCTAATGCAGTTGTGGCTTGTGACAACCAGAAGGGGGGAGGGGGATGGTGCGCAGGGGGTGGGGTTGGGGAGAGGGAATAGATAGCAATTAAATTAAAAAAAACACTTATCTCCTCTGCCGTGCCGCTTCTCTGTCCCTCGTAGCTGCAGACACAGGCTCCAGCCCTGCCCTGCGGCCAATCCTGATGCTGCTCAAAGCAGCATCAGGATTGGCTGGGAGCTCCCAGCCAGGGCACTCCCAGGCACACTGGGGACCTGTGCAGGCTCTCTCAAGCTCAGCAACTGTGTTGCTGGGCTGGAGGGAGCCTAAAGCGCATGTGTGCTTGGCTGGCCCCAGACTGCAGGCCAAACACACATGCGCTCTGAGGGGAGTGCTCTGTGCACTCCCTTCAAGTGCTCATCACCCCCAATGCCCCGCCCCTTTTCAAGAAAACGATAATAAACACAGTTTATTATCGCTTTCTTGAAAAGGTTCTGCTGCTGCTGACG
The DNA here is from genome assembly GCF_031143425.1 of Pleurodeles waltl. Lineage (NCBI taxonomy): Eukaryota > Metazoa > Chordata > Amphibia > Caudata > Salamandridae > Pleurodeles > Pleurodeles waltl. The sequence goes on from NC_090444.1 coordinate 1,614,961,486, forward strand.
GGACAGCAACACTCCTCCGCCCTAATGGAGGAGCGGCCGCTGGTCTATTGTAGCAGGCTTTCATCTAGCAAAATATGTGAAATATCAACAAAGCAACAAGACAATATTAATGTTCAAATTTTTTTTTTTTTAATTCCAAAACTAGTTAAAAAATTTAATGCCAATTTTTTAACATTACTAAAAGTGACCAGTAAAAGGCTCTCCTACACCAAAAGCAAAAACAAGGGAAAACTGCCATAAAGGCTGGTACAGAATCATTTATCTTTGAAGCTTGTACACTGAAATGATTCTAATCTTCCTGGTAATCGTCTGTCGGGTTCAGGCCACAGCACAAAGAGTGAGATAAGTTTCCCAACCCCTGTTTATCACTATAGCCAACAATCTTAATTTCTTCAAAAAGCTGAATAACTTCTTACTGGAAACTACATAGGCTTCCCCATACCTTTGGAGGCTTTAGGGGTGCAGGCCTCAATTCAGAAGCAGTAGGTAGGCTTAACCACTGTTCTTATGCAAGAGCCTTGAAAGAATTCAGCCCGCTACATGGCCAACTAGATTCCCACACAAATCAGCCTGTCTCTTCCTCCTTTTCTGTTCCTGAGGCTACAAGAGGCTAGCTAAATTGACCCCAGAGAGATTCTCTAAAGCAACAGTAAAAGAAGAAACAAGCATCCCTCAGTCCTTCTTCAGGCACACAGTGGACAGCACTTCTTCTGGTACCTGCCAAGTTTGGTTGTATTCTGAAGGGCAGAGAATGGGAATCCATTTATGTAATTCAACCTGAGTAGGAAAGTACCAAGGCCCTGATTTATACTTTTTGGTGCAAAACTGCACTAACACTAAATGTTTAGCACCGGTTTGCACCATTTCTGGGCTGGGCACCATATTTATGGAATGGTGCAAACCGGTGCAAAGGGTAGGCTAGCATAAAAAACTAATGAGGTTAGCCGGGTGGGGGAAACATCCTGAACAACTAGGTCTAAACCACTACTTGCCTGAACCACTACTGCTAAACAACTAAAAAGTCTCTACAACTAAGTACTGAACAACTACTGTCTAAACAACAATTGTGCCTGAATAACAATTGCCTGAACAACTAATTTTAAGGTAAGGTTTTCCTTTAGGTTTTTATGGTTTATTAGTTGTTTAGAATATATATATATATTAGTTGTTCAGGCAATAGTTATTCAGACACAATAGTTGTTCAGACAGTAGTTGTTCAGTACTTAGTTGTAGAGACTTTTTAGTTGTTTAGCAGTAGTGGTTTAGGCTATAGTTGTTTAGGACCTAGTTGTTCTGTCACATATTCGCCGGGTGGGGCTGGCGGTATGGAAGAAGGGGGTTTGCACCAAAAAAAAATACATTAGGCAGGTTAGAGCAAAAACAATGACTCTTAACAGCCTAGCGTCATTTTCTGACGCAAAACCATCCATACCACATGACTCCTGTCCTAGAAAAGACAGGAGTCATACGCACCACCCCAAAGGCCGGCACAGGGGACCAGGGTCCCCTGGTCATGGCCATTGCACCCTGTGCCATGTAGGAGGGCTCATTTAAGTGCCCCCATTGGCACTTTAGAAAACAAATACCTTTACTTACTTATACTTAACTGGGATGGGGGTCCCCCACCCTCTGCTGTCCCTCTGGTGTTGGTGGAGGGGGGTCCCTGGGGCCTGGGGAGGGCACCTGTGGGCTTATTCCATGGTGTTCAACCATGGAAATAGGCCCCTGGTCCCCTAACTCCTGCCTTGACCCAGGTGTTAGATAATGGTGCAAAGTAAGCTTTGCACCATTATTTGACCTCTCCTCCCCCGTGCATGATTTTAGCACAGGGAGATAAATATGGCGCTAAGGCCATAGAGTAATTTTTTGCACAGAAACGCCTGCTTTGCATCTCATTGACGCAAAGTAGGTTTCCATGTCCCAAAAATTACTTTAACTCCATAACTTTGGTGCTAGACAGGTCTAGCGCCAAAGTATAAATAAGGAGTTAGTTTTGCACCGAATTTACTTTTAAAAATATGATGCAAATTTGGCGCAAAATAAGTATAAATATGCCCCCAAATTCTAACCCAGTCACAAAATAATTTCAAAAGTCCAGCCGCCCTACTTTTTCAACAGTTTATGTTTGCTTCCCCGTAGGCCAACTCAGACTGCTCTGCTCTAGGTTTTTTTTAAACAGCATAAACATTGTCCTTCTGTCTAAAGCGTTTACATTCCACCCAGGGCCTGCCTTATTGAAATTAGGTCCTCCTATGCCAACCCTCCCTGCTAAGTTCTAAATAAAGGTTCCTCCTGACAGGGAGCAAAGACAAGATATCGCCAAATGATCTGTGTTCAAAACCTTGCTCATATTAGCCTCTGTTTATAGTAAACAAGTGAAAGGGTCATGGCCCCTTATGATGCCATCTGTATTTGTTTCCACTTTCCACATTCAAGGATAAGTGGCCAGTAATTGCTTCTCTAAACCACCCTGTTCTCAGGGCAGCTGTATTGTCTCTTGGACATGGGCCACATCAGTTTACTAATGATTTATTTCTGCTAAATGTTCCAGATTGCATAAGGTAAGTTTTTTTTAAGGTTACCTAGTTATCATATTTAGTGAACATCTACTACCATCATTCCACTAGTTTGGGATAAATATTAAAATAAACTTTGAAAGCAATATAATAATGTTTCTGCATCCTGATTTGTAACTTTTTATCACAAATATGCTGCTGTCATAGGAAAAGCCACTGTAGTCTTCTGTCAAAGCAATGGACTCCCTAACCTTTGTCTCCAGCTTCCATGCAGGAGCTTTGTGAATCACTCCATACCCTCTTTAGCAGTTGAGCACTCCAGATGTGGAGAAAAAGATAAACTCCTGACTCCTGATTCCTGGTGAACATCATGCGACATCTGGCCTGGATTTCACTCACTGTTAAGATTCCTATACACTGGTGCTATGCTGATTTCTATGCATGGGTGTTGTGCTGCTGTCCTTATGGAGCAAGTAGAAACAGGTTAAAACAAGGCACTGATCACCTGGAAAAACAAAACTATTGCAAACAAACCCTTCAGGTACTCTCTGTCAGACTGCCTGTCTGATTGCCTCTGTTCTTTTATTCTCCATTAGTGGTTGTCTTATTTTTATTATTATATCCAACTACAGCCAAAATGTACTGTCTTTAGATTTCAATTGCTCACTAAACACCACTAATTTACATCCAGTAGTTAATCTAGTCATTTATTAGCTGGGACTATGAATTTGGCCTGTTAATGCACAAGTAAGTACTGCTGAACATCAAGGGGCATAGTTACTAAATGTTCACACAGCGCAGGGTAGCAAGCAAAGTTGCTGCACTATGTTTTGTGAACTGAAGTGAGCTTAACAGTGCCATAGCTACTGAGATAAGGTGTTCTTCAGGTCTCTATCTGTGCTGGTGCACTTGAGGTTTTATAGCGCCAACACAGGAACTGTTGCACCATGTGAACAGGTGCCTGCATTACTGGCAGGATTATTTTTGTGCAAGAAGGGATACCTTTCTACACAAAAACAATCCTATGAGGTAAATTTCTCTATCTGTGCATGATGCATAGAAAGAGGACATAATGAGGAGAAATTCACATATTTCCCATTGTTACACCATGGTTGGGGTGGCATACAATTTTGGTGGAATCCTAGGTTTTTTAATTTCAGTAAATCTGGAATTGTGTCAAATTTAGAACTCTTTCTGTGGTGGAGCCTCATAACCTGATACTCATTCACAGTAAAGTCATGGTAAATGGACAGCACGTGTCTACCACCAATGTCTGCCTTTTAAGATAAGGATGCTGTGGTGTAGCAAGCATAAGAGGTGCTTAGCTGGTTACCCATGAACACATGTGTGTACATGTGTTGGGGCTCTGCATGGAAGATTCCTGTTGTGCACAGTTTAGGAACTGTGCACAGGTAATCTGGTGAAGAAGGGACTCTGCAGGATTGGGTACTGACCTGGGATAAGCTTTATAATGATGGTGTACACATACAGGGAAAGCCTGTGTGGTTTACTGTCTTGTCTTCAGTGACACTTATGGGGAAAGCTGCCTTAGCGTGCAGTTCTGGTTTCCCTTGGTCTACAGACACCAGAATCATACTGATTTACAGTGGAACCTATGTGAAACAAACAATTCTGCAAAGTCCGAAGATATATCTGAACAGCTGATGGATCATATTTCTCTGGCTCAGCTCAGGATCAGAGCCCATGCCTTTTGTCATCCTGCTAGGCTGGATTTATTACATTTCTCTCTAGAAGCAGGAATAAAGGTCCCACCCACACAAAAGGAGCAATTAATAGTGTTTAAGTCAGTTCCTGAAAATGAAAGTGGTGGGACGGGCTGCTCTGCATCAATCCACCAGCAGTCACTCTGAGCCAGGAAAAGGGCCCGTCCAAGCCCACTAAACACAGGAAGGGGCTCAGACGTCTGGGGCCAAACCAGGAGGGAGACGCCTTTGAAGTTTTGCTGGGGGTGTCCCTGGCAGTGATGATACCAAGAGGTGGAGCTGAGGCCTCGAGAGCAGATGTGGCAAGTAACTCCTATCTGACATCATTTTAAACTATCACAGCAGGTTGAGCAGGAAGGTTGGGACAGGCACAGAGAGGTGATGTAGCACACCAGGATAGGCCAGAGGTGTATCAGTGCTGGAACCACCCATCCTCGCTTAACAGTTCCTGCACAAGCGAGAGAGCTCTGTCTTGGGTGTGCTTTTCTACTGGACACTGGAAATGGAGGCAGCCGTCATGGTCATTTGGAAGAAAGAACCCCCTGATGACCATCTGGACTAAGGACTCTGACTGTAATTGACCAGAGGACCAGGGTGGCACTCCCCAGGACCAGGGAAGCTTGTACTCTGACACACCCTGAGGACCAGTTGAAGGAAAGCCTGGGCTTCTGCGCTGAGGAGGAGAGTAGCCCAGAAGAAAGCAAAGAGAAATTCTGAAGCAGGAAGCCAGAGAAACCAGAATCACCTTAGAATCCAAAATGGCTAAAGAGAGGAGTGCCCCATATTGCCATGCAAGGCCTGCTCAATTTAAAAAGTAAATCACTCATTTTTGGCTTGTGCTGGCCCCAGGAGGAGGGGGTCACCATCATAAGGCATCACAAGTATGTGAGGAGCTTCAGGAGGGGCACAACCTCTCCCCAAAAGGATTTCCAGAGTCCCCACCCTAAGTTGGGTGGCACTCTAAAAATATTACATTTCAGGATTTTCAAGCACTCCACCGGCTGGGGCACGTGTTCGTCAGTTAGGAGTGTTGCAACCTCTTAGGCAAAGTCTATGGCAGTAGTCTTTGTGGCGTCAAGGGATTTAACATGAGTTTTCATGCTGCACTCTGCAATTGCATGTGTTGTGATTATAAACGTAATGCTCTTTAGGGGCTATTTTTTTATTGCGGCATTCATGCAAAAAGTTATGACGAGTGCATAAATCATCCAAACATGCATAGACATTTTCTCATGTGAATGTTTTAATTGAATAATGATGCTGACAACCAATTAAGTACGTTCATTCAAAGTTATAATTAACTACTGTATTTTAATACACGCAAATACTTTATTGTGATTTATTGATCTAGATCCCTCTTTGGGAAGGGTAAGAGTGTAAATTGCTGCATAGTATTGAGTAGCGGGTGTGAAATAAATGTACATTTTCCTTTTTCAAAAGAGAATTCACAGACTGAACAATCATTTATTGAGTGTTATAATTGTGATAACTAGCCCACACCAGCTCCATTGAGTAGGCCTTGAACTGTTCTGCTTTGCTACCCTTAGAGAGTCAAGGGCTACGATAGGGTGTTTGGTTCCCAGTTGAGGACAAACATGGACACATTACTTGTGCAGGCCACCCAACGAACTACCCATGTTCTTGCAATATTATTAACCCACCACTCGGTCTGACCCTGGCAGACAGAGTGGAATTTTCGGCAAATAATTTCAACCTTCTACATGTGGCAGGGCTATAGCCTCAATTTATTTGTAAAACATTACAAGACAATAAATCTGGTTCAATCAGATGGTACATAATGACTGGCAAATTCCTGGAAATAAGCACTTGTGAACAAACATTATTCACCTCCTGCTATTATGTATATGTAATATTCCATTCAGTGATCTACCTAGTCAAGACCAGCTGGAGTTTAGCATTTCTACTCATGACTTCTTGTCTTGTTGTTTTTCAACATCATCAAATTCTTCTAAAAGCAACTTTGTGTAAGTCTCTTAATATCATCCCTGTCATGTTCATTAACCCACAGTGGAATTTCAAGAAAACTGATGCAGAGGGAAATCATTGTAAGACTGGCTGAGAAAACTGGAAGTAATTCAAACCTACTGCCTGGCCTCACCAACCATATATTGATCAAGGTCCAAGATGCACTAAGCTACAAACCTTTTTCTATGAGCAGTCTTAGACAATATATAGACCTGGAAAATGAATTGTGATTCACCAAATATCTTTAAGTAGGCATGGCTATCTCCAAGAGTAAGTTTGAGTTTTATGTGAACTGACATGTTTACTCATGGAAAACGTTTTGTGAACCAGGTCCATGAATAAGCATGTATTACTGATGGTAAATTGTGAGCAAATCACTCTTGTACCATACTACAGTTGGTATATGATCTAACTTTTAGAACTACTTCCTTAGTGTAACCTCTGTAGGTAGCACATTGTCGTTGAAAATTGGTGCTTAGCTGCCTACACAGAATGGGATCCTGATATGGCTCTGTGTCTAGTATCTCATGATTTAGGATAGCAATTTACATTATACATTCAATGTCCCATATTTAATAGTGTACGCATGTATCTTTTTATGGGCCTATGGTGCTTCATTGTAACTACAGCAATTTCAATAATTCAGTAAATGAACCCTTCAACAAATAAAACAACTAAATACATAAATATCTAAACAAATAGAATGGTCAAAAGCAATGGATCTAAAATGAGGTGGAATTATACTTTTATCTCTAAATTAGTTACAAGAGTGAACAGAAGCCAGAAACTAGAAGAGTTCAGGGCCTATTGTTAATTCACAACCAGAAACGAGATAACATTGTTACATGAACAATACTAAAATGGACAGAATTATCGACAATAAAGTCAAATGTAAAATGTAATGGTCCTTTCCATTAGATGGAACCCCAATTCAAAATTTTAGACTAGTGCTTCTGTTATTTTAAACACATTTGAAGGTACTGTTGGATTGAATTACATTATTTTGTTCTACGTCTTTTGATTGCCAAAAGCATGCAAGCATATTTTGTAATCCTCTATCGCCCTTCCCCTAAAACTGTTCTGTTGGTTCAATGAAAAATAGCATGTCTCATGGACAAAGTTTAATGGGGAGGGTCATGCAGTCATGGAGGAAGTCTTAACTCAGAAAGTAACCCATTTTATGGTTCAGTGGTGACATCCAGAATCAACCTCCAGGTTCCCTGTCTGTTTTTTCTTGCTTTCTCAGTGTCATGTTTTCTTCATTGGGTAGATGGTGATGGTGTGCCTGCCCATACTCTTGTCCTCTCCTTGAGCATATTTGTTTTTTTTTTAGCTTAGAATGTGGTGGGGTGAGGACGGAGTAGCATGAGATGTGATGTACCCATGGCAATATACTTGTATTTCATCACATCATTTAAATTCTGTTCCTTGTCCTACATCTACTTGGGTTACAAAGCTTGGGGTCTGGGTACCAATTTCCTCATTAAATTATCAACATCTCTAAGTTATGCAGTTAATACTGGCTGCTGAAAATGACATTAGCAATATTATGGGCTGAAAGAGATCTACATAACTTATTTCAAAATTCAAAAAAATTGTGTGTAATTTTGAAGACATATTCCTTATCTTACTTTGCAGACCATGTGAAGGAATATTGACATTTTCAGTTTAGGAGGGAGTACATTGTAAATTTGATTCATAATAGAGAGGCAAACCCATGCCTTGGAGGTAAAATTACAATTAAGGCAATTGTGTCACCACAAGTGGTAAACTTTTTAAGTTTGATGCATACCAGCAAACTGACTATATAAACATTAACACATATTCTAGTATCAAAAAGTCTAAAATCCAATGCTATTTTATTTTTTAAACTACTGCTTTTTTATATTTCTATAACATTTCGGAATATTACATTTGAGAACATTTTATCAGAGCAAATGCCATCTTAAAAAATTTACCTAATCTACAACTTAAAATATAGGCCATCACTACAACCCTGGCGGTCGGTGTTAAAGCGGCAGTAATACCGCCAACAGGCCGGTGGTACAAAAAATTGAATCACGACCACAGCGAAAACCGCCAACACAGACAGCCACTTTAACACTCCTACGGCCACGGCGGTAGCAACAAACAGAGCGGCGGTCACTACCAACAGACAGGCGAAAGACGATGTACCGCTCACAGTATTACAAGGCAATAATCCGCCAGCTTTTCTGGGGTGGTATCAACGACATCAAAAGCACTGCGGAAACAGTACACAGAAGGGAAACCACTCACCTTTCAACATTCAACAAAGAACTAGGATGCCATGGAGCCCGAACTACAGGTCCTGCCGATGCTGGTGTATCTGCTAATACACCAGGAACATCAAAGAAGGCGGCAGCAACGACCACGGTGAGTACTGCACCTAGCACACAGGGGAGGGGGGGAGAAAAAGAGAGTGACACACACACGCAACACGCAACACCCCCACCCCCACCCTCACCCACAACACCATACACACAAACACATGCAGCAACATTACAAGTACACCCCGTAACACCCAGGAAGAATGCAAGGGCAAAAATTATTGAGTTAAATCATCGATATTTAGAAAATGCAGATAAAGTTAACGATTGTAAACAACAGTATATACAAATATTTACAATATGTACAGAGGGCTGTGTACTGTCCTTAGCAAATGTCCGTGGACCAGTGGGCCAATAAAACAGGTGTGAAGCCCACACTTGACTCCTGCCTCAAAACAGAAAGAACACTGCAGGGGCATCAGGTCGAAATCACACAGGCACCTCAGGGGGAAGAGCAGGTGGGGGCACCTCAGCCAAAAGATGGTACTACGCCACTGCTCCTGGAGGGGGCAAAATGCCCACTGCTTGGTCCTGGGGAGTGCAAGGCCACAGTCTCTCAAGTGGGTGGTTTGTCCACTGTTTGGTCCTGGGGAGTGCAAGGCCACAGTCTCTCAAGTGGGTGGTTTGCCCACTGCCTGCTCCTGGGGAGTGCAAGGCCACAGTCTCTCAAGTGGGTGGTTTGCCCACTGCTTGGTCCTGGGGAGTGCAAGGCCACAGTCTCACAAGTGGGTGACATGTTCCACTGGTGCTGGAGGGGGCTTAGTGCCCAGTGTGCTTCATCCTGCCAAGGAAAGGGTGAGTGGATGCATATCTCCACTGGTTCTGGAGGGGGCTTTGCGCCCAGTGTGCTCCATCCTGCCAAGGGAAGGGATAATAGATGCATATCTCCACTGGTTCTGGAGGGGGCTTTGTGCCCAGTGTGCTTCATCCTGCCAAGGAAAGTGATAGTGGATACATATCTCCACTGGTTCTAGAGGGGGCTTTGTGCCCAGTGTGCTTCATCCTGCCAAGGAAAGGGATAGCGGATGCATATCTCCACTGGTTCTGGAGGGGGCCTTGTGCCCAGTGTGCTTCATCCTGCCAAGGAAAGGGATAGTGGATGCATATCTCCACTGGTTCTGGAGGGGGTCTTGTGCCCAGGGATGCTGCACTTGGGGTGTGGCAGTTCCCATTTCCTCACCTGGGTGTTGAGCCATGAGATGTGCAGGGAACAGGTAGCATGATACTCCATGGAGGCAGAGCCACACTCCATCCTGCGGCGACCTAGGCTGCAAACTGCTGGTAGTGCTGGTGCAGGTGGTGGTGCTTCAAGTGGTGGGTGGAGGATCCAAGCCGCCTCCTGCATCCCCGGATGCCTGCCCACTGGGGATGCTGCTGATGACAGATGTAGTGGCACTGGCTGGGCATGTGGCAGTGCAGATGGCGGCGCAGGTGGCGGTGCTTGTGGCTGTGTCTGCGGCGGAGATGCTGCCGGTGCAGGTCGTGGTGCAGGTGCTGGTAGTAGTGGAGGGACACACCGGGCCATCTCCTGCAGCCTCAGACGGCTGCCCACTGGGGATGATGATGCTGACTGTTGTTGTGGCAGTGGCAGTGCAGATGGCGGTGCATGTGGTGGGGCAGATGGCGGTGTAGGTGGTGGTGCCTTCCACGGTACAGTTTGCCGGGCTGTCAGTACTTATGGTGGGCACCAGTCCCTCACCTGGAGGGTCCGAGGCCTGAAGTGCCTTGCCCTGGGATCTCTTGCCCTTCCCCACCTTGCCAGACACTGCTGGGACCTTGGCACTGGCAGATGCAGTTTTGGAGGAGGCCTTACTGGTTGGGTCCTGCTTTTTGGCCGTGCTGCTTGCTGGCACCCTCTTCACCTTGGCAGGTGGCGGAATGGGTTGGTCCTTTGCAGGGTCGCTGGCACACTGGCAGCCCTGACGGGTGCCCCCTTTAATCCCCCGGGACTTGCAGGTACCACCGCGGACCCCAACTTGGTGGCTGAGGTGCTGGCCTGGGATCTTGACACCCTGGCCCGAGGGGAAGGACTGGGGGAGGTGTGGGGAAGAGGTCAAAGTTAGCATGGAAAAGTTTTTTAGACACACTGGGACGGGAAGATGGAGAAGGTTTGGGAGTGGAGGAAGTGGGAGTGTCTTTCTGCTGAGTTTGGGTGAAGGTGCATGGGCTGGATGCTGTTGTGAGGTGGATGGCTGTTGAGTGGGTGGGTGCTTGCGTTTGTGTACTTTGGGAGGAGGGGTCACAGACATACTGGGAGAGGACACAGGGGACGTGTGCATGGTTGTGGGGGTGTTGATTGCTCGTGAGGGGTGTATAGTGATGGGCGTGCTGGTGATGGAGGTAGTGGATGAGAATGTAATGCATGCAGTTGTGAGTGGAGACGAGACTTGGGTGGACGAAGAGGAGGAGGGGGACACAGTGGAGACAGTGGATGTTGCTGTGTCTGCATGGGCATGGTGCTTGTGTGAGTCCCTTTGAGATGAGGTGTGGTGCTTATGTTTGCCTGAGCCAATTTTGTGTGTTGATTTGGGTGAATGCTGGTCTGAAGGTGTGCTTGGGATAGGTTGGGGTTGAGGGGATTGGAACTGGGTAGAGGAAGTTGGAGGGGGGAGGATAGACACAGGGACAATGGCTGCCATCAGTGCTGAGGACAGAGCCTGAAATGCTCTCTGTTGGTCTGCCACACCAGAGTGAATGCCCGCCAGGTATGCATTTGTTTGTTGGAAATGCCTCTCAACACCTTAGATGGCATTCAGAATGGTTGACTACCCAACAGTGAGGGATCTCAGGAGGTCAATAGCCTCCTCACTGAGGGCAGCAGGGCTGACTGTGGCAGGGCCTGAGGTGCCTGTGGCGAAGGAGATGCCCACCCTCCTGGGCGAGCGGGCACGGGAAACACGCTGAGGGGCTGCTGGGAGGGTGGTGCTGATATGGGGGGTAGCGGCGGTACCTGTTGTTGGGGTGGGCACAGAGGTGTCTGCCACCGCCAGGGAGATTCCATCAGAGGAGGAGTCGCTGTCACTGGTCTCCGCTCCTGTCCCAGTCGTGGTGCTCTCCTTGCCCTCCGTCCTACTGGTGCCTTCACCCTCAGTGGATTCGCCCTCATGGGTCATGTGGGATGCAGCTCCCTCCGTCGCCAATGCCTCTGCTCCTCTGCCAGATGATGCTAATGCACACAAGGACAGGGTGACAAAACAAAAAGGGGGGGAGAGACAGAGGATACACCTGGTCAATGCCAGCAACACCACTACCGTTGGCATACACAACACACAGTGATTAGCCCTATGCACTAGGCCATGCCCAACCAGTCACTAAGGTAGTTACAAGCCCATGGGCTACAGTGGCTAACGCCAGCATCTGCACACCTGACACCCACAGGACCTTGCCCAGTAGTATATGCCCACTTATGCCATTGGGTTTGGAGTGTTTCAGAGCCTGCACTCAAGGGACCTACCCTGCCATGATCGCCCTGGCCTAGGGTCACCCACAGCCCACATACCCAACCCAGCTACCTCCTAAAGCGTGCAAAGTCAGGAATCAGAATCTGTACACGCCCCCTTTTGGCTGCTGTGATGCCCTCAAGTGCCCATCCAACTCCGGATAAGCCACCACCATGATGCGGAACATCAGGGGGGGTCATGATGCGAGGGCACCCCTTCCACTTTTGAGAGGCCAGCCCCAGCTGGGCCTCTGCCATTTTCATTGTCCAGCGGCGCAAGTGAGTGAGTTGTTAGAAAATGGCAGTCACGTCCACGGCGGTGCATACCATCACCGCCGGCATACATCACCATTGGCTCCTGGAACCCATAGGGCCCAATAATAACCAATGCGAAGTTGCACGGCGGTCATCGACTGCCTACCGCGACAGCGCACAACGCCAGCATACTTACCTCATTTCCACTTGTCCTTCCTCACAGGTCAGGCAGCTGCCATTTCAGGGGGCACATGGCATGGCACCTAACTGCGTCACAGCAGACATTGGCCCATCAACTGACTCTCGACTTCACATACTGCTTCTGTGACCTAACTTCAGCAACAGTTGTGCATTCTATGTGGAAATATGACCTCTGCTCACTGTTCTCCTCCATAGGCTACAACTGCTGAGGCAGATGATGAGATGGTGGCATCCTCCGGTGTACAGACCCCTGGTGAACCTGTCAACAATGGAGGACAGACACATTATCATTACATACAGACTTGATCGTGCCACAATTCAAGAGCTGTGTGCACAATTGGAGCCAGACCTGATGTCAGCTATCCGCCAGCCCACAGGAATCCCCCCTCCAGACAACCACACGGCCCTCAAGGATGCTACACGCAAACACCACCAACTCATCAGGCTAGCAAAAAGATCCTCCTTCAAAACCCGCCTAGAAAACAACGCCCACGACTGCAAAGAACTTTTCAGCATCATAAAAGAACTCTCCAACCCTAACGCCACCATCAACGACATCACCCCCTCCCAAGAACTTTGTGAGGCCCTAGCATCCGCCTTCCACCAAAAAATCACGGACATCCACGACAGCTTCAACTCCCCTCAAACTCCAGATGCTCCTACCCCAACCACCACGAACTCCACCCGCTCCAGCCGACTGACCTCCTGGACCAACATCAGTGACAACGAAACCCGCAAGATCATGAACTCCATCCACTCCGGACCACCATCAGACCCCTGCCCACACCACATCTTCAACAAAGCAGACGCGGCCATTGCACCACACCTACGGAAAGCCATCAACATCTCCTTTGAAATTGCAAGATTCCCAGACAGCTGGAAACACGCCGAAATCAACGCCCTCCTCAAAAAACCAAAGGCGGACCCCAAGGACCTGAAAAACTTCCGTCCTATCTCTCTGTTCCCGTTCCCGGCGAAGGTCATCGAGAAAATCGTCAACACTGAGCTCACTTCGTACCTCGAAGACAACAACATCCTCGACCCCTCCCAGTCCGGCTTCAGACGCAACCACAGCACCGAAACCGCCCTCCTCGCCGCCACAGACGACATCAGAAGCCACCTTGACAATGGAGAAACATCAGCCCTCATCCTCCTAGACCTATCAGCCGCCTTCGACACCGTATGTCACCACACCCTAAAATCCCGCCTCCAGGCAGCAGGAATCCAGGACCAGGCCCTCGAATGGACTGCATCCTTCCACACCGACAGAACCCAAAGAGTCCGCCTCCCCCCGTACCAATCCAAAGCCTTCAACATCATCTGCGGCGTACCCCAGGGCTCATCCCTCAGCCTGACGCTGTTCAACATCTACATGGCCCCCCTCGCACAAGTGGCCCGTCAGCACAACCTCAACATCATCTCCTACGCGGACGACACCCAACTCATCCTCTCTCTCACCAAGGACCCGCACACCACCAAAACCAACCTCCATGAGGGACTAAAAGCCATTGCCGACTGGATGAGAGACAGCCAGCTAAAAACAAACTCGGACAAAACAGAGGTCCTCATCCTTGGGCGCACCCCCTCTGCCTGGGACAACTGATGGTGGCCGACCACGCTGGGTCCCCCACCGACAGCGCACAAAACCTCGGCTTCACCCTCGACTCTTCACTCTCCATGTCAAAGCAGGTCAGCGCCATCTCCTCCTCCTGCTACAACACCCTCCGCATGCTTTGCAGAGTTTACAAATGGATCCAAACAGAAACAAGAAAAACAGTAACCCAAGCCCTCGTCAGCAGCAGACTTGACTACGGCAATGCCCTCTACACCGGTATCTCATCCAAACTCCTACAATGCCTCCAACGCATCCAAAACACCTCCGCCCGACGCATCCTCAACATCCCTCGCCACTGCCACATCACACCCCACCTAAGAGACCTTCACTGGCTCCCCGTCAACAAGAGGATCACCTTCAAGCTCCTCACCCACGCACACAAGGCACTCCACAACACCGGACCAACATACCTGAACAACAGACTCAGCTTCTTCACCCCCACCCGGCATCTCCGCTCCGTAAACCTCGCCCTTGCCTCCATCCCCCACATCTGGCGCAAATCTTCAGGCGGCAGATCATTCTCATACCTCGCCGCCAAGACCTGGAACACCCTCCCGTCGGATCTACGACAGACCCAGGACCTTCTTTCCTTCAGAAAACTCCTCAAGACTTGGCTCTTTGAGCAGTAGCAGCACCCCCCCACCCCCCCAGCGCCTTGAAACCCTTACTGGTATGTAGCGTGCTTTACAAATTAATTGATTGATTGATTGATAGTGCAGGTTCTGTCAGTGCTTCATTTCCTGGCAATTGGTTCATTTCAAACTACAGAGGCCATGGCATCATGAATGTCTCAGCCAATGTTCTCCAACGTGTTGACCAGAGTTCTGTCTGCCCTGCTGAAACACATGCGCAGCTACATCGTTTTCCCCCAAGTGGAGGATTTGGCCACAGTGAAAGCTGACTTCTATGCCCTGGGGATATCCCCAACATCATTGGTGCCATTGATGGTACACATGAGGCATTTGTTCCCCTCCCAGAGAAATGAACAGGTTTACAGAAATAGAAAAAGCTATCACTCGATGAATGTGTAGATGGTGTGTTTGGCGGACCAGTACATCCCCCATGTGAATGCCATATATCCTGGCTCTGTGCATGATGCCTATATCTTGAGGAATAGCAGCATCCCTTATGTGATGGGCCAATTCCAGAGGCACCGGGTGTGGCTGATCAGTGAGCCAAAGGTCCCCATCCACTATAGGAAGGTGTCTGGGTATGGGGTTGTCCCTAAGGGTTAGTGTGTGTCTAGCAGTTGTCCCTCGATATTTACAGGAGACTCTGGTTACCGCAACCTCTCATGGCTACTGACCCCAGTGAGGAATCCTAGGACAAGGGCAAAGGAACATTACAATGAGGCACGTGGGTGTACAAGGAGGATTATTGAGAGAACCTTCGGCCTCCTGAAGGCCAGGTTCCGGTGCCTCCATCTCACTGGTGGATCCCTGTACTACTCACCCAAGAAGGTGGGTCAGATCATCGTGGCATGCCATATGTTGCACAACCTGGCCTTGAGAAGTCAGGTGCCTTTTCTGCAAGAGGATGAGCCTGGAGATGGTCTTGAGGCAGAGGTGGAGCCTGTGGACAGTGAAGAAGAGGAGGCAGATGAAGAAGATGTGGACAACAGAACAAACATTATACAGCAGTACTTCCAGTGACACACAGGTAGGAGACTGTAACTCAAATTTACATTACAGTAAACTTTTGGACATTGTACATGGCATCCTTTTACCCTCTGTCTATGGATACTGACTGTTCCCTTTGGAATCACTATTTTCAGATCTGTGTACCCCATTCTGGCTACTGCTATATGTACTGCTGCCAACCAAAGGTCATCCTGTGGTATATTTCACTGAACATAGACGTTGCAATGCTTTGATAATGTTGTAATAATACATCTTTATAATCCTTACACTGACTCCGGTATGATTTCTGTTTCAAGGGTGTTTATTTTCTGTGCAAAATAGTATGGGGGTAAGTGCAAGGGGCTGGGGTGATGGTGGAGGAATGTCCAGTTAGAGTCCAGTCTATTGGTATCACAGGTGCATTGTCCAATGGGGCATTGGAAGTGGAGCAATGGCAGTTCAAGGTGGACAGGGTGACATAGTGGGACAGAAGGGTGACAATGAGGAGAGTCTTATTTCCTGGTGTGGGTCTTGGCAATGTTGTCTGGCTTCTGCCTAGATTGCAGGGACCGTTTGCAGGGTGGTTCTCCTTCTGCAGGGGGTGGGGCACTGGTGGCCTGTTGGGCCTCCTGTCCACTAGCGCCGGCAGAGGTGGAAGGCTGTTCCTCAGTTTGGCTAGTGTCAGGGGCCCTTTGTTGTGCCACTCCCTCCCTCACGGTCTTGCCCATTTCAGCCAGCACCCCTGCAATGGTGACCAGGATGGTATATATTTTAGTTAGGTCCTCCCTGATCCCCAAGTACTGTCCCTCCTGCAGCGGCTGGGTCTCTTGTAACTTGGCCAGTACCTGGCCCATGGACTCCTGGGAATGGTGGCATGCTCCCAGGTTTTTTGAGAGTGCCTTGTGGGGGGTCAGTTCCCTGGGCCTGTCCTCCCCCTGTCACACAGCAGTTCTCCCAGCTTCCCTGTTGTCCTGTGCCTCTGTCCCCTGAACCGTGTGCCCACTGCGACTGACCCCAGGTCCCTGATCGTCTTGTGTTTGTGGGGTTGCCTGGGGTCCCTGTAGTGGCGGACACACTGCTGATTGACGTGTCCTGGGGACAGTGGCATGGGCCCGCTGGGTGGGTGCTGTGCTGGTGTTTCCTGAGGTGGGAGGCTCTGTGGTGGTATGGGACTGTGGCAGGGTAACCGACTGTCCAGAGGTCCCTGATGGGCCAGGTTGGTCATCGTGATCCAGGTGTGCAGAGCTGCTGTCATCACTGTGGGCCTCTTCTGGGGGGGGGCTGGATGTAGCTGGCACCTCCTCTCCGGTGACGTTGGGTAGTGGTCCTGTTGGGATACAAATGCATTGTTAATGTATTTGTGTGTGTCATCTTGTGCAATGGGTGTGTTTCCCTGTATGATTGTGCTTTCCTGTTGGCTTGGCCTTGTGTGAGTGGTGATCTTGTGGGCTGGGTGAGTCGCTCTATTGGGCATGCTGGGATGATGGGTGTCCATGCAGTTCTGTGATGAGGTCCATGCATTGTTGTTGCATACAGGGCTTGGTATTGGGATGTGTGGGTTCTCATGGTGGGGTATATGTGAGGTGTTGGAGTGATGGGGTGAGGGTAGGGGTAGGAGTTTCTGATGGCATGCAGGTAGGGTGGGGGATATAATAGTTCAGATTTGACTTACCAGAGTCCAGTCCTCCTGCTACTCCTGCGAGGCCCTCAGGATGCATGATCGCCAAGACTTGCTCCTCCCATGTTGTTAGTTGTGGGGAGGAGGTGGGGGTCCAACGCCAGTCCTCTGTACAGCAATCTGGTATCTTGAAACCACAGAACGTACCTTCCCCTGTAGGTCGTTCCACCTCTTCCTGATGTCATCCCTTGTTCTTGGGTGCTGTCCCACGGCATTAACCCTGTCCATGATTCTCCGCCAGAGCTCCATCTTCCTTGCAATGGAGATCTGCTGCACCTGTGATTCAAATAGCTGTGGCTCTACCTGGATGATTTCCTGCATCATGACCCTTAGCTCCTCCTCAGAAAACCTGGGGTGTCTTTGGGGTGCCATGGATGTGGTGTGAGTGATATGTGTGAGGATGTGTGAGGTGATGTGTGGTGATGTGTTGGGCTGTATACTGTGATGTGTGTGGGTGGTATATGGGTGATGGTGTTCTGTGCCTCTGAATGAGTGTGTGCTCTTTGCTTGTCTCTCTGTGCTTGGTCTCTGTTTTGTTCGCTGTAAGGGGTTGTAGGTAATGTGGGTGGGTGGGTGTTTTATAGTGGTATGAGTGTAAGGGTGTGGTGTGTGTATGTGTGTCAGGTGTGTATCTTGAATTGTCCAATGTGGTGTGGTTTTGTAAGTATGTGTGCATTTTGAGTGCAGCAGTGTGTACCACCAATGGTTTACCGCGGTTGAAAGACCGCCGTGTTGATTCGTAGGTCGTGATACTGTGGGCTTATTCCTGTTGGAGTAACGGTGTGGGTTCTGCTATTGCCAGTTTGTCACTGACCTTTGGTGTGGCGGACTTGTGTGGGTGTCTGTATTGTGGAGAATTTCTATGTGTGGGTCATAATACTCGTGGCAGATTACCTCTGTGGTCACGGTATCTTGGTGGCTGTCGGCACGGTGGTAGACAGCATTTACCGTCAGGGTTGTAATGAGGGCCATAGTCTCTACATGTCATCATCTATCCCACAATTTATTTAATTTTGGGTATCTAAGTACTGCTAAAAGATGATAATAAGAATTGTAAATGTTCCTTGGATAGATGGGTGCAGAAAAATAGAATTGGGCCTCATTTTTACGGATGAGATGTTTTGGCCCAATTCCAGCATACTCTAACAATTGTGGTTGTTGCTCCATCCTCATCCAGCACATCACTTCTCAAGTCTGTATATTACCTAAATATTTTTTGCCCATTCATCTAGTAGCTGTTGATGCTAAATGACTGTAAATTTCCACTCTCTCACAGTATGTGATATGAGAAAGACTTTTTCTAGAATTTTTTTTATTTTGTTATCTGTATTTTCCAATTTTTGGATGTCCTCCGACAAATTGCCCATCCTCTCCTCAAGTCCCTGCCACTTTAACATAAAAGCTCTAGTTGTAACCTAAAAGGTTTCTTCACATCAAATCTTTTATGATATGCTTTACTGTTCCCTTTTCTGCAAAGTAAAGGTTATGTAACTAAGCTAAGAACATGTGTATTACTTATGTCTAGTGTTTGTTATCTCTAGCTTTACACTTTATGCTGAATGTGCTGTTCCCTTGCACAATACTAGCCAATGTTTAGAAATTGATATCTATAGAATCTCATGAATCTGAATTTCTACGTTTTCAGGACATACTTTTCAATCTTAAAGCAAGATGCTTACTGACTTTATTTCTTATGTATATCTTAACATTTCAATTGATCTTCGACCAGTTTGGAGGTCAACCGTATAAAGAAACCCTGCTGCCACTTTTGAGTGGGCCACCATCTTTTAATAAGATCGATCATTGAAAGATTATTAGCAAATCTGACTGTTGGGTCCATATAACTTTGACCAACTTGTAGTTCTTTTCTACCTAATCTCCATACTTTCCTAATTTAATACTGTTTAGTCACATTAATGACTTAGTCCACTCAATCATCTCTGGAGCTCAAAAGAGTCATGTCAAGCATTATAGGATCATCTGTATAGAAGATACTATGCATTTGTCACCAACACAATTGGTAGATGGTTTCTTACTTTACTGAGAATTATAAGGGCATCAGCAATACATATAAAAAACAGTAGCAGCGCAAATATACACAGCTGATAAAGGTTATTTGGAGTTAATTGCTTGCGAATAAAAACCAGTTTTCTGCAATTTGTATCCTAGTAAATGAGTCTTCATGGATTCTCATGAGCAATGTTAATAAGGATGTGGAAATACCCCACGTATTTGTTTTTTACTACAACGTTTCTCCAGCTACCAAGTAAAAATCTGTTTGAGGTCAAGATACGTCACAAGTAGAAGTAGTAGAAATATTTTATTCGGTTGTTATCAGCAACAATAAAAGCACATATAAAACAACTTAACTGTATTAATGATTGAACTCAGTGGGTGGCATGCATCAGTCATTGATGGTAAAAGAAGGAGACGTATTCCCATATGAATTGTTCAAGGCTGTTAAAAAAGCTTTGTAAATGCATTTGTAAATAAAACACCTACGTAGTCATCTAAAAACACTTTTTGGCTTTCAATACCGAGCATAGATAAACTGCAATGCCATTGCAAATTTCAATTGATGGATGAGTTTGTAGGTACAGATAGGCCGGGCGACACTGACGTATTTGCAGAGATTTTAAAAGCGGTATTATTTGTTTTTCCTCTGGCTAATATACAATTTACAAAATAGCACTGTATGTATTGTACTTTGTATTGAGACGGAGTCGCATGGACAGTTTTCCAGTACAGCACTCCAGTCATTCTTTACAGAATAACTAACCAAGCAATGGAATGTCTCAAGTCTTAAGCGAATGAGAACAAAATGGTGCCTGGGGTTCAAAACATGCTGTAGATAAGGTTCCATGCCATCCTCCATCTGCATCAGTTGATTCCTCATTACACTACGTCAAGATATGTCACATGTAATTAATCCTTTTTTTCACTCACTCAATATATTTTTAGCCTACCTTGGTAGTAGCATACAACCACTCATAACTGTGTAATTCTCTCTGAAGTATATGTATTGCTTCAGTAGAATGTGATTTACCACTACTTATGTTTCAAAGAGACCCAGTATACACTGTGCAAATATTTTCTCTTTTTCCTGTGATGCCATTCAGGCTCCATACTTTTTTTGGTTCCTAATGCTTTCCTTCTTGTAGACGGGAATTGAATGCTACCCATCCAAGAAATTTTTGAAATGTGGTACAAATAGCATGGTCTGTTTACTAGAATTATGCTTTATTATTGAGGCATGTATTCAATCCGATCCCTGAGCTCTTGAATTTTCTTTATTTCTTATATCTATAACGAGTAGGATAATTCGACCAATCTTTCATTTTACTAATTCAAAATGTTCCCTAATTGGTGGTGTTTACTGCTTTGTGGAGTCCATAATCTTACATATACAACTGCAAACAAATTTATCATAGGAAAATCTGTGGGTTATTATAATTATGTGTCCCAGTAAAGTACTTGTTCACCCATTTTCAAATGTGCACCATGCAGATTACTGACTAACTAATCTACAACTTGTTTACAATTAGCTCAATTGCTTTCACAATATCTACTAGCTTTTTCCTCGCTTTTGTTTGTCTTTAAATACTGAGGATCTGTTCAGAATGTCAAAGCCTTTGTAAATATCTTCCGAAGCACTTCACACTGGGATTTATAGTATTTTTCCATTGCGTTGTCCAATGAAGAGAGCTGACAGCCCATCATAGTCCATTTTCACTTCAGCCAATTAATATTCCTAGGATGTTAAATATCTATTGTTATCTTGGCTCAGTCAGATATCGATGTTACATTTTGATTGGTGAATTTATTACTTCTTTCATTTTTCACATACCTTAAAATTATTACACAAAATCTAAATGTTTACAACATTTCTAAACCAAATCTATTTGAAGCAAAATATTTATCATAAATAACCAGCCACTTGCTGGTCTTCCATAAGGCTCTTTCTTTGATTTCTCATCAACTACAATAGAATTATACCAATCAAGGGAATGCCATGCTTCCTGAATCACAGTTATTGGTATTTCCTGGTTCTTTAGAGAAGTTTTCAACAACTTCTGTCATCTTGTAACCTCTGCCACATTCCGAGTACATGGATTCATGTATCTATGATTAGAAGAACTAGTTTAGCCTGCTGTTTCTCTTATGATCTCAAGCCTCCAACGACTAATCTGCATTTTTACCATTATTGTTTCCTCCTTATAGATTAACAAGTGATGGTAATTGCCTAGCCCTATTTAATTATTGTCAATGATATCAACGACTCATTACGCTTTGCAGATCTACGGTAAGCATTGTGGGAGATTGCTGGATAAATTACATTTATGATGTTGCTCTCTTAATTTGGTATAAATACATTAGTCTTGGTATGTTGTGAGCAACTAGTTTTCTAGTTTTATTGACCTTTGTTAGCGAAGCTTGACTCTCAGTAGTTGCATTTTTAGTGAGGCGATAAATTTTCAAGAACATATTTATGAGGTCTCTTTTGTCATTGTTTCAGTTCCCAAGTGCTACATAAATGGGAGTTCTGTATAGAGTCGCTCCGCACATTGGGTGCAACCAGGTATGGGAGCTCTGCATCCGGTTTCTAATCTTTGGAGATATATTCTTTGTATTTTTCTTTTATGTTTTTTGAGGATTATTTTTCACTTGTGGATAGTGTAAATTGATTTGGTGGATCACTGGCATGCAGGTGGTGTTTTTTTTGTATATGGTGAATATTCACACTCACAATTGTTTCACCACGGGAGCCGGTAGACAATGATTCCCTTCTGAATATTTTATATCAATGTAATTATATTTTTGCCTGAGTCTTTATTTAGATTCCAATATATGGTGCATTACCTATTTTAATAGATTGCCCTGATGAAGGTGGCAATGAGGAATTAAGATTGGATCTGATGGTTGTAAGTCCACCGAAACGCGTGTCGGCGACATTTATAGCCAAAGTAAGGGCTATACGACAATAAAGATATCAAGAAGAAGTATAAACTGGGAACAGCTACAGCCAAAGCAATGGTGATGTTTTAATTTAAATGCCAAGAAGAGGTCAAAATTGGTCAGCATGAACTTCATTTTGATCTCTAAAATATTCTATACGACAATAAGGATGTTCATTATGGACAATTACTTTTGAACAATGATGTGGATGAATACCAGGTTATGAACTTGGATGACCTCTCAGAGATATAATGAAGGCTATCCCATTATGAAATTAACACATATCTTTCTCCTTAGTACAGCATATATATATATATATGTACATATATATATATAGAGAGAGTTATTTGTCATTATATGAGACATATCATGTGTAAGAATGTTGAGTCATGTTTATGTGTTCAATCGCAGTTATGTGATATTTGTCTATATATGAGCATTATGGTAAGTGTGGTCTTGTTTCTTGGTGTTTGTTTTATTGTTATTTGTTGTCTTGTATATTTGTTATTTATATGTGTGTGGTATCATAACATATTGGGGAATTGTTGTTTATTAATGTTTTTCTTAATTTTGCGTGACTAAGTTGATATTTTGTTGAATAAAAGACACATTTTTTCATAAATTATGTATAGTTACAATATTTGACATGTTTTGAACCCTATAGGAGAGATACATGTGCTTCACTTTACACTTAGAACGTACGTAAAATAGACATATTATTCCCTACATAGAGTTCACTTTCAGACTGTAAAGTGCCTAATTGACAGTCGAATAAGATAGAGTTATAAGCTTTAAATAGTGGAGAACGTGGATTTATTTTTATTATGTTCTTGTTTCTCTTTACAGTTTCTCGAATAGCATCCATTCCAAAGTTGTTTACCACTTTTCTTGTAACCATTCATTTTTGGTGCTTCCTCTGATTCTGTTTCACCTCATTGATTGATCACTTTTTGAGTTTTGGAGCTCTCGTTTTTCTCCTTCTTTTTTTTAGTTTTTACACTAATTTCTGGTGTTGATTTGATTCAATCACTTACTTCAGTTACTTCAGCCATTAATTCTAAATGTAATTTCTTAATCCCCTCCACATTCTACAAGGCTAGAGACAAATTTGAGTCATTGATTCAATCTGCCCAGTATATTAATATGGTTTTCTCTTTCTTTGTTAAATTAACAGGCACATTTTCTCTATTTCTCACATGGTCTCCTAATTGAGAACAAATCATTTATTTAATTGGACCATCATGTCAGATTACTTCCATTTCATCTCTTTAGAGGAGTCTATCTGATGGTCACTTGACCCAATTACGATTTACAAATATTGCTTAACCAATAATTGGGGAATGTGGGATATTATGTATCACTGGTGACCAGAATTTAACTTATATTTTTCCAGAAGAGTTAACATTGATTCAATAATTTTCTGAATTGACCCAAAAATGATTGAAGTCAGCATTGAATCAATAACACGGAGAGCATAATATAGCTTCAATGCTGGGAACCCCATGATTCATATTTTTGAATTGACCATACTTTAGATCACTGAACAGCCAGTGTAAATAGTGTGTATGGTATTGGTAGTGTAAGCCATTCGTTTTAAAGCACTCATTTTTCACTTTGACCAGTAGGCAATGGTGGATATGTTGTTTTATGGTCAAGGTTCAACTTTGCTAATAACATCAAGCGCAGTAGCATTTCATTCTTACTAAAATGCAATCTTCTTTCAATCAACACATTTAATTCAATATCTATGTCCACACACTTAACTTACTTTGATTCTAATATAGTTCTATCTTTTACTTGGGGGCCTAGTGAATTTCCCCTCTTACAGTGTTACTGAGGTGCTCATTACGACTTTGACAGTATGTGTACTTCGCACACCAATTCCAACCCACAAATATGCTTGCACACCCATTCCGATACACACACTTGCTCGAACACCCAAATATTGGCGCTACTTCTGCAGAGTGCATAGGGGCCCATTATAAATAATGCTATGCCCCCTTTTAACGCCTGCTCTGGGCAGGCATTAAAAGTGCCAAAAAAAGGAACACAAGGAAATCTCTTAGATTTCCTTGCAACTTTTTTTCTGCCCCCCTAACGGGGGAACAGGCCCTTGCATGCATTATGCCTTGGGCAGGCAGTATGTGGTGCAGGGGATTACAAAGTGGCACAATGCATGCATTGCACCTCTTTGTAAATATGGTGCGGGATTTTTGCCATCTAATGAAACATTAGGGTAAAGAAATGAGGCTAACGTGTCAGTAGATGGGGCTAGAGGTTCCTAACTTCGCCCCTGTATCCGTAGTTAAAACTGGTAAAGAACCACAAAGTCCCAAAAGAGTAGCCTGGATGAGACTAATACTTCTGAGGAACGTGCATCAAAGCAACCAAAACATGAAAATGGAGCTGAAGATCAGTAGTATCCGAATCATAAACTCCCTGGACTTTTTTTTAAACACAATTTTTTTTTTTTAAAGTGTTTTATGGCCATTCCTGTTTGGAAGTCATTTGAAAGAAAACCTGATGAAGTCCACTTCAATATTGACCTGCAAATAAGGAAAACAACATTTCTTTTATGTGTTGGTTCACTGTCACGTTTTATCACCAATCAGGACATTTTATATTTTGTTTATACTGTAACATTTGAGTTGTTTTAAGCTTCCAGTTTTTCGAGAGATGAACCTCAAGCATTGAACCAGACGAATCAATCAAACATTTCGAACATAATAAATCGTTCTTTTTCTGTAGCACACACAGATTTTCGGAATATAGTGAGACAAACAAGTTGAGAGAGTAGTTGCTATGAGTTAAAAAAGGGGTGCTTGTGCTTTGTGGGGCTAATAGTGAGGCATACTTTTACTACACTGTGCTACACTATGCAAAATTTGCCTTGTTGTATCAGAAAAGTTTCCTTTTGCAACATGTCACCTTCAGCACATTCAACATACTTCCACACCCATTTAATAGGTGCTCATTAGGGCTTTGTTTAGGGCTCATATTATCCTAAAGTTAGGCTTCGTCTTATAATACAATGCTGTGCTGCTGTCAGATAGAACGATGTACAGGAGTAGCACGGCACATTTTATACATTTCATTTTTTAGAGGGGCCCAGATTATTTATGTGGGCCACTTGCTCGACTCACCTCCCACTCCTCTCCTCCGCTATACTGCACACTGGGCCATCCCTGCCTTCTCTCATGACAAGTCCCGCACAAAACAAAGGGTGTTGTTCATCTCATCCCACGGAGCCTGGTCAGCGAAGTACTCAAAGTAAAAGGTTGGTTGGTATATCGTAGGGACACATTCATAGAAAAGCATTCATACCGCAGTTAAATAAATAATTTAAGCTGGGGTTTTGACGCAATCATAAATATCTTTATCAATTAGTTATGTGAGCCACTCTGTGTATCCATTAATATTCCATAATATTTGCATATTTCTGGGTTGAAGAGTAAAACAGCAAACAAATTTCAACACACTAAAAGAGGACATCGACATTCTACAATATTACAATTGCTTGTACACTATAGAAGAGATCATTGTCCATTTTTAGGTCAAGTGCACAAGCGCTCTGGCCTGTTGTAATCTATGTGCGGGCTTTTAACCACGCCCACCACACGCCCATCACTAGCAATCGTTCATGGGTTTGCTTTTAAAAAATCCTTTGCTATCATTGGTAATGCTTTATGTTTGTCCCTCCTTGGGGCAGTTTTATTACCGCCTTGGCCATCGACCCTGTTACATGGATAGTTGCACTTTTGCTGATAAGTTTGACTGCGAGCAAACTTCTTTTTCCTTTTGTTTCTCTTTCACACTTATGCTCATGGCAGCTGTGGTGCTTTGAATCGGCTTGCTTAGGTCAACTGTTTTACTTTTCATTTTTCAATTTATGTGCAAGAATAGTCCAGTTAGGAATTTACAACACTAATAGGACTAACTCGAGCAAATGCGAGACACATTGCATTACAAATGTTCTTTTACCTCCTTGCTTCCTTGTGTGTTTGTGATGTAAATTGTGCAATGTTTTTAAGGTTTGGGTTTTTCAGTCCTCCTAGTCCTGAGGAAGCCCTGAATATGACCAAAACGTGTCGAACCTTTCAATGGAGTAGTCCAAAATGTCATAATATGTTTCGATTGGTACAGTCACAAGGAGAAACCAAGGGGACAGTTGCCCCAGAACTCACTTCTGAATATGCAAGCACTTTGTGCTTATAACAACAAGGAAGAAAGGAGATGAAATATGAATTTGTCCCTATTGTATACCAACTTCCTAATTTGAGTGTTTCCCTCCTGGCAAGGGCCATGGCTATCAGAGGAGTCCACTCCCCACTTTGCTGTGCACTTACCTCACCTCCGTGACATACAGGTGAGCACAGGACTGTTGAGCCAAACCACCACCATGCATCATTCAGCAGCCAGAACACAGATTGTGCATGACTGGGCTACTTTGCGGGAAAGAAGGAGGGAGGGCCACATCACTCTGTCAGTCAATCAATCCACAACAATTAATGCAACCGATA